>NC_067403.1:209809420-210146420 GCF_016432865.1 Antechinus flavipes | reverse complement strand
TTACTTTCTAGAGGAGGAAATATGAAAAAGGAAAAGGGACCACATTCTGGTCTCAAGTAACTTTTCTTGCTATACTTTTAGTTCTGGGAAGTTCAAAGGACACTCAAACTGTGCATACCCCTTGACTCAGCAATACCACTTGTAAGTCTGTATCCCAGAGAGATTTTTAAAAAAAGAGGGAGGGAGGACCTATTTATACAAAATATTTATAAAATATATTTATATATTTAAAATATATTTACAAAATATTTGCGTTTTTGTTATGGCAAAGAATTGGAAATCAAGGGATGCCTACAAACTGGAAAATAGCTGAACAAGTTATGGTATATGATTGTAATGGAATACTATTGTGCTATAAGAAATGATTGGCAGTAATCAATGTTATTTTAGACTTTAAAATTACTAGACAGTACAAGGTTGGAATACTATTATGGTGTAAAAATTGATGAGATGGTAAATTTAGAGAAACATGGAAAGAGTTGGGCTTTTGAAAGAAGATATTATCTACCTTCAGAGGAACAGGACAAGCATAGTACATAGATACATATGAATATATATGTGAATATGATTATAAAGATATATGTACATGTATGTGTATATATATGTGTGTGTGCATATGTGTGTATTAATATATCCCTGCTTATTGCAGCCTGGAGGGGAGGGATAAAGTGAAAAGTATACATCAAAAAAAAAAAAAGAAAATCTATAAGAAAGCAAAGAAAAAATAGATAGCTCTGAACACAATGTATAGTATTTATTTTATGGATTTTTTGAAATGGAAATTGAGTGATATTTTGAATCTCATGTTCTGCTCTGCACATGGCAATGTTTTTTTCTTCTATTTTGTATTTAAGTTTTAAATAAATTAATATTCCTTTAAAAAAGAAATGAGTGGAATGATCTGAGAAAAATCTGGAAAGATTTATATGTTGATGCAAAATGAAATGGGCACAACCAGGAGAACATGGTGCACAGTCACAATTGCACTGTGCAATGATCAACTATGATTGACTTAATTTTTCTCAGCAATCCAATGATCCAATGCAATTCCAAAGAATTCATGATGGAAAATGCTATCCATATCCAGAGAAAGAATTGATGGGGTCTGATTTCATATCAAAGCTCACTATTTTCACTCTATTCATGTGTTTTTTTCCCCCTTTAGGTCTATTTCTTTTTTTTACAATGTGACTAATAGGGAAATATGTTTTACATGATTGCACATATATAACCTATATCACATTGCTAACCATTTTAGGAAAGGCAGACGGAAGGGAAGAAAGGAGAAAAATTTGGAACTTAAATTAAAAATAAAACCTGAATGCTAATTGTTTTTACATGGAATTGAATGAATAAAATACTATTGATTTCAAACAAACAAACCTGTGTTTCCTTGGCTTGCCTGGATTAGAAGTGCCGCATCCACTTCTACAAATAAAAGTTTTAACCTGCTTCATTTTCCCTACCTTGGCTAACTGGCCCTTTCTTAGGCAGTTCTGTTGGTCTTCTGCTCCTAGAGGCTCACCAGGCCCCTCCCTAAAAGTATCAGATCTAAAGTAGACAACTGATCAGCTTTAGCTCCATTGTAGCTTCTGAATCCATCTCAGTCTCCCAGCAGTAGTTACAAATGTGTCTCCATATCTGACTAGAATCCTTTTTCCTATGTCTATTGATTTCTTCCTCTGAAAACTTGTTATTCATATCCTTTGACCATTTATCAGCTGGGAAATACAAGAAAATTTAAAGGGAGGAAAGCACTATTATTTCTATCAAATAGGCTCCCCATTGGATGGATAGGCTCCCCAAGGGAATTCATTTTACCTAAGATCCATAGCAGGTAGTCCAGTAGCAAAGGTGTTTGCTTGTAGAGACCTACTACCCTTCCTGACCTTAACCCAAGCCTGCCCCAGCCTATCACTTTCAATTTTGACTTGTCTAGTTCTGTTTTTTTCCACCAGGTGAATCCTCCGATTCCTCATACCTGCCTATCAAACTACCACCCAATAACTGGTACCCCAGATTTCACCTCCCAACACTACCCTCCTCATTTGCCAAATCACTGGCAGTTCAGACTTCTCTGAGACTTTTTTTTTGCCCAGAGTTTCTCAGATCCATGGTTTGCTCCACAAATCACTCACATTTACGATCTTAGAAGCATCCCTGGAGACTAATAAGGATTTACCATTTACTATCAGTACCATCTCGAAAGTGCAGAATTTGACTTCTAGGCAGTTGGACTTCTTAACCTTTTTTTGTGGTGTGGACTTTTTTAGCAGTCTTCTCAGAATGATGTTTTAAATGCATAAAATTAAGTACTTAACATCACAAAGAAAAATGATTTTATTGAAATATAATTATCAAGGGGCAGCTAGATGGTGCCATGGACAGAGCACATAGCCTGGAGGCAGGGAGATCTGAATTCAAACATGGGATCAGACACTTAATTAGTTATGTGACCCTGACTCTTATTTGCCTCAGGTCCTCATCTGTAAAATGGGGACACAGTGGAGAAGGAAATAGCAAAGCTACTATTGTAGCTTTGCCAAGAATATCCATGGTCAGACAATTATCTATATATGTCTGTCTGTCTCTCTCTCTCTCTTTCTCTCTCTCTCTCTCTATATATATATATGTATAGATATAAATATAGATATACTTAAAGTTTATAGATTCCAAGCTAAAATTCTTTTATCTAGATTCATGATGTCAAATTTAATGAAACAGGGCCCTGACACCATTCATAAGTGTCCCAGCTGGTCAGCATATTGACTTAGAAAACCGCAAATTAACACTTTCTGTGTTCTATTATATTTCTATTTATTCTGTTAAATATTTCCTAATTACATGCACTCTGACAACTCTGACCTAGATGGATGGGAGTGATACTGAGTCAAGTCCATTTTATCCCTCCAAAGTCCTCAAAACAATTTACATTGTATCTTGAACCCATCTTAAGTCCCACTTGATCCTACCCAAATGTTATCTACCACCAGCTGTTCCTGGAAGGAACATATACTTCTTCAATGAATAAACAATTCTCTCCCAGGCTAATTTTGACCCTGGTACACCAGGTACCCATGAAGAATCTTCAGTGGTTCCTACTTATCCAATTCTAGTTTTTAAGGAATTATTTTCTTCAGTGAATTTTTATACATCTTTTCCCACTTTTTGTGCTTCCTTTACTAAGCTATTGCCTCTCTTTTTCATGATTCCCTTGCATCATTTGCATTTCTTTTCCCAATTTTTCCTCTACCTCCCTTACTTGACTTTTTTGGAGGCAATTTCACTTACATGACTTGCTGAGGGTAACACAGTAAGTATTTGAACTCAGATCTCCTGACTCCAAGGACAGTGCTCTATTCACTGCACCACCTAATTACTTGCTCCTTAGTTGATTTTTAAAATCCTTTCTGAACTCTTCCAGGAATACTTTTTTTTTTCTTTTTTTTTGGCCTGACACCAATTCATTTTATTTTTTTTTGAGGTTAAGCCTATAGACATTTTGACAATGTTTGTCCTATTCTGAATTTGTGTTTTGAGCTTCCCTGTTACCATAGTAACATGGTCAGGGTTGTTTTTTAATCATTTTTTCCATTTATTTTGTGACTTTTAACTTTATGTTAAAATTATCCTCTGCTCCTGGGATGCAGGAAGCCCTGCCCCAAACTTCAGGGTTTTTGTATAGCTATTTGTTTTTAGAACTAGCTCTGGAAGTCTTTAAAATTTCAGTCCTTTCAAGGTGATATGATCTAAAGAGAGAGATGTGTCTACTACTAGACTGCTGCCTTGTCTGTGAACAACCATAGGCATTTTTTTAACCTGTTGACCTAGAGCTACAATTTCTAAGGTACTAGTCCTTCTCACCATGGGACTGCAGTCTGGGATTGTGACATAGAGGGCCTGCATCCAGTGCCAGCAACATTTCCCCAGGAATCTCCTTCTGGCCATTAGGCAATGAGAGCTCTGGAAGACACTGCTGCCGGTTCAGTTGTCCCCCAGAGCTTGGGTTGTCTTGCTGCTGGTTTACTTGGTAGGAGATAAAGGGGGATTCCCTCCCTGCTAGCTGCTGGGGTCTCAGTACCAGTCTGTCCAGGTGCCCCCTACATAGGACTGAACTCCCCTAGCTCTTGGAAGCCCTAACTCCCTGCTCACCTCTGACAGAAAAGCCTTTATTTTGCATTATTTTGTGTATATTTATTTGTGTACATGTTGTTCCCCATGTAGAATGTAAATGCTTCAAGAGCAAAGACATTCATTTTTGAATTTGTATTAGCAGAGAATGTAAGCATAAAAAAAACAAGAAATTAGTAAAAATTGATTTTAAAAGAGTTTATATTCTGCATTCTTCACCACAACATGGTTAGCAGGTAAACCAGGTGCTATCAGCTCTGTTTTACCCAAACAAGACTCCCAAGGGATTGATCCACCACCTAGGAGCATCGTTGGGTTTCAAACACTGGTCTGAGAGTCAGATCCAGAGCCCTTCCCAACCTGACCCGCGATGCTCGAAGAACAACTGGCTGATGCAGGAAGTGACTCAGGGGCCCGTCTGAGGGCTGGTGGCTGGTAGAAACGGGGGGGGGCTATGGGAGGAGCCTCTAGAATGGGGGAAGGGAAACCAGGATCTGTGACCACAGGTCCCTGTCCTGCCAGAGCAAGGAGGCAAGAACAATCCGCCTGATAAATGTTTGTGGAATTAAAGCGAATTCCTTTTAAGGAAATTAAAAAGCAAAGTCCACATGGGATGTGTTATGAGACGGCCCACCATTGATCTGTGATTGTAAAGCCTTTCTTTTATCAGTGCTTATAGACAGTCCTATCAAACTAGTCACGGATAGTGATAGCAATGCTTACTTAATTAGCAAGCCCTCTATCTCTATTTCTCCTCCTCTTCCTGGTTATTCAAGTGACCTTGAACAAGCTATTTACCCCATGGGGCTTCATCTGTAAAATGAGTCGGAACTGGATGGTCTCTGACTCCACTTCTATAGCTGTAATTTATGTATGTTCTCATCCCACAGCCCAACGTCACACAGTCAGTGGTAAACGGATGACCTGGGATTTAAATCAGGTTTCTAACACCAGTAGTTGCCACAACAAAGGCATTCTCTTTCTGTTTTGGCCCAGAATTAGCAGCTGTGAGACACACCCTTGGAGGATGTTTAAAAGTTGTCATGGATGTGGGAAGACAAAACAGGTCCTTATGAGTCACAGGTGTTCAAAGAAGCCCCCTGACTCATTTCCCAACTATCTGCTCTCCAGCCCCCGGGGACCCTTATCTTGACAAGCTAATTAGATCATCAACACAACAGCTTAGACCAATAGGCTGTAATGCTGAATCTACGACTTTTCTCAGGAGAAAATTCTATGTTATACTTAGATAAGGAGGTGAGAGCTGGTCAGCCAGATTGCAGACGCCAGGTTTTTGAAAAAAGTCATTCATTCGTATTTAGATTGCTTTTATCTCACAATCATTTTCTGTACCTCTCTAGTTCTACATTGAATCTTCCACTGCAACAAGAAAAACAATTATCAAAATGTGACATCATGTGGACCTTTTAATGCTAGGCTAAAGAGACGATTCTCTCCCCCCCCCCCCAAGCCTCCAATGAAGAATGACATAAGGCAATAAAGTGGTACAATGAATAGAACACTGGACCAGGAGTCAGGAAGACCTGAGTTCAAATTCTTCCTTCTGATGTGACCCTGCATAAGTCACCCACCTGACTTACATAAACGGATGCTGAGTGAAGTGAGCAGAACCCGAAGAACATTGTACACAGTACCAGCAGCACTGTGTGATGGCCCGCTAGATTAGACTTGGCTCTTCGTAGCAGTGCAGTGATCTAAGACAATTCCAATAGACCTGGGCTGGAAAATGCCATCTGCACCCAGAGGGAGAACTACTTAGTCTTGTTTGACTTTTTCCCATTTTGATCTGATTTTTCTTGCACAAGATGACAAATATGGAAATTAAATAAATAAATAAGGAATGTCCATTGGAAAAAAATAAGTCACTTACCCTTTTCCAGACTCAGTTTCCCTTTTCTTATTATTTATTTTTGTTACATTTTGAGTTCCAAACTGTCTCCCTGCCTTCCTCCCAAATCTTCAGTAGAAAACGTCAATAATTGACACGTGTATATATATGAAACTATAAGATACATAGTTCCACATATCAGTTCTGTTTCTGGAGGGGGATAGGATAGCATCTTCCTTCTTAGGTCTTTCATGATTGATTTGAATATTTGTATTATTTAGAATAGCTTAGTCATTCACAATTACTCTTAGAATAATATTGCTGCTACCAAATATGAGGTTCTCTTTTTTTTTAATTTCATTTTTTATTGTTTCAAACAAGTCTTGGCATGGTTTTCTTGTTTGTTTGTTTTTTTAATTCTTTATTGTTTCAAGCAAGTCTTTCCATAGTTTCCTAGAATCAACTTGTTCATTATTCTTACAGCATGAGTAGTATTCCAATCCAATCATATACCACAATTTAGTCATGTTCAGCCTCAGTTTCCTCATCTGTAAAATGAGGAATAATAATAGCATCTACCTCCCAGGATTATTGTGAGAATCACAAGATAACATTTGCAAAATCCATACCTTACAAACATCAAAGCACAATGGAAATGCTCGCTATTATTATTATGTCTTACTAATATTATTTTGTCAGTCTTTTGCAGAATGACTGCAGGTAGAGATGCTGGTTAGGAGGCTATTTCAGTTAGGTTAATATAACCCCTGAGTTAGGGTTAATATCGAGAAGGGAATGGATTGACCAAATGTCACTGTGAAGTCCTGGCAATGAACCATTGGATATGAAGGAAAAGGAAGAGCCAAAGATAACTCCCAAGTTCTGCACCTGGGTAATAGCTGGATGTCATTAACAGGAATAGGGAGGCTGGGAGAGCATCAGGCAAAATGATGAATCTAGATTTGCTATGTTGAGTTTGAAGGACTGGCAGCACATTCAGACTGAGCTGCACTGTAGGCATTTGAAGATCCATGACTGGAGTCCTGATAGGCGTTCAGATTGGCTAGCTAGATTTGGAAATCATCTGCATTGAGTTGAAAGCTGAACCTCATTGCTAACAAATGAGATCATCAAAGGACAGAGCCTTAGGAGAAATCTAGACTTTAGAGGCAAGAGGAGGATAATTGATAATATTAGTAAGAGATTCTAAGAAACAGGCAGCTAGGAGAAGAACAATGTCTTGTAAGCCAGAGGTTCATAAAATGTATTTATTTATTTTAAAATGTTTATAATAGCTTTTTACTTTCACAATACAGGGAAAGATAGTTTTCAACATTCACCCTTGCAAAACTTTGTGTTCCAAATTTTTCTCCCTTCCTTCCTTCCCCCCTTCCCTAGACAGCAAGTCATCCAATATAGGTTAAACATGTGCAACTCTTCTATACATAATTCCACATTTATCATGCTGCACAAGAAAAATCAGATCAAAAAGGGAAAAATTTAGAAAGAAAAAAAGCAAACAAACAACAAAAAAGGTGAAAATTTATGTTGTAAGAATCATAAAATTTAAAGCAGAAAGAAAGGAAGCTTTAAGATCATCTCTTCCAAACCCTTGTTTTATGTAGGTTAACTGTAGACTAGAAAGTTTAAATACTTTGCTCAAAGTCATACTGGTAGCGAGTCTCAGAGCTAAGATTATGAACTGGCTCCTTTTTGAATCTGCCTGAACTGGCTCCTTCGAACATTATACCTTAGGATCTGATTCAGTGACAGAGTTCAGTTTTGCTGGGGTAGGGAAAGTCCAGAGCACTGGACAATAGCAGAAACAAACTTGAGAATTATAGAAAATGAAGTACTAGGAAGGTTTTTGCAAATCAGCATTCATTTCTGTCATTTTAAAAATAATCAGCCATGCATAAGAAATTATTTGGAGAACCAGGGGAATTTCCTTCTTAAAACCCAACAGTGTAATAAGCAGTTGTCTATTTAAATCGGGTTTGTTCGGTTTATCTTAGTACAAAAAGTCCTGATGACTCCTTTTAAATGAGTCAAAATGCTGTAAAGGCCCCAGGAGAGGAGAGGGGGAAGGGGAAGGGTTTAATCAGTCATCCATCTCAAGCTGGCCTTTTGTGTTTGAGCCAGGCTAAGTTTTGATGACTCAGGCTAAGCCAGTTTAAAAGTACTGTAAACAGCAGGCTTGTTGTTTAGGGTGATCTCATCCTGGGGCAGGCTGGGGGAGGGGAGAAAGCCTGGTGTCTGGGATGTAGACCAGGTCTGTCTGTGTCTCTACCCTTGGAAAGAGTGAGAAACAGACCGAAGCAGAGATAGAGGCAGATAGAAACAGACAGAAACAGAGACTGAGAAAGACAGGCAGAAGCAGAGATAAAGACAGACAAATAGGAACAGAGAGACTGAGAAAGACAGAGAGAGAGAGAGAGAGAGAGAGAGAGAGAGAGAGAGAGAGAGAGAGAGAGAGAGAGACAGAGACAGAGAGCGACAGAGAGAGACAGAGAGAGAGAGAGAAAGAGAGAGAAGAAAGAGAGAGAAGAAAGAAAAGAGAGAGACAGAGACAGAGAGAGACAGAGAGAGAGAGAGAGAGAGAGAAGAAAGAAGAGAGAGAGAGAGAGAGAGAGAGAGACTGAGACAGAAGCAGAAATAGAAAGAGAAAGACATAAATTTAAAGACTGAGACAAACAGAGAGACTTGAGAAAGATAAACAGAAGCAGGGATAAAGACAGACAAATAGAAACAGAGAGAGACGGACAGAAAGACAAAAACAGAGACTGAGAAAGAGGTAGAAGGGGTAGAGACAGAGAGACAGAATGAACTAGCTTACAAACTCAGATTTGTGTGAGTGAAGGGGGAAAGGGGTTGGGACAGCCACAGGCACCAACTGGAAGGGCACAGCAACCTATTGGGGGTTCAAAGCACAATTCTATTAAATCATTTTTTGTTTTGTTTTAAGAAAGAAGGGGAGGGGTGGGAAAAGAGCTGCTACCAGCTCTGCACTTATTGGGTAACATTAGGAAGATCACTTTCTTGCCTAAGGTATTTATTTTTCATTTCTAACATCTTAGTCCTAGGGAGAAGGCTCTTTGAGCAGGTAAGGTGTAAAGGAAATATTTTGGGAAAAGATCATGTAAAACAAAAGAAACTAAGTTTTTCAAACAAAAGAGCAATAACTCAAAGCTGCACAATCCCAAGAACTCAGCATGAGGAGGAAGATTTCCCCAGCGCAGAATTAATTACTTGCCCCTTCCCAACTCTTCCCTCCTCATTTTTTAGGAAAGCCTGAAGCTTCAGGGAAATAATAACGCCCCTTCAGGTGGGTGCTCTCCTTTGAGAAAGTGCTTTCTCATCATTATCTCTTTAGATGCTCTCTCTAGCCCAGGGAGGAGAGAGAGACAAGGCAGGATTGCTGACCCTTACTTTACAGGTGAGGAAACTCACCTGCCAGGGGAAGCAAAAGCAAACACAGGAATGTGTTGTAAGTAGTCCCGGGAAAATTACCAATGACTCCCGGAGGCAGCCCTACAGTGGGTGGGGAAGGCGGGAGGAATCGTGCAAAAGCCATTTAATCCGGCCAGTCTGTACCTGAGTTTGGATGTATTACCAACGAGTGGGCATCCAGCTCACAGCTGAATCAGCAGCTCGAATCACTAAAGCCCTGGCGCTCTGGAAATTGTTCCTTTGGAGCCGGGCAGCTCACCAGCAAGCTCTCTCTCTCTCATAGGAGACAGTTCTTCAGATTCTCGAAGAGAACTTCTATGTCCAACGGGGGAATTTCACAGAATCACAAAATTCCAGAGTTGGACCGGTCTTACAGCAGCCGTGAAATTTCAATCCAGATACAAAAGAAATCCCCACTACAAAAGAGCAAACAAAGTTGCAGCATCTCATCTTCCCGCTGGGCATCCCTCCTTTCCGTGGATCCCATTTTGTCATGATCTCATGTCCCTTCAGCATTCTGGATCCCCTTCCTCTGCTCACTCTCTAGTTTGTCAAGGGACTGTTTTAAAATGTGTCTTAGCAAATGCCCATCAAGTTCTGCTTTTAAAGTCCATCCCCCACGATGATCAACTATGACAGACTTTACTCTTCTCAGCAATTCAGCGATCCAAAACAATTCCAATAAACTTTGAATAGAAAACACCATCCGCATCCAGGGGGAGAACTATGGAGACTGAATGTGGATTGAAATATACCATTTTCACTTTTTTTTCTCATGGCTTTTGTCTTTTGTTCTGATTTTTCTCTCCCAACATGATCCAAATGGAAATATAGGGGGGGGGGGGAAGGGGGAAAGAAAGTATATGTGTAACCTACTTTTTTTAATAATTAAAAAAAAAATAAAGACCATCCCAGACTCTTCTGCTGTTCCAATTTCCAGACCCACCACCAGGAATTAGGTTATGGTAGATGATCTTTTATAAATGGAATGTTCACTACCATGCATCCTCTCCTAGTGAGCTTAGACCATCTCTCCTCTCATTCCAAACTTCATCAGAAAGAAGTAGAAAGATTCCAGGAAGGGAACGGGAGAGAAAGCTTAGGGTTAATAGGAAAAAGCGACGTTCAAGGTCTTGCAGGACTCTTACTGAGAACTAACTCTGGCCAAGATACAAAAGACCTCAAGGTCAGACCTAGCCATGGACAGTTCAAAGATCAGCCTCCTTAAATTTAGAAGGGTTCACTTATAGATTGGCTCTGAATATTTCAGCCCCAGAAACTACTTTGTCTTAGAAAAGTTGTAATCTGTATGTCTATATGAAGGGAGCATTCCCAGCAGTCCTTAAAGCATGGGGGAGGGAGGGAAGGAAGAGCGTTTGGGGAGCACAAATGTAGAAACGCTTCAGTTCTCCAACGACTCTAAACTTGAGTCAAGAAGTTCGGATAACAGTAAGAAAAATGATCTCTCTGGAATTTTCGTATCTATCAACTGCTCCATTCTGACAAAAGCCCTGTGAGGGAGGCAGAGCAGGAATGATTGTACTCATTTTATAGAGGAGGAAATTGGGCCCCATCCAGATGAAATGACTTCCTTAATTAATCACACAGCTAGAAAGCAAGAGGAGCTACAGTTGGTCTCTTGATTTCTAGACAAGTAAGCTTTCCATCACAGCAGAATTGTTTGGCCAAAGTTAAACTCAACTAGTAAATTTATATCTTCCAATATCAATGGCAAATGTAATGTTAATTATCAGTCAGCTCTTAGTAAATAGCAATCAAATAATTCTGGATTGAGCTATGATGATAACCTTGGACACGTCCCTTCACTACTCCAGAACTGTTTTCTGTGAAACAAAGTAGAATGAGACTGGTTTCTGAGAGTTTCCAGCTCCGTAATTCAACAGGTCTACAATTTGGACTTGATTGTAATCCATCCAACTGAGTTAATACCTTCTCAGATAAGTTATTTTCTGCTGAAATTGTACTAATGGCTCCCGTAAATATAATGGTTTACAAATTACAAACTTCTATTACAAGGATTATTGTCTGTTTCGAAGCTCAGGGAACTGGACTTTGGGTAGCCTTCCTATGCTCCCCATTTTTACAGTGTTGTCTGGACAGTTGAGTTGTGAACAAAGATGGGGTATAAGAATATTTGTGCTGAGTGAGATGCTTACTCCTGTTTGTCCTTGTTACTTTTAAATTAAATTTTCTTACCATTCCAATCCGGAGAGAAAACTGTGGAGGCTGAATGTGGATCAAAGCTTTTTTTCCTTTTTGTTTGATTGTTTTTTCTTGTGTTTTTTCCCCTATTGATCTGATTTTTCTTGCACAATATGACAAATATGAAAATACATTCAAAGGAATTTCACATATATAACCTATATCACACTGCTTGCTGTTTAGGGGAGGGGAGAGGTAAGGAAAGAAGGGAGGGAGAAAAATCTGGAATACAAAGTCTTCAAAATGAATGTTGAAAACTATCTTTACATGTATTTGGAAAAATACTATTGGAAAAAAATTAAATTTTCTTATTTTTCTTTTAGTTCTTATAAACACTTATTTTCTGTTACTCGCACTCTAAAAAATAATAAAAAGAAATAAAAGAGAAAACATTCATAAGAAATATGCACAGTTTAGCCAAAAAGATAGACTTCTTGGCCATGTCCAGAAATGTGTTTCATTCTGATTCTTGAGCCTATTATCTCTCTAGCAGGATGCTTCATCTTTGGTTCTCTGAAATAAATTATCGTTGGTCATCGAATTGATCCCAGTTCTTAAGTTTTTCCAAGTTGTTTGTTTCACAATGTTGTTTGCATAAATTAATAATTTTAACAAATTTTTCTCCTGGTTCTGTTTCTGTTTATTTGTGGGCTTCTAGTTGTGTCTGGAACCCCACAGGCAGTCTGGTGCAGCATTATGGACCCCTTCTCAGAATAATATTCTTTTTTAAAAAATAGAATGTAGGATTATAGGAAAGCCAATTATATTGGAATATAACTGACAAGATTTTTTTCAAAACAAATTCCCGACCCTGGAGTAAGAATCCCTGCTTTGTATTATTTCTTACAATGCCAGAGTATTGAAAAGATCTATAGCTATGACCTTTGTATAATTGTGCAGAAAAAGAAAGTTGCCTAGAGTAAATATCTCAAGTGTGGGACAAATGTCCCTAATCTCTGAAGAAGGAAAAGGAAAAATTGCATATTGTAGACCAATGGCTTTGAGCCCCTTTTGCTAGGAAAGCTCTAGAACAGATTTGGTTAGCAAACATTTAAAATACAAAGCTAAAGATGACAGGAAAAGATAATGATAAATATTGGAGGGGATGTGAGAAAACTGGGACACTGATACATTGTTGGTGGACCTGTGAACTGATCCAACCATTCTGAAGAGCAATTTGAAATTATGCCCAAAGGGTTATCAAAATGTGCATACCCGTGGCAGTTAGTTGGTGCAATAGATAGAGCACCAGCCCAGAAGTCAGGAGAATCTGAGTTCAAATCTGGCCTCAGGCACTTAACACTTCCTGCTGTGTGACCCTGGGCAAGTCACTTAACCCTAATTGCCTCAGGGGGAAAAAAGTGCACACCCTTTGATCTAATAGCTCTATGGGGGTCTGTATCCCAAAGAGATCATAAAGGAGGAAAAGGGACCCACATGTGCAAAGTGGGTTTGTGACAGCCCTCTTTGTAGTGGCAAGAAACTGGAAAGTGATTGGATGTCCATCAGATGGGGAGTGGTTGAATAATAAGTTATGGTATATGAATAATAATAATAACTGAATAAATTATGGTATATGAATGTTATGGAATATTATTATTCTATAAGAAATGATCAGCAAGATGATTCAGAGAGTCCTGAAGAGACTTACAGGAACTAATGCTGAGTGAAATGAGCAGAACCAAATTATTGGACACAGCAACAAGATTATGTGATGATCAATTCGGATGGACGTGGTTCTTTTCAACAATGAGATGATTCAGGTAGTTCTAATGGTCTTGTAATGAAGAGAGCCGTCTGCACCCAGAGAAAGAACTAAGTGTGGATCTTTTTTTTTTTTTTTTTTAATAGCTTTTTATTTACAAGTTAGATTATGGGTAACTTTACAGCATTGACAATTGCCAAACCTTTTGTTCCAATTTTTCCCCTCCTTCCCTCCACCTCCTCCCCCAGATGGCAGGATGACCAGTAGATGTTAAATATATTAAAGTATAAATTAAATACACAATAATTATACATGACCAAACCATTATTTTGCTGTACAAAAAGAAATGGACTCTGAAATACTGTACAATTAGCCTGTGAAAGAAATCCAAAATGCAGGCAGGCAAAAATATAGAGATTGGGAATTCAATGTAATGGTTCTTAGTCATCTCCCAGAGTTCTTTCGCTGGGCGTAGTTGGTTCAGTTCATTACTTCTCCATTGGAACTGATTTGGTTCATCTCATTGCTGAGGATGGCCAGATCCATCAGAATTGATCATCATATAGTATTATGGTTGAAGTATATAATGATCTCCTGGCCCTGCTCATTTCATTCAGCGTCAGTTCGTGTAAGTCTCTCCAGGCCTCTCTGAAATCATCCTGCTGGTCATTTCTTATCGAACAATAATATTCCATAATATTCATTTACCACAATTTATTCAACCATTCTCCAATGGATGCCCATCCATTCAGTTCCAGTTTCTGGCCACTACAAAGAGGGCTGAGTGTGGATCATTTTTACTGTTATTTGCTTACATTTTGTTTTCTTTCTCATTGTTTCCCTTTTTGATCTGATTTTTCTTGTGCAGCATAATAATTGTGGAAATATGTACAGAAGAATTACACATGTTTAACATAGATTACTTGCTGTCTAGGAGAGGAGGTGGGGGAAAGGAGGGAGAAAAGAATTGAAACACAAGGTTTTGCAAAGGTGAATGTTGAAAACTATGCATATGCATATATTTTGAAAATAAAAAACTAGAAAATTTTTAAAAATAAAAGTAACATGTAAAAAATTAAAATAAAATAAAATGGGAAATCATAATCATGAAGATTCAGCATGGATTCAGTGAGGCGTCATACCTGAGTATGAGCTCTTAACATTTTGTTCAGCCATCTCTGACTCTTTGGGACCCCATTTGGAGTTTTCTTGGCAAAGATAATGGAATAGTTAGCTATTTCCACTCATTTTGCATATAAAGAAACTGAGGCAAACTGGGTTGAATGACTTGCTTGCCCAGGGGCACACAGTAAGTTTTTGAGGCTGGATTTGCACTTATGAAGATAAGTCTTCCTGATTTCAAAACCAGTGCTCTAACCACTGTACAACTTAGTTGTACATAGGAGGCCTTTAATAAACATTGAATTGAACTAAGCAATCTCATTTTTTTGTTCTAGATAAGGATCCCAGATTGTTAATTTTCCCACACCGAACCAAGTGAAAAAAAGCTTCTCAGGGAGCTTTGGGGAGGGAGTAAGGGTGGATCTATCTCACTCCAATAAACATAGCCTGGTGTTCTCTTAAAATCAATCCCACAGAGGTGTGAAAAACACTCAGGCCTCTATCCCAGCATCAAAGGTGTAAGCCAAGTGTGAACAAAGGAAATGCATTGGGATTGTTTGAAGAAAGTCAATCATGCCCTGTAGGCTTTAGATAAAAAAAAAAAAAAAAAAAAAAAAAAAAAAAAAAAAAGCTGCTGAGCGAAATGAGCAGGACTAGGAGATCATTATATACTTATATGATGATCAATTCTGATGGACGTGACCCTCTTCAATAATGAGATGAACCAAATCAGTTCCAATAGAGCAGTAATAAACTGAACCAGCTACACCCAGGGAAAGAACTCTGGAGATGATTATAAACCACTACATAGAATTCCCAATCCTTCTAATTTTGTCTGCCTGCATTTTTTATTTCCTTCAGAGGCTAATTGTACAATATTTCAAAGTCCGACTCTTTTTGTACAGCAAAATAACGGTTTGGACATGTATACTTAGATTGTATTTAATTTATACTTTAACATATTTAACATGTATTGGTCAACCTGCCATGAGGAGGGGAAAAATTGGAACAAAAGGTTTGGCAATTGTCAATGCCATAAAATTACCCATGCATATAACTTGTAAATAAAAAGCAAAAGCCCCTGGTTCAGAATACAGCTTTCTAGTGGGGGGTCAACATAGAGTTGGTTCATCTTCCATTAAGTCCCTGAAAGGAAATCACTATTGAGGGAGGCAAGTAGAGGGAAAAGAGCCTCATTGATCAGAGCAATGGTTCTCAAAATTTTTCATCTTAGAACCCTTTTATACTCTTAAAAATTATTAAGGACACCAAAGTCTTCTGTACATGTGGGTTGGATCTATCTGTTAATATTCACCATATTAAAAATTAATGCATATTTTGGAAAATAGTTCAACTTCATGTATCCCCTGAAAGAATCTTTGGGATCCTTAGGAGTTCCCAGACCACACTTTGAGAAAACTTAAATTAGAGGAAGATTTGGGACTTTCCACTTTGACAGAGAGAGCCACCTTTTGGGGAAAGGTGGTACAAAAGAGAATGCAATTGCTTTCTATTCAGTTCAAATCGATTCTATCAAAGGTAGGATTTGGCTTTTATTCAGATATTCCAATGGATCTATATTTCCTCCAGTGCTTCAGGTCACACCCTGAAGTTGCGCAACAACTCTTGTCCAAAACATCCTTCCATAAATTTGCCAGAGCAATGGCAACACTGATGAGACTGTCCTGGCTAAGTAAAAGTCAGGTTCTCCACTCAGGTGAATATTTCTATTTTAACATTGTCTTTTTGTAGTGGCAAGGAATTGGAAATTGACTAGATGGCCACCAACTGGGGGAATGGCTAAATAAGTAAATGTGAAGCTTCTTGGAAAGATTTAAATGAACTGACTGACTGAAGTGACTGACTGACTGACTGAAGCTGATGAAGTGAGCAGAACCAAGAGAACATTGTACAAAGTATCAGCAACACTGTGTGATGGCCATCTGTGATGGACTTGGTTCTTCTCAGCAATGCTGTGAGCTAAGGCAATTCCAATACTTGGGAGGAAAATGTCATTCACTTCCAGAGAGAGAACTATGGAGACTGAATGTAGATCAAAGCATAGTCTTTTCAACTTTTTGTTTGTTTTTTCCTTCGTTTTGTTTTTTCCCTTTTTGTCTGATTTTTCTTGCACAGCATAATAAATATGGAAATATGTTTAAAAGGATTGCACATGTTTAACCTATATGAAATTGCTTGCTGTCTTGGTGAGGGGAAAGGTAAGAAAAGAAGGGAGTAAAAATGGGAACACAACATCTTACAGAAATGAATGTTGAAAACTTTACATGTAATTGAAAAGATTTATATGTATTTGGAAAGATAGAATACTATAGAGAAAACAAACAAACAAATAAATAAATAAATAGTAGTATAGCGTGAAAGAAACTTTAAGGTTGTATTTCTAAAACTAATTGTAGACAGATAAAATTGTCTAGATTCTTTCTGTGACCTTGCCTCTTTTCCAAGAAGAGACTCCTCACTGGTTCCTAGCTTAGTGTCTTCAGTGTTTGTTGCTGACCTATCAAAATCATAGGGAAGACTTCTCAACTTTCCTTGTGATATGAACCCCTTTGGCTGACTGTTAAAGTCTTGTTGTTCAGTGAGATGATTGGGGCCAATTCCAATAGACTTATGACGGAGAGAGCCATCTACATCCAGAAAGAGACTATGGGGACTGAATGTGGATCACAACATAGTATTTTCACTTTTTTGTTGTTATTTGTTTGATCCCTTTTTGATCTGATTTTTCTTGTGAAGCATGCTAAATGTGGAAATATGTTAAGAAGAATTGCACATGTCTAACATATATTGGATTACTTGCCATCTAGGGGAGAGTGTGGGGGAAAGGGAGGGAGAAAAATTTGGAACACAAAGTTTCACAAGAGTATCTATGTGTGTATTTTGAAAATAAAAAACTATTGTCAGAATTTTTAAAAGTCTTGCCATTGCTGTTTTTGCTGCTGTTGTTAATCCTTTGTTCTTGAAGAAGACCAATGGACCCCTTCTCAGAATCCTGATGTAAATAAAATACAGGGTATCTCAAAAGTCCTAGTGCAGTTTTAAGTCTTAAATAACTTAAAACACTATAGAGCTACTATAATTATCTATCTATCCATCTATCTATATCTAACTAGCTAGCTCTTTTTCCTATTTCTGTGATCTCTTGGAGGTAACAGACTTAGTAATAGTATCACTGGGTCAAAAAGTATGAACAATTTAGTGACTTTGGAGGCATAGTTCCAAACAGCTTTCCAGACTGATAGGACCCCATTCTATGTGTGAATGCATGGAGATAAGTTTCTCCCTTTCTCCTTGTTTCTGTCAAGTTGTCTGAGACATTTTCTTCCTCCCTTCCTCTCTGTAACTTCTTTTCCCCTTCCTCCTCTTCCTCTCTTTTCCCCTCCCTCCTCCTCCCTCTCTTTCTTTCCTTCCCTCTCCCTCTCTTTCTCTCTCTCTCTCTCTGTCTCTCCTCTCTCTCCCCCCCTCTGTCTATCTCTGTCTCTGTCTCTCCTTTTTCTCCCTCTTTTTTTCCTCTCCTCCCTCCTCTTCTAAGTCTCTGTCTCTATCTCTGTCTCTGTCTGTCTCTCTCTGTCTTTGTCCTTGTCCCTGTTTCTCTTTCTGTCTCTGTCTCTCTGTCTCTGTCTCTCTGTCTCTCTGTCTCTGTCTCTCTCTCTCTCTCTCTCTCTCTCTCTCTCTCTCTTTCTGTCTATCTCTTGCTTCTCCTGCCCCTTCTTCCTTAGGGAGCATATGACTGGTGAGGAGCCTGTTACTAAAGTGACATCTTTCTTTGTTTAGCTCATAAAAGAGAAACCTTCACAGGAAGCAAGTGTTGTTGGGACGAGGTGGCAGACAGTCTGCTCTGGGGGAAGGAGGAGGAAAAGAAGGTTGGAGCTGGTGAGAGGGGCTCCATTCTGAGACTGTTCACTGCCTGCTTCCACCTGAGCAACTTCCTTCTGCTCCCTCCCATTTGGGGGGATGCACTGACATGGACCTGGCCCCACCTTCCCTCTGCCCCTAAACTGCTTCTCCCCAGAAATAATGCCTTCTCCTCTGGACCACGGAAACCTGGGCGACCCCGAGGTTCCACCTCACACCCTCCGATTGGCAGAGAGATCAAAAAAGAAAAACGAGAAATGTTGGGGGGCTAAAGGAAAATGGGCTTTGGCAATCTGCACCCAGAGAGAGGACTGTGGGGACTGAGTGTGGGTCACAACAGAGCATTTTCCCCTTTTTGTTGTTTTTTTTTTTTTTTTTGTTCTGATTTTTTTCCTTTTTGATCTGATTTTTCTTGGGCAGTGCCATAATTATGGAAATACATATAGAAGAATTGCACATGTTTAACATCTATTGGATTACTTTCCATCTAGGGGAGGAAGTGGGGGGTAGGGAGAGAAAAAAATTTGGAACATAAGGTTTTGCAGAAGTGAATGTTGAAAACTATCTTTGCATATGTTTAGAAAATTAAAAAGCTTTATTAAAAAAAAAAAAAGAAAGCAATGGGCTTTGGGAGAACTGGTATGTTTGTCTACCTTTGGTGGAGCAGGGAGCTGGAAAGTAATCTGGTACTACACCCAAAAAGTGTTGTTCTACATATGTCGAGCCTAAAATGTGTCTGGGATATTCAGCCCAGTGGGCAGTGGGTGACGTAGGACTGAAATTCAGAGAGGTTGGGGGATGTATATATAGTTCTCTGAGTCATCTTCCTAGAGGTTATAATTAAACCCATGTGAGCTGATGAGGTCATCGAGAAAGAATGTAGAAAGAGAAAGGAAAAAGGGTCAGAACAGACCTTCAAGGAACACCTACAATTAAGGGCATGAGAGGGAGAACGGGCAGATGGAGGCAGGAGGAGAGCAGGAGTATCACAAAAACCCAAAGAGGAGCCATCTCCCTTTAATCTTCAGAATAAAATACACAAAGAGCCCCTCAACTGATCTTTCATAAATGTCATAATTCTCTTCATTCTCATTCTCAACACATAGTTCCTCAAAATTGTCATTCCATTGACCATCGACAGGTCTTTGCTCTGGACCATCTTACACCTTTCTTTGTATGCTCTGTGCTGTCAATTAAAATAATTAAACTCAGTGTTCTGGAGGGCTGATGTCTGGGGCCCTTCCATCTATCTCCACAGGCTGTGAATGCTATGACAAAGTAAGAAGACATCCCCTTAATGTGATACCTCTGTGTGTATTTTCTGTCTCTCTGTGTCTGTCTCTCTCCAACTCTGTAATTGTTTCTGTTTCTCCGTGTCTTTCACTGGATACCTATCTGTACTTGATTTGTACTAGATCAGCTTCGATTCCCCCAGCTCCATCATTCTCTGTCTCTTAAATCAGAAATTTAGAAGGCAGAAAATCACAAAAGAAATAGTATTCAAAAAAAAAAAAAGAAATAGTATTCCCCTGGGAATAATAGTGATAAAAATCATACAAGCCTTTATCTCGGATCTGCCCATTAAAAGTCAATAAAACTGTAACCTATTCAACATGTAAAGGACTGCTTGCCATCTGGGGGAGGGGATGTACAGAAGGAAGGGGGAAAAACGGAACAGAAGTGAATGCAAGGGATAATGCTGTAAAAAATTACCCTGGCATGGGTTCTATCAATAAAAAGTTATTAAAAAAATAAAAAAAAGTCAATAAAAATTAATTTTTAAAAATTGATAATTTTTTTCTATTACCTTTCTTTAAGATTATAAGTTGTAGGGAGGTTGCTTTGATAAAGGGAGCTTCTTCATTCTGGAGTTCTAAAACCAGTCCTTATCTTTATCACTTTTATTTCCCAATATTCCAAAAGAATGAAAATTTATTGTTTTTTTTTTCCTTTCAGGGATTGTTTTTTTTTTTTCTTTCAATCACAGTTTTACATGCTAATATGTCTGCAATATAATAGGTCTTCGATAAATGCTTGTTATATGATTGATTGAGTTGACTCGGAGCTAACCTGTGCAACTTCTCATCAGCTTCTAGCCCTTGGCTACCTACAATTCAAACTTCAAAATGGTGGGAAATATTCTATCATTCTTCAGCACTGACTTGAAGCAACATACAGTTTTAATTTTTTTTTCTCACACACAATTCTACCCAAGATGTCTCTTTTTCCTAATCCTGCCCAAGCTCCAGTCCTTATCTGCCCACTTTGATCTTGGAGGATTACAGTTTCAGAGGGACAGCTGCAAGAAACTTAATAGCAAATTGTAGCTCATTGTAAAACTTAAGTTTATCCAGCTGTCTAGTAGGCCACCATTCAAAGTGCTATACAATCTTTAGTTTCCATAGTTTATGCCATATCCTCCCCCAAAAATTCTTAATTACAGCATGTTTTCCCATCTACACAGTAAACATAAGTCACTTGTCATTTATTTTCAATTTGGGAATTTCTAGGATTATGGAAGATAAAGAGAAAGAAACGCACCAATTCATCCCTATTTGTTGAGCTCTTAGGACTGACCTCCAAGCTCAGTTGGACCTTGCTCAAACTTGCAATTATGCAATAAGTGGGCGTCAGAACCACAGATATCCAAAAGTAAAGAGCCAGTGAGGGGTGGCAATTTGTATAATTAAAGCATCTCTTAATAGGAAAGCAAAATGGAAAACTTTTGGTTTTGATTTGCTAGGTTGACTAAAGATTGAGTCTGGAGGTAATGAAAACTAAAGTCAAGTATAACAGGTGTGAAATGAAAACTCAGTTTAGACTCTGAACAGAATCTTGGAAGTATCTATTTGTGGCCTAAGAGTTCCTGGAGTCCAGAACAATGCACTGCTTACAGAAGCAAATTCCTCCTGCTAGTGTAAAAACCTCAGTTTTGATGCACATGGAATCCCCCAAGTCCTAGTTCAGTTTTTAAGCTACTAAAGTTTTAATAGCTTAAAGCTGTACTAAGACTTTTGGGACAGTTTATGTCACTCTAGGCTCATTTTTTGCCATGTGTAGAGTGACCTTCTCACTGTTCCTCACGCATGACATTCTGTCTTCTGTTTACCTGGATGATGCCCTAAGTGCAGCTTCCTTTCCTCATCCCCCATCCCCACCTCTACCTGTTTGCGTCCTTCTTCCCTGACTACTTTTTAACTTATTCTACCTGGAAAGGAAAAAGAAAGGAAGGAAGGGAGGAATGTGTGTACTTACACATACACACATTCTCCCCCAATAGAATATAAGTTTCTCGAGGGCAAGAACAGTTTGAAGATTTTTTTTGTCTTTATATTCCTAGTGTCCAGAAGGAAAGTATAGACACACATATAATAGGCAATTCACAAATGATTGATGAATGACAGGAAAAGATAATGATGAATGTTGGAGATGTGGGAAAACTGGGACACTGATACATTGTTGGTGGAGTTGTGACCTGATCCAACCATTCTGGAAAGCAATTCTGGAGAGACACTAGAGAGCAGTCTCTACTGGGTCTGTATCCCAAAGAAATCTTAAAAGAGAGGAAAGGATTATTTAAGGCAGCCCTTTTTGTGGTGACAAAGAACTGGAAATTGAGGGGATGTCCATCAATTGGGGAATGACTGAATAAATTGTGGTATTTGGATGTAATGGAGTATTCTTGTTCTATAAGAACAAAAATCCTGGAAAGACTCATATGAACTGATGCTGAGTGAAGTGAACAGAACCAAGAGAACATTGTACACAGTAACAGCAAGATTGTATGATGGCCAACTATGATAGACTTAGGTCTTCTCAGCAGTACAGTGAGCCAAAACCATTCCAATATGACAGATATGGAACCATGTTTAAAAGGACTGCACATGTTTAACCTATATGACATTGCTTGCTGTCTTGGGGAGGGTGGAGCAAAGGGAAAGAAAGAGAAAAAAGATGGAACTCGAAACCTTTACAAAAATGAATGGTGAAAACTATCTTTATATGTAATTGCAAAAATAAAATACTATTACTTGTGGAAATTCTTATTGATTGATTATTGATAGAATGCATGGAAAAGCTAGTCTATATCGGTGGAAGCAATGGGCAAAACATATGTTTACTTAATCTGTTGGACTAAACATTCTTTAACTAATTCCTATTTACTGAAGCTTGTGTGTTAAGCTTTGGATTTGTTTGAAAATAGTGTTTATCCTATAGGCAACAGGAAGCATTTAAATGTTCCGAGAAAGGATTGGACCTGTGCCCCAAGATTATTTCTGAAGGACAGATTGGAGAAGGAAGATATTAAGGTCAAGAAGAGCAGCAAAGAGCTATTAAAATAATATAATGAAGAGGGAACGAGAACTAGGGTGGTGGTCTTGTGAATGAAGAATGATAGCTTTAGGGGATGGCAAGGTCCTGTGAAAAATTCTTAAGGATGGAGTGTGCAGACCCTGAGCAAGTCACTTAACCCCAGTTGCCTCAGGAAAAAAAAAAAAAGGATGGAGTATGCATAAACATGTTTTTATGATGTAGAAAAGAATTAGGGATAAGGAGAGATTAAATCTGTCTCTAATGAATAGGATAAGCTTTAAAAAATAGAATAGAGTGGTTGGGATCACGGGTACAAAAGGGACTACCTTTGGCAAAAGGAAAAAGAAAAGAAGGAAGGGAGAGAAGGAGGAAGGGAAGAAGGAAGGAAAAAAGGAAAGAAGGAGGGGAAAGAGAGAGAAGACAGAAGAGAAAAGAGAAAAAAGAAGGGGAAAGAGAAGAGGAAGGAAGGCAGGAAGAAAGAAGGAAAGAAAGAAAAAGAAAGAAAGAAAGAGAGGAAAGGAGGGAGGAGAGAGGAAGAAAGGAAGAGAAGAAAGAAGGAAGGGAACAAGGGAGGGAGGAAGGAGGGAAGAGATAGAGAGAAAGAAAGAAAGGAAAAGAAGGAAGGGAGGTGGAAAAAGAAGAAAAAAGGAAGAAAAAAAGAGAAGAAGGAAGGAAAGATAAAAGAAGAAGGGAAGAAAGGGAGGGAAGAAGGAAAGGAGAAAAAGAGAAAGGGTAAAAGGAAGGAAGGAAGGGGAAGAAAAGAGGATCTTTTTTGGGGTATTTTTAAAATAACATGTAGAGAGCAGCTAGGTGGCACTCTGAAGTCAAGAGGACTTGAGTTCAAATGTGAACTCAGATATTACCACTTGTGTGACCCTGAGCAAGTCATTTAACCCCAATTACCTCTTTAAAAATGCAAAGAGAACAGAAGGTCAGAAAGCAGCACAATCAGAACTGTTTTGAAAGCATTTTACTATATGTTTAAAAAGGAAAAACAAGTTGTATATCAGAGAGACCTGCAGCTTTGCTAATGAATGATCACAAACTAATAAATGTCCATTTCATTTACTGTTAAGTTCAGAATAAAAAAAATAGAAACAAAACAGAAAGAGCTGTTGTGAAGAATGTGTGAAGATAGTATGATAATATGGAAAGAGCATGTTTTTTAAAAAAAATTTGGTTTTTAGTAATATTTTATTTTTTCCAATACATACAAAGATAATTTTCAACATTCACCTTTGCAAAATTGTTCCAATTTTTTTTCCTTCTCTCCTTTCTTCCCCATCCCCAAGAAAGCGAGCAATCCGATATAGGTTAAAAATGTATAATTCTTCTAAACATATTTCCATATATAACAGAAAAATCAGATCAAAAGGGGAAAAAACAAAAGAAAGGAAAAAAAAAAAACTAAGTAATCAATAACCACAAAGAAAAGATGAAAATACTGTGCTTTGATCCATATTCAGTCTCCATAGTTCTCTCTCTGGATGCAGATAGCACCCTTCATCACAAGTCAATTGCAATTGCTTTGAATCACCCCTTTGCTGAGAAGAGCCAAGTCCATCAGAACTGATCATCTCACAGTGTCGCTTTTATTGTGTATAATGATCTCCTGGTTCTACTCTTTTCACTTAGTATAAGTTCATGTAAGTCTCTCCAGGCCTTTCTGAAACCATCCTGCTGATGGTTTCTTACAGAGCAATAATATTCTCTAATATTCCTATACCATAACTTCTTCAGCCATTCTCCAACTGATGGGCAGCCACTCAGTTCCCAGTTCCTTGCCACTACAAAAAGGGCTGCCACAAACATTTTTGTACAAGTGGGTCCTTTTCCCTCTTTTATGATAAGAACATGTTTTTAAGTCAGAAAAACTGGGTTCAAATTCCACCTCTGATATTTATTATCTGCATGGTTTAGGGCAACATCCTGGTCTTATTTACCTCATATAAAGAATCGAGGGGGCTGGACTAGAAAATCCCTGAGACCCTTTCAACTCCAGGCCTATGTTCCTCTGGTAAGGAGCTAATCAGAAATGAATAAAAGTATTACCGTGCAACAATGACAGCCCAGTTGAAACTAAAATGAATTTGTATGTATTCAGTCCTAAGTCTTTCATGATTTCTTCCAGCAGCCATGGAGGAGCACCAGAGAAGGCAAAGGATGAGAGTGTTCCAGGGTAGAAAATCACCAGGATTATGGACGGTTCTTCCCTGAACTGGTCAACCATTGAATAAGGACTGGGAAGGGAGGGAAATGAATCCTTGCTAAGGAGGGACTGTGAAATAAGAGGTCAGTGAGGATGAAGAGCTACTTTAGGAGGAAAACAAGTAGAAGAATTGATTGGGACCAGAAGGAAGGATTTCAAGCTCAAAATCTTGGAGGTTGGATTATAATCCTTGTTCCCAATCAGGGGCTTATCTAATCTCCTTGTAGAGTTGCCGGCTCAGGGTGGGCTTGAAGCAAATATGACCTTTGAAAAAATTGATGTAAGAGATTTTTCATAAGAATTTCTCTTCTAAATGTATTGATGCTGTGTGAAAGGTTTTTAAGTTCTATAACTGAAATTTTCTATTTTATCCATCTACTAGGATTATCTATATTCCTTGTTTTTGTATTTAAGAATACTTTGCTGTCTAAGAGGGAGAATAGAAATGATATGGGGTAAAATTAGGCAACATAAAAACAAAATATATTAATAACATATTGATATATTTTATTTTATATTACATATTAACACATTTTATTTTAATATATAATAAATATTTATAAATATGTTATATAATAAACATATTGATTATATTTATATTAATATATTAATAAAATTTACTTTTTAAAAAAGATTGAATCAATTAGTACTCAGAGGCAGATATTGTTTCTACATTAGGAAGTGCTTCCCAACAAGCAGAATTATCTAAGAACTGAATACCTTCTAAGGTAGTGTGAGCTTCCTGTCATTGGAGGAATTTAAGCAAATAATAGTCATTGGAATTTATAGTTTTAAGTTTTCAAGGCACTTAGCATACATTTGCTCTATATGAGCCCCTGAGCCTCATTACAATCTGCGAGTCAGGCACAACAGGTATTATTTCCTCCATTTTACAGATGAGGAAAACTGAGACCCAGGGAGAGTAAGTCATGGAGAGACAAGATTTGAATCCAGGTCCAAGTCCAGGACAATCTACTATAACACACTCTTATAAGCTAAAGCTCAATGGTCACCTCACAAGGATTTGTTCATTGGCCAAGAAGTTGTTTTAAATGATTTCTGATCATCTTCTCCCCTTTCTATTGGTTTCTTTAAGCTAGGAGCTTCATAAAGACCATTAGCTTATCTAAACTTTGCATCCTGCCCCCAACCCAATCCCGAATGGTGCTCTTCAGTTAATAGGTGCCCCCTTACCCCAAAAAAACCAAAACCCATCTATGTATTGAATGAAAGATGGAACAAATAAATGATCTCTGACCCTACTGATAGTTTATCATACTTTTCTTTTTCCTTTCTTTCTAAAGGTTAATGGTTATGGGAGGGGTGGGGAGCCAGAGGAGAGGAGGAGTTAATAATGCCAAAAATAAAGGAGACAATTGAAATGTTTTTTAAATGCATGTAACAGAGCATAATTGTAAAGAATTGTATTTACTGTCTAGGGAAAGGGGAAGATGGGGAGGAAGAGAGAAAAATATGGAACACAAGGTTTTACAAGAGTGAATGTTGAAAATTATCTAGGCATATGTTTTAAAAATAAAAAGCTTTAATAAAAAAATAATAAAAATACATGCAAAGATAATTATTTTTATCAAAGTTTTTATTTTTAAATTTTGATCTATGCATATGTTTTAAAAATAAGTAGATTCCCCCATAGGCAGACGCCACATTGGCCTGGGTCCCTGAGCTGCACCTGCACTTGTGCCTGTTTGAAACAATCTTTTCTGAAGTTTTTCCAACATATCTTCTGCTGGAAATTTGTTACACTCCAAATCTTTGTGAGTTCTGTCATCCCCACACCTGTCCAGGGGCTGATCTGAGGGAAACCAGGAAGAGCTCAGACATAGACCCGTCTGCTCTCCGCCACCTTGGCTCTGCCCCTCAGGACACTGGGGTCCAATGATGAAGCTTGCTGCCCTCCTTTGGGATAAAGAATGTCAATAAAATCTCTTCCAAGCCCCTCTTTATTTTAGCACAAAAATGTGCTAAAACCTGAAGGCCAGATTCCAAGGATCTCCTTCCCACCTGTGTGATCTTAGGCGGATCACTTCACTTCATTTCTCTGGGACTCAAATTGCTTTCTCTGTATCATAAGGGGATGGGAGCAAATGATTTCTATGGGGCTCCTTTCCCATGTGAATCTACAAAATGAAGATCCAGGGTCTCTGAAGGAAAATTTCCAGCGTTTGGACACCCTGCTGGGGCTTTGATTTGCAGATGGAACAAGCCCACATTGCCCAATTAGCATGTGAATTCCCACCGCGTTTTTCCAGGCTTTGCAAGAGACTTTGGTCCTGTTCTCCTGCATTCAGCAAAAGGAGAGAAACTCCGGGTCCCAAACACACAGCATCTGAGACACCATGCTTAGCCAATCAATCAATCAGCATGCATTGATTAACTAGGTGCCCGGCATTAGGGAAATAAAGAAAAAAACAAAAACAGTTCCTATCCTAAGAGAATTGATATTCTAATCCAAGGGACTATGTGTCTCTAAATAGGCACATGGAAGATACATGGATCATGAAGGGGAAGAGTAAAAGGGAGGAGGAAATAGGGAAAGGTCTCTTGGAAAAGACAGGATTTGGCTGAGTCTTGAAATAAGCACTGATAAAAAAAGAAGCCACTGGCTTATTATTATAATTATAGCCACTGTTAAAAAAAAAGAAGAAAAAAAGAAGCCACTGGCTTATTATTATAATTATAGCCACTGTTAAAAAAAAAAAAAAGAAGAAGAAAAAAAGAAGCCACTGGCTTATTATTATAATTATCATTATTATTATATTATAAGAGGCAAGGTTGAGGAGGTGTAGAATTCTAGGCACAGGTGATAGGTACAGGGAGATGTCACCTTACAGGATTTTACAGAGTTTTCCAAAAAGGCCAAATGCACTAAGGCTTTCGGAAGCCCTGCATAGAAGGGGGGAAATGCCCATCTCAGAGCTTTTGTGGGAGAATCCTCAGATGGACGGTCTCTCAAGATTGCTCTGTCGGACCAAGTAGCCTTCTATTCAGGGATGTGTCCATTTCAGAACAGATGGGAGACAGAGTAGGGAAGAGAAAAGAGTAATGAATTTGGAGGCAGAGGCCTTCTTTTCAAAGCTGGCTAAGAGGTGTGATTTTGGGCAGGATGCTTCATGTCTCTGGGCATCAATTCCTTCATCTATAAAACCACAGTAATAGCCAACATTAACATAATGCTTTGGCATTTACAAATTACTTTATGGCTATTATCTCAGAACCACATTTTATACTTTAATTATCTCCATTTTAAAAAAATTTTTAAATAACTTTTTATTGACAGAACCCATGCCAGGGTAATTTTTTACAGCATTATCCCTTGTACTCACTTCTGTTCTGATTTTTCCCCTTCCTCCTTCCACCCCCCTCCCCCAGATGGCAAGCAGTCCTTTACATGTTGAATAGGTTACAGTATATCCTAGATACAATATATGTGTGCAGAACCAAACAGTTTTCTTGTTGCACAGGGAGAATTGGATTCAATTATCTCCATTTTACAGCTAAATGTCTGGGGTAGGATTTGAAGTCGTCTTTTTGATTTCACGTGAGGCACAAGGAAGAGGTGGACTAAGGGTCCTCTAAGATTCCCCTCCAGCTCTAAATTTAAGCTTCTATGACCACTGGATGGGGAGGGGAGCTTGGGGAAAACATGTCCTTTAAAATTGATAATGTTGTTGGTGTTGTGAACTGATCCAACCATTCTGGAGAGCCATTTGGAACTCTGCCCAAAGGGCAACAAAACTCTGCATACCCTTTAATCCAGCAGTGTTTCTACTGGGTTTACATCCCAAAGAGATCTTAAAGGAGGGAAAGAGACCACATGACCAAAAATGTTTGTGGCAGCCCTTTTTGTAGTGATGAGCAACTGGAAACTGAGTGGATGCCCATCAATTGGAGAATGATCGAGTAAATTGTGGTACATGAATGTTATAGAATATTATTGTTCTGTAAGAAATGAG
Organism: Antechinus flavipes; assembly: GCF_016432865.1. Classification (NCBI taxonomy): domain Eukaryota; kingdom Metazoa; phylum Chordata; class Mammalia; order Dasyuromorphia; family Dasyuridae; genus Antechinus; species Antechinus flavipes. The sequence goes on along the minus strand of NC_067403.1, from coordinate 210,117,567 downwards.
GAGCAGGAGGATTTCAGAGAGACCTGGAGAGACTTACATGAACTGATGCAGTGTGAAGTGAGCAGAACCAGGAGAACATTGTATACAGCAACTGCAAGACTGCATGATGGTCAGCAGTGATGGACTTAGCACTTCTTAGCAATGCAGTAATTTTAAGACAATCCCAATAGACTTTGGACAGAAAATGCCATCTGCATCCAGAAAAAGAACTAAAGAGACTGAATGTAAATCAACATATGTTATGTTTACTTCTTTTTTCTGTTTTGTTTTTCTCTCTTGTGGTTTTCCCTTTCTGTTCTGATTTTTCCCTCTCAGCATAATTCATAAAGAAAAAATTAATTAAAAAAAGAAGAAAATGCTATCTACATCTAAAGATAGAATGATGGAGACTGAATGTGGATCGAAGCATACTATTTTCACTTTTTTTTTCTTTCTCGTGTATTTTCCCTTTTTCTTCCCACAAAATGACTAACATGGAAATGATTAAAATAATTACACATGTATAATCAGGTATATCAGATTGCTTGCTTTGTAGAGGAGGTGGGGAGGTAAGAGAGGGAGCAGAAATAAATTTGGAACACAAAATCTTATAAAAATGAATGTTGAAAACAATCTTTACATGTAATTGGAAAAATAAAAATACTATTGAAATTTTTTAAAATGCTATCTTAAAACCCCCCACAAAACAACAAAAAACTGATAATGAAACGTAGATACTTCTGAGTTGTGCATTCCTGATTCAGTTGCTTTGACTCTCTGATCTTCATCTGCAAAATGGGAATATTAACCCATTTCATAAGGTTGTTGTGATGGGGATTACACTTCCTGGTGAGCCCTCACTGACATACTGGTTTACAATCACTTATCTGGACTTTCTTCACAACTATTTCTGCATGCTAAGCTTGTGAAGGAGGACATGAAAATACCATTTGCTTCCTTGGCAGTGAGGAAGCTATGATGCTGTGATCCATTTCTGCCTCACAGCCCTTTCCAAAAAGTCAACTGGATCCAATCCTCCATGGAGTATCCAGGGGTAGTACCCACTGTGGCTTCCTCTTCTCTTGAACTGGGAAGTTTCTTCAATCTCTCTGGGCTTCATTTTCCTTAGTGGGCGCTTAATAAATGTATATGACCCACTGACTCATTTATCTCCATGACATTCTGGGATACCATTCCTTTCCCTATTGCTCCCTAATCCAATTGATCCAGCATAAATCATGCTTCCAAGAAAGGACAATGGAGAACATAGCTCAAACCCATACAAATATACAAGTGGCCCAAGGAGACTAGCCTCTGAGGAGCCCCGCCATGATGAGAGAGGGCTGACATCTATGGGAAATTGGAGTGACTAATCCCAAGGGATTGCTAAGGGGAAAAAATCAGCTGCTGCTTTCAAGAAACCTAGTTTCCCTTATAGGGGTAGAACAATAAGTCTTAAGACAAAGGTACCATAATTCACCTGAGCTTTAGAGATAGAACCTCCCAAGGTTATCCAGTTCATTTTACAGATGGGGAAACTGAGCCACAAAGTGGCAGAGCCTCTGATCCACTACTTAAATTATATCATGCACAACACCTTCCCTATAGTAATATTTTTAGTCCCACAGCTGATGTTGATGAGTCATGCAGTACTAAGGTTGGATGGGCTTTCCAGGAGCATTATCCCTTCATTTTAAGGCTAATGAAAGTGGATTTGAGAAAAACTAGGAAAAAATGCTGGATTTGGAGCCTGAGTGAGGTCCTGGGTTTAAATCCCAGCTCTGATGTTTTTCTGGGTTGAGCAGGGCAGATTTGACACTCCGCATGGCGAAAAACAGGGACTCAAGGACAACTCTTAGCTGTTCCCTATGGGATTTGGGGGGGTAGTAATTTGTAGGGGAAGAACTGAAAAGGTAAAAGAGAAAGACAAAAGGAGATGGAGATAATGGAGGCATAAAAAGGTAAGGGTTGAGTAGAGATGATTTTCTTACTCTGAAAGGGTGTCTTTAACCAAAGCTAGTGGCTAAGTTTTGAGTCTAGTTTTATGCTTGAACAGAATCCATGGTATCAGGTCCCCTCGGGTCCAGTTCAGCTAAATTCCACCTTCCTCCTGAGAAGGAATTGGGAAGTTATTGCTTTAACAGCTGCCAGGAATGTCAGACCAGTACTGGCAAGTCATATTTTTCTTTCCCTGGGGATAAGTTACAAGTCCAATGGCAAGGGGAAAGAAAAAAAGGCTATTAAGTGCCTGAATACATTACAAGGGACTTACTACTCAAGACAAGGCTTGCAAGCCCCCGCCTTTCATTTCTGCTTTAAACTGCTACTTCCCCAATTTGTGGCTTCCCTCCCCCTGCCCACAATCCAAGGGCAAGACTTGCTCTTTGGGGTAACCCATTGGGAAGGCAGGTCGATGGGCCTGAGCTGGTACAGCAACAAAAGATTCTTTGAAAAGGAAGATCGGTGGTTAGAGGTCTCCTCTGACTTAGCACCCTTCTTTCCTGCCTGGAGAATCTACTCTTGAGCCCCAGTGTCTGGGAAAGGGGTTTGTGAATCCTAACGTTCCCTTTAGAGTGATGCACTTAAGGAATGGGGGTCCTGGTTTTGGTGGGAATTCAGCTACCCAAGCCTAAAATGCTATTTTATCTTAAATGTTTCTTTTTGGTAGAGACTTCAAAGAAAAACAGATAAGAGACAGCATTTATATTCAATAATAATAATAATAAAAAAAAACAATAAAGTTTTCTTTTAAACTGTACAAATTGAAATGAAACATTCCCACCATTGGGTTTTTTAACTGTACAAAGAACAGTATAATGCTGGAATAAAGGAGTGAGGAAGGAGGAAATGCCTTTTTGGCCTGAAATTCTACTGAAGCAGAATCTGAACCATTGATCTGTAAAAAAAAAAATCTTCCCGAGGCTGAGCTTCATTCTGTTGCAAGAGGCTTCCAAAGAGTCCTGGTGGTTGTCTCCATTATGTTTCTGAGCTGTTTTTCCTCAGCAATTTATTCACCCAATTTAATAAAAGTAAATTATCATTTATTGAACTACTAGATTCATTAAAAAATGAGCTACAGGATAAATAAACTTTGGAACAAGGATATAACACATGTTAAACAAAAATAAATAGGCTACACTGAACTCATCCCAGAGTTAATTCACTTCGGATCATGGCCCTGCCTTCTTCCCTGGACATTGTGGTCACATTTTACTTGATCATAATTGGAATTATTAAAAACAAAACAAAACCAAAAACAAACTCATAAGGTAAAACCTTTAAGGAAACCAAAGTATCGAATTTAACCTTTTAATTCTGAACAACCAAAGCATTTCAGTTTTTACATAATCTAATGTAAAGCTAATGGAATTGGCTGAATAGGCTGTATTTAACAAAGACGGGGAAGACAACAGTCACCCAGCTACCTGGGACAGAAATCAAAGTGGAGAAATGTAGAACCAAAATTGCCAAGTCCCTACTAATTGAGGAACATTCTTAAAGGCTTTGCATCCTTTTGTCATTTGAAATGGCTTCTGGAATTATGATTGTAAGGACCTTTCAGACATCTGAAGGTGTCTGAATAGCCTTGATCATGTACTTAAAAGTTAAAATTCATCCTGGGGCAGAATTCTACAGCTGCACTGGCCATGCAGGTAGACTTCAGTAGTCTGAGAGTCGATAAAAGAGTAACAACAGGAAAATCTACCATCTAGTCCTAATTTCATATTTCTGCATACACATGGGGTCAGGTTGGAAATCAAAAGTTGCCGATTTGAGAGTTGGAAGGGACCTTGGTGGTCACCAAGCCCAACCGATCTATTTCAAGGGTCAAGCGTGAGACGTTGTCCACTTGTGCATAAAAATGTGTGCAGAGGATCAAGGAATGGGAAACTTCCAAGTGTTCTAGGACTCTGGCTGCAAGGGTCTCTGTTGTGTGAAAAGAAAATATTCTCCGCCGGATGGTCCCAAGATCTAGGTTAATCATCCAAGCCTGGCGTCTCTCCTTGCTGGATTCTGGAGGCTATTCTGATGGCTTCTTCCAAAGACTGCTGTTCTCCAAGCTGCAGCATGAATATGTGAGAAAGATAAACAGTTTCATCTAAGAATACAAATATCATAGGACAGGAGCCAAACCGTTCCCACTTTCCCCTGGAAAACTTGGCTTCCTGGAATCTAGGTTGCTCTTCCTCTTGCAATACTTTGTATATACTTTGTATTTAATTTTAAAATGATGATTTCTAGCAAGTTAAAGAGTGCTGCAGCATTCCCAATTATAAGACAAGAGGCCGGTGCCTCTCTTGGGTGGCCACTGCCACATTCTGCCTTGTAGGACAGCTCTACTGTCCATCTGCCTTACCTCCCCACTAAGGTATTTATCGCTTCTGAGTAGGATGACCTTTGCCCTAATCCCAATTTCAGCATCTACCATAGGGACTCCTGCAGAAATCCTAGGCTTCAACAAAACATCTGCTGAATTGGCTGGAAATGTAAAGTGGCCCATAAATAGGCCATTACAAAATATCTTATATCAAAATGGCAGTATTGTTAAGCTTTTGTTTTGAGAGTGGTGATGACTAGCTGAAGACACACATTGGGATGTGTATCTGTAAAAGTGTTTAGCAATGGTGAATGGCAAAGCAAAGGTTTATGGGAAGGAGAAAAGGTAAGGGTACCAAACCTACAAGTTATTTTAGATCTGACTATTTAAAAATTCCCAGATTCCCCATCTTTTGCAAGAATACACCTCCACAGCCCTGATTTCTGTCATCAAGGGGCTGATTCAACTTTTGAAATGAAAAGTTGATTCATGTACATTCTGCCCCAAAAAGAAAATCCTAGTTCAGGAGGCAAATGCCCAGAGGATTCTGCCATTGAACAGATAAAAAGGAAAAACAGACATGAAGAGTGATTACTCTCTGGATAAAGGTGGGAGAAACACCATTTCATGACCCAAAGAACCTGGTTTTCAGATTTGGGCTTTTGTTTCTGTAATGAGATGACACAGTGTACCCATCACAGGTCAGCCTGCTCATCTCCCTCATCAGTTATTCATTCACATCATTTTTAAATGGTCAGATACACTCTTACTGATGAATGTTAAGTTCTTAACGTGCATATGTGTGCAGTCTCAGTCATATCTGCCTGCTTCTCTCTCAGGTCTACTACTTCCTTCCTTTAATTTAAGCCAAATCTGGTGGATGGTGATTGGGTCACACCTGCTGCGGGTTACTCCTGGGAGTCACTTGACACTTCCAGGATGACGGCTGAAAGGTCCCCGTGATTATTTACTCCTTCCCCTCATTCTGACAGAGGAGGAAGTTCAAGTCCTTCGGGCCCAAGATGTTAATGTTGCCTGCTTGCTGGGAGGCCCAGAAACAGGCCCTTGGGCACAAATGGGGAGTGGGCAGCTGAGGAGCTTACCTGCACGGCGATCTGTGTTCCGTTGGACGTGGCCACCAACGTCAGCGGCCGGGCTTCTGTGGCCACCAAATGGTGCCCATGTGGCTGGTGCGCCATTTCTGAGGAGGCCGTGTGGAAGGCTGCCAAGTCCTGGGCCACAATCGCCACCTGCCGCACAGAAGGCAGACACTCCGGCTCAGGCCGGCCTGACAGACTAGAGTTCACTCCCCCCACCTGACTTTGGGGCCTTCTTGGCCAGTCAGGGGGCATCTAGATTGGCCCACCCCGCACTAAATATCAATATTCCCCAACATCTCTTTATTCCTGAGTCTAGCTAAGTGCTGGGCAACAGCTTTTCTCCTATTCAGACCCATAATTACTTAATATCACATTTTTAGTGTACATTACACTATTAGTGTACATACAGTATAATCTTTACTGGTGCAACACAGCACAGTGTGATGTCCAAGGTGAGGCTCAGATTTAGAGACCTTACGTTCCCTTTGCTCCCCCCCGGGGCAAATGTCAAGGAATGTACTTGTCTAAGAACCACCAGGCTGCCTTTCCTGCAGAGCGGGACAGAGGGCACCGACCCACGAGTTCCTGCACGCCAGGGCAGAGGCGGCGCAGGGCACGGCTGCCGCTGTTGCTACCTGGGCCTCATCCCACTAACTAGCCCTTATGGGCTATTCACAGGTTCTATTCCCGAAGTAGAATTCCAGCCCCCTGGAGCTGCTAGAGACATGGGAAACATATACGAAGAGCACGTGTCAAACCAGGCCGCCTCAGTCTCTGTAAAAGGGGGTGACCTCCTACCCCTGCCATCCACAGCAGAGCTCAGCCCCCGGGGGACAGGTGCTCCAGGAAGCTCTCAGCCCAGATAAGATCAGACACCTCTAGGGAGATTTGGACATTTTCCCAGTGGATACTTGCATCTGTGCTTAGGATTCTGCTAAGAGTTGCTGAGACTATTTTAGGCCATATAATGAGGGGGTCAATCCAGGACGCCTGAATTTCTGAATATGGAAGTTGGCATGTAGCAGTGGCGGGGGAGGAAGGCAGCCAGCAAACCCGGGATGACATTCCCAGTGACGTCACTAACCAAGAAAACACACTGGATGGGGAGCTAGAAGACATGGCTGAAGTCCAGGCTCTGCCACTAACTACCTGTGACCGTGAGTAAATCATGCCAATCTCTGAATCTCAGTTCTCTTATCCATAAGGTGAGAAGCCTGGAGTAAATGGCCAAAGGTTCCCAAAACTCTGCACCCAGCTTCTGGAAGATTCTAGATAGCGAGTAGTGAGGGCTATCAGTTAGTGTCACAAGGCCTGCTGGAATTTCTGTTTCTCTGCCTCTCACAGGGTGCCTGTGGGAAAAGCATCCCGGGACCAGGGAAAGATGAGAGAGAGGGCGAGTGGGGCCTGAAGCTAGCCAGGGGGCTATCCTTGTTCCCTCTGGATCGACCTCATCATTAACGGGGCTGAGTTACTCCCTGGGTGAGTTGGGAGAGCTGCAAGCTGAATCTGCTTGAATGATTGCTTGGGGAGCAGTGCTGCACAGCCCTGGGGCCTTGGGAACCACAGGAGGGCAGGGCCACACAGGGCCTTGGAAGGCCCAGCACTACTGTTCATTTTACAGAGGAGGAAACTGAGACTCAGAGGAGGCCTAAAGTCATCACCCAGCAAGGAAGGGGCAGGCCTGGGATTAGAACTGCGTCACTGATTTCCAATGTGGCATTTTCCACAATGCCAGACTTTCTTCTAAGCTGACTCTGGACATTTTTTTTAATGTCACATGTATGCATACAAGGGCATTTACCTGCTGTCCTTCCGTACCCTCTGCAGTCACCATGGCTACAGAGTGTGTTCCTGCTGAAGAGATAACTGCATCATGAGCGGGAACTGTGATTGGGGTGCCATCTTGCGTCACCATTGTGATGGTATTGCCAATGGCTTGCATGTCTGCCTGAGATATGTTGACCTGAAATGGAATATTAAAAAAAAAGCAAAAACAAAAACAAAACCCCAAATCAGCAATGTTCCAAGTGCATCTGGTCTTTTGAGCCCAACTCTTCATTTAATGAATAAATTGACAATAAATGAATTTAATTTTTCTCTGGAGGCTAAGAAATGCTTTTAGTCATCAAGAAACCCACCCTGAACAACAGCCTACAAGCAGTGAGTTCAAATACTTTGCTTAGACACTAGATCTAAGGGAAGTTTCTTAACCACCATGTCTGGTCCCAAAAGCTGTCATAAATATTTCAGGCTCATGAAAGACTCTCAATGATCCCTGCTGCGAGCACACACAGTAAGGGAAACACGAGCTATCACCAGGGACAGCAACAGCATGACCATGAATAGAACAGAATCGTGATAAGCTGATGAAGCCCCCCAACCAACTGTAAGTAAACACTAGCTCAAGTACTACTTGGAGATGGAGTGACTTAAGAGATCCTGGCATCCAAGATGGAAAGTGACCTGCTGGAAGGTCACAAAACAGAGCCAGACTCAGAGACCTTTCTTTTGAGAACTGCCCCAATCTGCTTCTTCTTCATCCTGCTTCCCTGCTCTCTCACATACATCAAGGGAGAAAGGAAGTCAGGGGGAGAGGAAGGAAGATGTGCTCTACAAACCAAATGATACCTCATCTTTTTCTACACTTCCGCCGCTGGCTGTGCACCAAGATGAGTGGTGATTTTTGTCACCAAAAATGTTGAAACTGTTTCTTTGACTACTTGTCAGTGACACTGGAGAGAATTAATAATTTGGGTAGGAGACGGATTAAATGAACTAATTCCAAATTCTTTTCCAACTTGGAAATTCCAATGCAATCACCAATTAGTGAACAATGTAAAATAGATGAGGAAACACTCCAGGGTTAGATGCATTATAAACTAGGAATCCCAAAGTTCCTTAGGCACCTTCCTACCACTCTTTTGGTCATACAAAGATATAAAACAGATCATTAAGTCTTTATGAATAAACATAAGCTTAAATATATAAGCTATTAATAGATATTTATAATACAATTTTTATAGTTTTATATGGCATAAAAATATATAAACAAAGATGCAGCAGTAATACAAAAACAGGAGTGCTATAAATATATGCTAATATGATGTTCCACTCTGAAAGAGTATATTGATTATAGAAAATATAGGTGCTTTGGAGAAGGAAATTTAGATATTCAGAGGTTTCCTGGAGGACATAGAAATTGAATCAGACTTGGAAGAACAGCAGTATTAGCCCAGTATAGGCAAAAAACACAAGGGTGAGCCCTTTTCTCTTATTTTTCCTTTTATTTCCATGGAAATCTCTGGGCCTAGAGGTACAGTCTTCAACCATACCTTTCAGGTTATAATGTACACATGATCAAATTGGCTTCAGCAATTTGTTGTGAGTCCTATTATGAAATCTGCTTTGGAGGCTTTTCAAGCCAAACGTATGGGGCTTGGATAAAAATGTTAATACTCATGTGAGAGAGTTCTCTGTTCTAAATGCACTTCTGGGTATTGTATCAGGAGATGAATTTTCTCCATGGAAAGAGGTATTTGTGCTAAAAAGTTATCATACTCAGCTTAAAGGAAAGGGTAGAGAGCAATTTGAAGTAAAAGGAGCAAGGTTTCTGGATTTAGGTGTCTGAGAATATCTTTTCTACAGTTTACAGGATGAATTGTCCAAACTTTTGGCTGGGTCTACAGCTTGAGAGGATTATACTGTTAAGGTCAGCTGGGATAGTGGGCTAGTGATTGAGAATGATATAACAACTTTTATTATTTCCTGGTATTCCTGATTGGGTCAGACATTTGATACATTTGTAGCTCTGAATAAAATGAGGGAGTAATAAAGAAAAATGAGGATAAATTGTGGATAAGCGTTTTCTTAAAAAAAAAAAAAGTTTCTTAGTAGGACAAATACCAACATTATTAGTAGTAACATTTATTGAGCACTTACTACTTAGAGCAGAACTCTAGTGTCCCAGGGATGGTTCTAAATTTTTCTGGTTATAATGAATTTACTGAGATGGGGGGGAGGAGAGGAAGCATCATTCAAACTTCTAAGGATAGCTTTTTGAAACAGACTTGGGTCATTCAAATAATCATTTTTAAAAATTCATTTTAAATTTTAAGAAAGCAAGCCCAATTATTGTTTATTTAATGTAATGAGAAGACTAGCTTTACATCAATTGCATGATACTATGGTTCGTTAATGCTTTCACAGCTAGGTAGAACAATGGACAGAGCACTGAATCTGGAGTCAGGAATGAGTTCAACTCTGGTCACAGACACTGACATGCTGTGTGATCCTGTCTCATATTCCTTGAGAGGATCAGATGAGATAACCTATGTAAAGCACTTGCAGACCATAAAATGCTAAATAAATGTGAACTATTATTATTACTATTTATATTCTGTATTATACTTTTAAGTACTATTTGTATCACTAAAATACATTTATATTCATTTTAGAGAAGTTGTAACACACTTTTATTCTTTAAATAACTGTAAATATTTATAAACATTAAATGTTTGGGATTAATGTCTAATGGGATTAATATATAAAATATGTTATATTAACAATATAAAGGGCCTGCTTTATGATCAACTTCAGAGGCATGTAACTAAAAGTACACCTGCACAGGACTCAGAATCTTAGAGCCATCTTTGACTTCTCCTTCTTTCCATAACCTGTTCTCCAACTTCTCTGTAGACTAGTGCTGTTACCCTTTGTGGTTTGTGGTACCTCTCCCTTTGTTTCTTCTTCCTGTTCTATTACACCATCTCAGCTCCTGATTATTCTCTACTTGTACTGTTTGCTAAAAGTCTCTCTACTTTGTAGATAACTTCCATATTAACGTTTCCAAAACTCTGTTTTAATCTTGTCACTCAACAGTTCAAAAATGTTAAGGTTCCTTACTGTTCATGGGATAAATTTCAAATTTCCTTAACCTGATAATCAGGGATCTGACCCAGATCTACAAATCTAGCTTCATCTCCCAACATTCTCAGATAGGACATGCTCCAGGATTTTCAGTTGACTTTTCTATGGTGAATACTTACATGTTGGGTTCCATCCTGGGATATGAGTGTTACTTGCTGGCTCAATCCACTCTGAGTTACTGTAGCTACTTGTGCAGATACAACATCTTCCCCTTCTACACCTGTAACATATGTTATCTGAGGACCTTTGAGCACATCCTCACCTTGACCTGTTAAAAAAAATACATACAAATTAAAGTCAAAAGGAAAAAAGGCAAAGATCTTAGTGTTATGAAATTACTAACCATAAAGAGTGATACTTTATAATCTCCTCCTCTTCCCTAAATTTAACATCATCAAATCCCACAAGTTATTCCAAATTCTTTGGTCTGTTTTCTCCTCCTTGTTAAAGAGTGTGTGTTTTGGGGGAGGTGAAGAAGACATATGTAAATAAAGCTTCCAAAAATAACCAAAAGTAAATATGAGTTTAGTTATATACTCATCTTACTTAGTCTACTGGTTTAGAAGAGTGAAAAAAAATAATGCCCAGAGATAACGATTCATTGTGTTACAATACTTACCAGAAAATCTAAATGGTTGGTAAATACAATAAATGGTACTAACAAGTATTCATTAACACAGGTGACCTCCGGCTCTCAGGAAAGGACGCCCACCCACCATTGTGTAAGGATATACTATCTGAGTTCAAGTTAATCATTTAATAAGCCAAATAAGTTCTTAATCTATTTCTTAAATAATCATAGGGCACTCCAGTGTCCCTGTTATAGTTATACCAATCAGTAGGAGCCAAACCTAGCAATCATATCAGATCTGTCTCTCTATTCTGTCCTCCATTCTCTATCTCTCATAAGAAGCAGATCTTTATTTCAATTTAAAAAGGAAATTGAAGGTAAACTACAGTGTTATAAGCTGTTGCCTGAAGTCTGTGCTTAACTTCATCTTCCATCAATAATTAAGGTAAATACACCTTTCTATTCACTTCCTTTTAAAAGGTTAAAAAAAATTTAAGTCTACCATCTGGTAGAATCTGGAAATCACTGAGAAATATGGTGTGAGATTGGAAGGGGAGAGGAAAGGTGTAAGGATTCCCACATTTTCCCACTGTGTTCAAAAAAGAAAAGTCTGAATAGTTGTCATCCCACTAATCCACTACTTCTCTCATCTCCCCAATTCCATCTCTTCTCCTCTTGGCCCAGAGGTGTTTTATAAACTTCACTAGTCACAGCTGCCACTTGCACAACTCTCAAAGGTCACCAGATACTTTCAACAATCCTGTGAAGTGTGTAATGCAAGTGTTCTTCTTCCATTTATAAATGAGGATTCTGATCCTCATTGTGCCCAAGGTGACAGAAGAAGGCAGTGAGGGAGCCAAGCTGCTAGGTCAGGTGTGCTGAGCACCCCACTCCGCTCTACAATGCTGCCCTGCCCCTTCCCCAAAGTCAAGCTCTCCCATAAACCACTGTGCCATCCATGCCGATTCCCCATTAGAGAGGACCAGGGACTGTCCTTTTCAGAAGGTTAACCAAGGGAGTGCTTTGCTCACTGGTAAGAACACTCTACTCAAGAGAAAGGAGACCTCTATGAGTCCTGGTCTAGCTCTGACTCTTGGGCCCCTCTGGGAAGTTGGAGCTCTGTGAATTTCAGTTTTCTCATCTGTACAATGGGGCTAACAATACAGGTTTCTGTATGAAGACAGTGCTTTGTAAGCTTTAAACATTATAAATGTGTATTATTAGTCAAGAGTTTCCTTGTATTTCTCCCTCCTCCCTCCCCCCCAACTCCTAGGCAACTGGGGGGTTAAGTGACTTGCCCAGGATCACACAACTAGGAAGTATTACATATGTCTGAAACCAGATTTGAACTCAGGTCCTCCTGACCTCAGGCCTGTGCTCAATCCCCTGAGCCAGCTAGCTGACCCTCCTTGTATTTCTTCAAGAATGAACAGTTTATTCCCATGGAAAGTACCATCTCCGAGTTTCCAAATGGCAGAGCTGTGCAGCTAGTCCCAGGTACAGTCAGAAAGGAAACTCATTCCCAAGAGAGCGCTGGGTCAGACCTCTCCCGAACGAGAACCACAGCTTTCTCCAGCTGGTTCTGGCAAATTAGCCCCAAACCAGACTGTGGGAAAGACTTCCAAGAGGGCTCCAAACAAGCCCCTCCTGCCCCCCAGGGAGACAGCCACTCACCCGGAGGGGGCTCGAAAAAGGCTTCTTGCTCCTCCTCGATAGGCTCTGTGTCGTTGTGAGCTGTTCGCTTGTGCATCGCGAGGGTGGAGATCTGCTTATATGTCTTCCCACAGTGATTGCAGTTGTATGGTTTGGAGTGAGTGTGAACCACGTGGTGTTTGTACAAACTGGAATATTCTGTGAATCGTTTATCACACCCAGGGACTGTACAAACATATGGCTTCTCACCTATGGAAAAAATAGCCACACACACACAAAGCCAACATGTCACACATTAGCTGCAAAAACTAAAAGCTCTACAACAGTTTTCCCAGGAAAGGATGGATAGGGACAGCAATAAACTTCCCACCAGGGATAACACTAGAAGAATGGTGGGAAAAGCCCACACACTCCTATTCCAAATGGTTCCAGCCGAGGCCCCTGGCTTTCTAGCGAGGATTCCTAGGATTCTACCTTCCTTGGCACCTTGCCCATATCTCCAAAAATAAATATTTAACCTTTTTTTTTAATTAAAAAAAAATCCTAGCAAAACATTTCAATCTCAGCTTTCTGAAGTCTTAACTTAGTGTTTTCTGCAACTAGACAAGCTATTCACACCTGAACGATATATTTTTAAATTTTTTTAGTAAAGTTTTTTATTTTCAAAACATGTGCACAGATAAATTTTCAACATTGATCTTTGCATAGCCTTGTGTTCCAAATTTTCCCTTCTCCCCACCCCCTCCCCTAGATGGCAAGTAATCCAATATGTTAAACATATTGAAATATATACTGAACACTATCTACTATCATAAAAAAAAAAAAATAGCCATCATTACTGTTAATACTGCACCTGGCAGGCAGAGCCGCTTATGGTTAGGAAGTTGGTCTTAAGAGTCTAAAAAAGCCTGGATCCAAATTCCACACCTAACACATACTGGTTGTGTGACACTGGCCAAGTCATTGGGTCTTCTCAGGGCCCTGGGAAAACTTAAGCCTGAACTAGATTAAAATGGAATCTGGAAATATTTAACAAAAGAAATAATATACATTCTGTGTGCATATATTATAATGTATATAACATATGTGTGTGTGATATGTGTGTATATATATTATATATGTATACAAGATATGTGTATGACTCTCCATGTTCAGTAAACATGATGTTTATTTGAAGTTTTCTTCTAAAATTTTTTCAAAAATTTTTTTGATTTACATGTAAATAGAAATTTTCAACTTTTTTTAAAGTTCCATATTCACTCCCATTTTCTTTGAAAAGGGAAGCAATTTGATTATAGGTTAATATATGTGCAAATTTGTAGTTTTCTGAGTCAATAAACAGCCTGCAAGGATTCTTATGCATGGTTTAGAGTCTCCCATTTCTACCTGAGTTTGACACTGCTGCCCTGTGCAGATCTATCACAGGTTTGGACCCCCTTCCCACTCCCACCCCCCCAAAAAAAACAACAGTTCATTGAAATGTAGGAAAGGAAAATCAAATTTTTAACAGAGTTGGCTACTTCAGGAAAAGGAACCATAGATGTCTTTTAGTGACCTCACCTGATCTTCTGTGACCACAAAAAACCAACCATACCCATACATTGTGTACCCAGATCTGTAAGGGGCAGGTACAAAAGAAGCCTAATGCATTGCCTGTGCCCTCTGGCTAGGGGCTAAGACTCATACACACAAAGCCAGGGGCACTGTGGGAGGGGATGGAGTAGGCAAGGTGGCTTCCTGGGAGACAAAAGCTGATAAATGGAGTATGAGAAGCCATGCAGATCCCAACCACAAAGACTGATTACCTGTATGTATCCTCACGTGATTCTTATAATTCGTTGCACTGGCAAATGCTCTCCCACATCCTGGCTCTGTACAGTAATAGGGTCTTTCTCCCGTGTGTGTCCTAATGTGAACTTTTCTGATGTTTGATGTAGTAAAAGACCTGCCGCATCCTTCATGGGGACACTTAAAGGGGCGTTCACCTGTAAATAGAGAAGGGTAAATCAAACGGTTAGGAAGTACCATCGATAAGGTGCTGTCAGATGTACAGCTGCATCTGTAGGTTTTGTTCAAGCTATTTTTTTCTTTTCTCCAACGGAAAGTTCACTGGGTGGGAAGGAAGACATAAAAGCTGGAAATGACTGATATAAAAAAAAAGGCATCAATAAGATATTTTTAATAAATAAAAAGCACAATCAAAATTCATGATTTGCAGCTTTGCTACTTGGATTTCTCTTGAGCAAAACTTTTTATGTAAAGTTTATTTTCCTCTTCCATGTTTAAAGGGATATAGGAAACTTTCTGAACAGAAATAAGAACTCACATAACTAATTACATGAAAGTCTCAGGAAGAATTATCAAATCTGTGCATTTTAATAAGACTGAAAATTATGGAGGAATAATTGTGTAAAATTTGGCCAATTAGGAAAATGAGTCTTTCCCTTTTGTGGTAATTTTTTTTTTTTAATTTTATTTTTTGGTAGCCCTGTTTGTAATGGCTAGAAGCTGGAAAATGAATGGATGCCCATCAATTGGAGAATGGTTGAGTAAATTGTGGTATATGAACGTTATGGAATATTACTGTTCTGTAAGGAATGACCAGCGGGATGAATACAGAGAGGACTGGAGAGACTTACATGAACTGATGCTAAGTAAAATGAGCAGAACCAGGAGATCATTATACACTTCAACAACAATACTATATGAGTATCAATTTTGATGGAAGTGTCTCTCTTTGGCAATGAGAAGATCCAATTCAGTTCTGATTGATCAATGATGGACAGAAGCAGCTACACCCAAAGAAAGAACACTGGGAAATGAATATAAACTGCTTGCATTTTTGTTTTTCTTCCCGGGTTATTTATACCTTCTGAATTCAATTCTCCCTGTGCAACAAGAAAACTGTTCGGTTCTGCACACATATATTGTATCTAGGATATACTGTAACCTATTCAACATGTAAAGGACTGCTTGCCATCTGGAGGAGGGGGTGGAGGGAGGGAGGGGAAAAATCGGAACAGAAGTGAGTGCAAGGGATAATGTTGTAAAAAATTACCCTGGCATGGGTTCTATGAATAAAAAGTTATTAAAAAAAATTTTATTTTTAATCTACATTGCTTTATGAATCCTGTTGGGAGAGAAAAATCAGAACAAAAAGGAAAAACTATGAGAGAGAAAAAAGAACAACAGAAAAAAGAAATGAACATAGCATATGTTGATTTACATTCAATCTCCACAGTTCTATTTCTGGATACAGATGGCATTTTCTAATTAAAGTCTATTGGGATTGGCCTTGGATGTGGGTAATATCATATAGAAAAGGAAATGATCCTTTCTTCATCAGTTTGACATTAACTACACTAAAAACTGATCAGTCTGCAGGCCTCTAAGTATTCCCCAGTACCAGGCATAGGCAAAAGGAATATATCAATTGTCTTCCAAAAATGAAAAAGAAACTAGACTTCTCTTTTAATTTTCCAATAAATGCAGATGCAGTTCCAGAAAAGATGTCATTTTAAACATCACAAGAAATTATAGAAAATTTACTCACTATTCTATCAAAATAAAGAACACATGAAGTAGAAATTTGCAACTACTGATCCATGTTCCCACAAGTCCTGCATATATAACTTCTCCCTTGTGCTCTTTATTTTGGTAGACTAGTATCTGAAATTTTTTTAAAGCTCAAGTTTAATATCTTCCCCTTTTTTCAAGTATCGTAAGCTCTGATTTTCAAAATTAGAAAAATGTCACCAAACTAAACAGAATTCTTTTCTTGAACTCAATCTGGTTCAAATATTCTTCCTGACTCAAGTCTTCATCTGGAAACTAAAATTGTTAAGTCTAAAAATGTGGTGGTTTTATTTATATCAGTGACAAAAATAGATCCCAGGTAGACTGGAAAATCTGTTCCATTTTTTCCTATTTCAACTAGAGGATAGATGCTCTTGGGATGATCCAGCTTGATAACGTCTCTCAGCAAGGATTTTGCAGACTCATTCCCTGTCTACAACACTATTCATATTCATTGTTATATGAAGGAATGTCATTCATAATTTTCTACCATTCTCTTCCATGGTATATTGTAAACGAATTTATATTCTAAATCAGTATCAGTTTTGTTGGCTAACGAGGTTTCTGGGTTCTTTTGGAGTGCTTCATATTGTGAAGACTGTTTTATATCAATTAAGCTTCTTTAGGAAATGGTGATTATAATCAATGTATTTTTCTTTATCTTTTTAATAGCTTCAACAGGTTCTTTGAAAAGATTAAGTTGAAGTCAATGTAATACACACCATATCTTCTCATCTTTCTGTTTTCAAACAATTTGAATTGATTTTGATTTTTGTTTGAACTACTCAGTGGTCTAATTATATATAGACAATTGATTTAGAAATTACTCTCCAATCAACTAATCATTTCCTATTTATTAAGGCACAATCCATTCTTTTTTGCAGATCTCTGTATTTACTCCTTCTCTGTCCTTGGGCTTCTCAGCAATCTACACATCTTTTGACTTTTTCATTTTAAAATTTTGAATTATTTTTCCAAGAGATTTCTCCCTGGTGTTCATTCTTGCATTGAAGAGACAAAGTTGCCATATACATATATATACATATACACACATATGCATAGATACAGATCTTATCAAGCTCTTCACTTAATTTTTTTCTTTCTTCCTCTTGTACAACAGAAATGGGTGCATACCCTAACCCTGGTGGTCTTTTTGCCCAAGTTCATTACAAACACTGTAAGTCAAGACTACAAATGCCATTTTCTAACCTTTCCCTGGATGTGGAGGTGATATTGGGTTGTTGAAAGTCTCACCAGTGGAGCACAAATTCTAATAGATTCTATCAAGATGGAAAGACTGAGTGTGGTCCAGGTGGTTATGAAATATTTAAGAGTTCTTGTTTTAAATCAAAGGGCTAGCTAGAGAACCTGGCTTTTAGAAAAATATTCTGATAACTTTATTTCAATATAATTTGTTCCCTTGGTAATATTATTTTGTTTTATGCATTTAAAAATATTACTCTGGGAAGAGACAGATTTCCCCAGATTGCCAACAGGGTCTATGACTCCCCAAAAGATTAAGAACTGGTACGAAATGAAACCAGAAGATAAAAGCAAATTATACTAGGTGTTAGCATGGTTCACACGTTCTCTCTGAAGAGCCTAGATTATGTTGAGGATAAATATTCTATTTTTAATAGCCAGGGGGAAAAAATGGCCAGTGAGTTTTCTATTGGGTTATTGTAGAAAATTCTTTAGATGAACAAAAATCTCAATGCCTGTGGGTAGAAATGTCCCGTGGTGTTTAAAATACCCTCGCTTACATGCTCAGTACAAATGAAATCATAGCTTGTGCTGAGTGACTGCCCGATCTGACTTCTAACTCCACAAAGTTGATAGAGGATAAACCAAGAGCAGGGAGAGCAAGAAGGGGGAGAGCCCAGGCACCTATGGGAGAGGGAAAGGAAGGGAAAGCAGAGGTAACCCAAGGGAACTGTGCCAGTTCAGTGCCATCTGTGTTCTGCAGCAGGGTATAGATTAAAGAGTGTCAGGCTTGGGATCTGAGGGGGTTTGGGTTGTCATTCTGGCCTGGCACTACCGAGCTGTCTGACCTGAGTCTGTGTGCCCATGCATAAGATCAAGTGCCTGGACATTAGCATCCCTGAGAGCTAATGTCTCATGAGCTTATCCACAATGCCAGTACCTGTGTGAGTTCGAATGTGTTTCTGAAGGTCACCCGATGTTTTAAAAGACTTCGTACAATTATCTTCTGAACACCGATATGGCTTTTCTCCTGTGTGGGTTCTAAAATGACTTTTTAATCCGTAACCTTAAAAGAAAAGAAAATTTAAACACAAACCCTCAGCATTCAATCACTGAATAAAACAGATGAAAGCCATTTAATTCTTATTAGAATGGGAATAGCACAGTAGACAACTGAAATGCATATTGGAATGAGACAGGGTCACAGGGATAACCTTCTCATAGAAAACTGTAAAATTTTAGAAGTAGCATTCCTAATGGGTTAGATTCTACTTGTGACAGTATAAGGTGACCTTTCCCATTCAAAGAGCTTATATCAGAGAGAAAAAAGAGACGTTAATGCATGCATACAGGAAGAGGATTTGGGTAAAAAAATTTTTTTTCAATTTTTCATTTTCTCTCTTCTTGTCTAAAAGGAGGCAAGGAAAGCCTCATTCCTGGGGGAACAAAGGAGAGCAGAAAATGGAACCAAGGGAAGGGGCTAAAGAGAACAGGGGACAGAGAAAGGGGACAGGGCAGAGGGGTCAACAAGCCACTTAGGAGGAGGATCTTCACCCCTCTTTTATGTATGAGAAATCAAAAGCACCACAGCTTGCTGCCCCACGGCCTGCCTCTGCCAACACAAGTGGGTGAAGGACAGAGAATGTTGTGTTTTCACCTGTGGCAAAGGCCTTCCCACAGCCAAGATGCTCACACTGGTACGGCCGGTCCCCTGTGTGTGACCTTTCATGGACCTGTTAAAATAGGGCTGTCAGTCTGTCTCCCTTTGGATATTCCCACCATGAAAACAGTAGCATTCACAACTGGCCCACTTCCCCTCACTTCAGATCTGGGGTTTTGTAAAATCAGAAACCATGCTCAACCCCTTCCCCTAAATAGCTCAACATACCCTTCATAGTTCATCTCGTGAAAAACAAAGCCTGTCTTAAGATTCCCAGCATGAGTTTTCACCTGTGTTTGTCATTGTGCAACCAATACTGACTGTGTGTACTGAGACTCAAAGCACTATGGGGGGCGGGGATATAGTTTGCCTTCAGTTCAGTCCCTGCCCTTACAAGCTACTGGAGATAAAACACAAGGATGACCGAATGTGAAAGAACAATGAAAAAGGCATGGAACCAAGCCTGGAGGGAAGAGATGGGTTCTTTCATTTAAGCCCTGAAGGCCTCCCAGGTCCCAGGGGAAGGGCAAATACAGATAAGATGCAGTCCTGGAGCTCACGGACAAATAATACAAAGTAGAAAGTGGCAGATGCACAAGAGGAGCAACCGTAGTGCTGGAGGCAGAGATCACTGCTGCCTGTGGAATCTCAAGGCCGCCTACCTCAGCTTTCAAGGACAGGTGATGTTTCTAGAGTGGAAAACCTGGGGAGAAGAAGGGAGGGCCTAGGGCATGCTAGATACAGAGAACAGCATCAAATCTAGGAAGTGGGAAAGGGTATGGTGTATCCAGGGATGGCAGAGGGTCTGGTTTGGCTGGAGCATTCAAGGATTGGGGTGAGACAGGTACCACATTGGGTTTGAGCTTTCCTGGGTGGGTGAGAGGGTGCAAATGAAGGTTTCTGAGTAAGAACATAGCTTAAATAGTCAAATTAATAACTAGCTTTTACCTAGTGCCTACTATGTGCCCAGCCCTGTGCTAAATGTTCTACAATCACCATCTCATTTGATCCTCACAACAACCCCAAGAGGGAAGTGTTATTATTGTCCCTATTTTAGCAATGAGGAGACTGGGGTAAACTGACATCAAATGACCTGGCCAGAGTCCCACGGCTAGTGTCTGGGGCGGGGCTCCTGCCTCCAGGTCAGGGCCCTCTACCTCCTCTGCCACTGAACTAGCTCTGCCTCTCTTTACGGGGATCCCCGCCAAGCCCACTCCCCCTCTGCAGGTCATTGAGGCGGACAGACTCCGCCGTGGGGGGCCCACTCATGCCCGCTCCATAGGAGGCCTAAGCCTCCCACAGCAGAAGTGACCGCCTGTCCGCAGGAGCGTCTGCACGGCCCCAATGCCTGTCTGTGCCTTACTGTGGGCACCGGCTCTGCAGAAAACAGGCGGCGCAGCAGCACTTCTGTGCGAGACAAGACTGGGGAACCTGCCAAGGAGGGAGGGCCTGCCTTTAACCACAAATAGGGAGGATCCAGGACAGCTGATCTCAGACCACCAGGAGGGGAACGTCCGCGAGCCAGAAGCTGGCCTGGGACCAGGGGGCTCGGAGCCTGGCTGCCCATTGTTACCAGGGGGTGGCCTGGGAGGTGACACTAATGCTAAGGGTTTTAGAGCAAGGCTTCGAGAGCCCAGGGCAAGGTCACCTTGAGATGGTGAGCTGTTGTGTAGAGTTTTCCACACCCGTCGTAGTCGCACCGAAAGGTCTTTTCTCCGCTTTGCTGTGATTTTGCTGTGATTCTCGTCCCATGTCCATGTAACACAATCTGGAAAAATGATTGAAGTGACAATTTTCAAAGTAAAAAAATGAAAAACGACCTCAGATTCCGTCCCAATCTCATGATAAAGGAGGTTAGTGCCAATATTGGGGGAGTCTGAACATAGGATTTCCTCAGTTTAGGGCACGTCTCCCCCCACGTCCAGAGGGGGGCCTTTGGCTTATGCTCTTCAAGCTGCCTGCACCCTGAGAAAGTGAGAGTTTTGCTTGGATCAGCAGCTAATATGTGTCAGGGACAGAAGCTAAACTCAGGTCTTCCAAGCCAGCTCTTTATTCTCCAGCTCAGCTGGATAAAACGCCACCTAAAGGAGAAGGCAACAGATTTGCTCCCCCTACAGCCTGAGATTGGGATGGTGTTTGGGCCAAAGATTCCACAAGGTCCCGGGGGTAATGGGCAAAGTATAGTCAGATAAATGGCCCCAGTGAGATTCCCTTCCT
Source organism: Antechinus flavipes (assembly GCF_016432865.1). NCBI lineage: Eukaryota > Metazoa > Chordata > Mammalia > Dasyuromorphia > Dasyuridae > Antechinus > Antechinus flavipes. Next base: position 210,096,364 of record NC_067403.1, on the reverse strand, counting down.
TTCCCTTCTCATTCTCTCCCAGAATAAAACTCCTTTCCTTAGTCACAACTGCCTTATGTGTACTGTCTTTCTCTATTTAAAAAAAATAAGCATCTTGAGGACTGAGACCAGTTCTTTATACATTTTTATATCAGGCAGAACTTATCAAGGTACCTGGTAGCAGTAAATATCTAAATAAATGTCATCTTGTCCTTTTATTCTTTCTTTTCTTTTGTCTCTTTCCTTCCTGTCTTCTTTCTTCCTTTTCTAAATATAAAGCTGGAAGAAGACTTAGAGGCTATGTAGTCCAACTCCAATCCTAAATACTGACTTCTCCTTTATTGAAGAAAGTCAAGGTCCTCATTCACAGAATCATATCCCTATTCTAAGGTTTAGGAATCAAATTAGGCACACCCAACTTTCAGATAAACATGGACAAAAAGAGCCAATCTCGGTAAGGAAAATTCCTGTGGCAGACTCCTTCTATGCTCCCAAGATGCTGATGTCATAGATTTCAGTTACACTTCACTATATTATGGACTCCCCACTTTAAAAGAAATTTTAAGTGAAAAAATAATTTTAGAGTTTTCTCCCCTGAGACCTATAACCAACTCTTTAAATATATGGATATATTTAAATGGATGACTTTAGGATAGCTACATCTCAAGGGGCTGATATAAACAGAGTTTTGTAATACCAGCTCTCTCTTACCAAGTCTAAAGACACAAACAGTTGTATATTCTGCACATGTCAGAAGAATGAAAAAAATTCCAGGCCTTGAAACCAAAGATTCTAGGGTGATACAGTATATCTGCAACATCTTAATTGGAAGAGCTGTATTCCCAAAGCCAATCCATCTACTCCAGCCCATCTCTGGACAACCATTTCCTGTCCATCATTTGCTGCAGCAGACATCAAATGGCCTTCGCTAGAAGCCCCGCAGGGAGAAGGACTAGCTGCCTCTTGAGGAAGTTCAATTCATTTTTAACAGTTCTAACAGCTAGTCAGCTTTTTGTCTTCAGTGAAGCACAAATTTGCTTATCTGCAGCTGCTACTGGTTATTCCTGGTTCTGCTCTTTGGGTCAAAGGAGAACAAATCTGAACAACCCTCTTACCTTAGAGCAGGGGTCCTCAAACTATGGCCCGCAGGCCAGATGCAGCAGCTGAGGACGGTTATCCCCCTCACCCAGGGCTATGAAGTTTCTTTATTTAAAGGCCCACAAAACAAAGTTTTGGTTTTTACTATAGTCCAGCCCTCCAATAGGGGACAGTGAACTGGCCCCCTATTTAAAAAGTTTGAGGACCCCTACCTTAGAGGGTCCTTGACACCAGAAGACAGGTAATTCATTACATGAGCCTGTAATTCTTTTCTTTTCTGAATAAATGTTCCCAGCTCCTTTGACTGACCTCCATATTGCATGACATTGAGGCCTTTCATCATAATGATTGCCTTCTTCTGGAGAATATCTGACTCATCAATGTTGTTTTAAAAATGTGGCATCCAGAACTGAGAATAATATTTGAAATGTGGTCTGATTGGGGAGAGAAGATATCTCCTACCATAGTTCTGTATCCCAAGCCTCTCTAGTGGCAGTCTTAAGATTGCACTAATATTCTTAGCTCTTAGATCACAGAGTCTGTAGCCTACTAAAATTCCCAGAATAAATTGCTTTCCAGCTGTGCTTCCCTCATCTAGTATTTGTGAAGTTGATATTTTTAAATCCAAGCATAAGATTTTATATTTATATCTACTAAATTTTTCTGAATTTGACCTGTCACAGTGTTCTATAGAACCTGTCTAAATGTTTTAAAATCCTGATCCAGTCTTATGTTTTAGCTGTCCTTTCCAACTTTGGATCATGTGTAAATTTGTTAAGTGTGACATTCCTCCTAGTTTGTATCTCCAATAAGTAGTGCTAAGAAAAAGGACAACTGCAGCAGCCATGAATAGAGAACCCATTCTAAAAACAGCAACTCTCTTAGGAAGGTCCAAGAAATTAAGAGTTTCTTCATGGGATTCCTGGGTCCAGCCATAGAATAGCTCCTATAAGGTATTAGGACAATCCAAAAATATATGATCAATGCACAATCAAAAGTTTTAGGCTCTGCTATTTCACTAGGGACATTTGCCTCAGAGTCCTGAAGGAATAAAGAAATGACTTTTATACTGTTGGGCACCCCAATGGCAAGGGTCAAATGAACTCAAGTCAAGATCTTTGTAAATTTCCATACCTGCATTTTCTTTTCCTGCTCATTTTCACCTATTATCCCAGCACCAGTTACAGTGTCGCTTCCATCAATAGACACCTGGAAATAAAGGACAGAAAATAGTTAATTTTTAAATTAAGAAAACAATGGAATGTCTAAGATGCACATTTTCTAGGTCCTGTAAATATACTCTAAATATAAATATGCTCTTTGTTACGCTTCATAATCCATAACAGGGTTCTCCTCACATTCTTTCTTTCTTTTTTATTTTTTAACTTAATAGTATTTTATTTTTCCAATTACATCTATAGATACTTTTCAACATCCATTTTTCTAAGATTTTGAGTTCCAAATTTTTTTCTCCCTCCCTCCAGTTCTTTCCCTCTCTGCAAGACAACAAGAAATCTTGTTATATACATGCAATTCTTTTAAATGTATTTCCAAATTAATCATATTATGAAAGAAAAATCAGAACAAAATGGAAAAACCACAAGAAAAAAACAAACAAAAAAGATAAAAAATATGTGCTTTGATCCACAGTCTCCAAAGTTCTCTTTCTGGATGTGGATAGCATTTTTCCCATCCTAAATCTACTGGATTCATCTTAGATCACTATATTGCTGAAAAGAGCTTAGTCTATCATAGTTGAAATCTCACACAATCTTACTGTTACTGTGTACAGTGTACCTCTGGTTCTGCTCATTCCACTCAGCATCAGTTCATATAAATCTTTCCAAGCTTTTCTGAAATCAGCCTGTTCATCATTTCTTATAGAACAATAATATTCCATCACATTCATATACCATAACTTACTCAGCTATTCTCCAACTGATAGGCGACTATTCAATTTCTAATTCCTTGCCACTGAAGAAAGAGCTGCTACAAAAATGTTTATACATGTGGGTCCTTTTCCCTCTTTTTTCATCTCTTTGGGATACAGACCCAGCCTATTCACATTATTTCAATTAAACAAGTATTTGCTAAATTCCTACTACATGTAGGGGCCCTATTCTGGGAAGTATGTGAAATTTTAAGACAAACATAAAATACCCCCTTTCCTTATAAAGCTTATGCTACATAGAAATGGGACAAAAACCTATATATCATAAAGTATTAAAATATATAAAATGCTCAAGAGGAAGAAAGTACCACCTGAGTGTAGCTATAAATTTGTGCTATTTTTCACGCTCTTATTTATTTTTTTTTCTTTCAAAGAAATATCATTTTAAGGTTGCAGGATTACTCAAAGGTACTAATTCGGGCTAACATGATGAAGTTGATGGCCTTCCCATTTCAAACTAATCCCTTACCTTTGCGGCATATTGTTCCAAAGCACTTATGGTATCAGGGTCAATAGTGGCATCCCCTGTGTGCAGGCCTGCCACGGTGCCATCTGACTGAATAGCCAAGATGGTATCAGACTGGGGAACTTGTACAGTATGGTGAATGTAGGCAGTGGTGCCATCCTCCAACTGGACGGCCTGCAGTGCACTCTGGTCATAACTATCTGAGATATAAGGTTAAAAAACTGTGAGAAAGATGACAAGAATCTGGCACGCAATCAACAACTGCATCCTAGAGAGACCCAGAGAGGCAGGACAATGACAGAATGTGAACATGCAGGTCACAATAACAACACATAGAAGACCTAATAAACACCCTCCTTCCCATTATCTATTGCCCTTCTTCTACCTATGAGTAAGCAAATCTTACTAATATTATTAAACTCTTCTAATATAGACATAAATAATTTCAGCTATGCTTTTGGGTTACATGATTCCTAAGTGACCTTTCAGAATTAACATTTTATAATTTAATTCATTTCAAATGAAAGGAGAACACAATGCAAGTTACAAAGATACAGGAAAAAATGATAAACAAGAAAAATCAATAGTTATTTCTCAAATCAATTTCTATCTTTAAAAAAGTACACATGATGACTTTAATTCTGATCCATTCATTAACTTATTTAATAAGCAAGGAAGAGACCCCTGTACTCTGCCCCAGTCAGGATATATATGGAGCATTTTGATTAGGAACTGAGGGCTACAGTTTAGGAAAAGACACTGATAACCTGGAAAATGTCTAGGGCAACCACAATGGTGAAAGGCCTCCACTCTATGTCATCTAAGAAGTGGATGAAAAAGCTGGGAATGGTATCTCTGGGGAAGATGTAGGGACAAGATAGTGTGTCCTCAAGTATTTGAAATCTGATTAGTCTTGTTCTTCTTGGTTCAAGAGGCCACAATGAGGAATGGGTGAGATAAATTTAAGTTTGATATAAAAAAAAAAAATTTCCTACCAATTACAGCTATCCAAAAGTTGAATGGTCTTCCTCAACTAGATAGCTAGTTCCTCCCCTTAGAAGGTCTTCAAGCAAAAGGGAGATCACCTTGTGGATTATGTTAATAGTGAAGAGGAAAAGCACCCCAAATGGGATTGTGAGAAAAATAATCTTGAATCTTTGTAGTTAGAAGTTTATTACTAGTTCTTCACTCCCTAATGCAGATGATATTTTTAACAACCAGATGTGCTGTCCTGAAAAAACTGAGACCTTGACAACCTGATAAGCTTAAAGAAATACTGCTTATTGCTGTCTGGGAATGACACCATTAGAGTGATAACTTTTTGCCTCCTGTTTAGAATAGAAATTCCTTTTATTATGACAAATGTATCAAGAAACATTTTGATGTCTCTCTCTTCTTTCTATAAATATGTGGCCCTGAGACCACTCATTCACTAACTCCCTTGTCCTGGTGGGGTTCAGTCACTAGCTAGCAATAAACGCTCTGAAATTTTCATTATTTTGGCTGCCCTGTGTTTTCTCTCGCCTGAGCACTTTAGTAGTAAGGATTGTTTTTTGGTTTTGAGGAGGATTAAATAGTCACTAAGGGTCCTCTAACTCTGAAATCCCTCTGTTGAGTACCTATTATGTGTATAGTACTGGCTTAAGTGTTTTGGAATATATAATAATGAGCACATTGTGTTTCTGTATGTTGCTTACATGCTAATGGAGAACCCCATATGAACACAATTAATTATAATATAAACCAGAATGTCACCAGATTGCAATCTATTTAATGGCAAAAGCTTTTCCCTTTTGTACTGCCAGTACCAAGCAGGTGCCCTGCACAATGTAGGTAATCACCATTTCTTAAGTTTAACTGACAAATAATTGCTTTAAAAGCAGTATAAAGCTGATCCCTCCACCTTTCTCAAGTAGCTCAGTGTCTGGCCTAACTCACAATCTCTAACCCCAATGCCCGCACACATAGTCAGAGGCATTAATTCCCACCCAGATGGTGCCTCAAAGACTGCTCATTAACCTTCTCAGTTTCCATGAACTTCTTCACTCTGCTTCCCACACAGTCACCTTACCCTCTTGCTCTCCACCAATTCTCTCCATTTCCACTTGCAGTCAATGATCATGAGTGGATTTCTACAATGTCTTTACTGTCTGTCTCCCACTCACAAGCACTATTACAAGAGCCTCTTCCAACTGGTCTCCCTTCTCCAATCTATTCTCCACACTGATGCCAAAATAACCTTGGCAAGGTACAGGCCTGTCATGTTCTATTGTGCTCAAAAGTCTCCCCATCCCATCAAGGTTCTAGGACAGGGGACCTCAAACTTTTTTAAATAGGGGGCCAGTTCACTGTCTCTCAGACTGTTGGAGGGCCGGACTATAGTAAAAACAAAAACTTTGTTTTATGGGCCTTTAAATAAAGAATCTTCATAGCCCTGGGTGAGGGGGATAAACGTCCTCAGCTGCCGCATCTGGCCTGCAGGCTATAGTTTGAGGACTCCCGTTCTAGGACAAATGCCTCAGGTTGGCATTTCAAGTCTTTCCGAATTTCCAGGGGAGCTCACAGTGCAGGGTGACCTTTCTTACACTCTGACAGTCAGATCTGCCATAGACCATCAGTCTCTCAGTTCAGTATTTTGTCTCCTCCCATTTTATCTAAGAGCCCACTTTGGGGCAAGCTGTGCCCTCATGCCTGAAATGTTCTTCCATATCAATGCCCCTCAGAATTCTTAGCTTTCTTCAAAATGTAACTCAGGTGCCCCAAACTGTGGGAAGCGTTCCTGAGCCCCCTACTTGTCACTACCCTTCTTCTCTTCAAATTCTCTTCTCTTTGTAAACTTCTTGAGGGCAGGAGCCAGGTTCTTGCCTGGGATGAGAATGCCCACATCCTATTACTTATAAAGATAAAATACAAATTCCTTTGAGTTGCTATCTTTTCAAACTTTTTTCACAATCAGCCCATTCTTGAACACTTTTAGGGATCATGAGCTTATCAGTCCATTCCAAAGCTGGATGGCTCTGATTATTTTAAAAAAAAAAAAAAAAAAAAAAAAAAGCTGCCTCTTTCTAAGGCCCATTCTCTGCAGCTCCTTCAATATAGGAGAGCTCTTAAATAACTGATTCAAATATTAAGTCTATCCCAAATTTCTTCTCCTTTATTTGTATCCCACATGTTCCCCAAACTATTTTACCTTTGGAGGTGTGATGAATAAAAGCAGTAGTTCCATCTTCCAACTGAACTGCCTGTCCATCTTCTAGACGCAAACTGTCCCCTGCTCCAGAAGAAATACTTAAAGTTAGGTCTCAATTTTCCCATTCTGACAATTTTTTGGAGAAAAGAATACCACCGAGGAAGCATTAAAAATCTGGACAAACAACATACTCTACTTTTGTAAGCCCTTTAACATTTAGATTATGTTAGTAAATGTCAGGGTGAATTAATTAAAATCAAAAGACATCACGATGCAAGTACAGAATAACCATCTGCCCCATTGGTAGGGGATGTTATGAGAACCCTCCAAAAGAGACGATTCTCACAGACTTTATTTTGGACAAAACGTGTTCAAGCCAGCTGTTCACTTTCTCTCCAGAGCCACGAAGCACTACCTCGGTCCAGGGCTGCCCAATGCAGTGCTATCTCAAGCCCACTCCTTTTGTTAATAAGGACAAGGGGGCCTTGACTCCTACGTGCATGTAGGAGAGAAAAGCGACCCTCAGGAGAGCCCTGTTATTGTTTTTTAAATACTTACTACTCTTAGGTATGGGGAAATGCTGGACATAGGCAGCAGAACCATCTTCGAGTTGAATAACCTGGCCATCCATGAGTTTTCCATCTGAAACAGAAGATTCAGGTACTGATAAACAAATGCACACTAAATTTATATGACCACACATAATTCTTCTCCCTAGAATACTGAGGAAGGCCACAATGTATTTGGTGGGGATGCAGAACAAGAGATCTAACCTATGTTATTTGTTAATAAGGGTTTTCTTTTTCTTTTTTTTTTTTTAATTCAGTGGATGTTTATATGGAGGGAGTATTTGGGGAGAAAAGGATTTTTGTTTATTAAAATAAATGAAATTTAAAAAAAATACATTCTATGTGCAAAACTGTTTGTGGCAGCCCTTTTTGTAATGGCTAGAACCTGGAAACTGAGTGGATGCCCATCAATTGGAGAATGGCTGAATAAGTTGTGGTATATGAATGTTATGGAATATTATTGTTCTGTAAGAAATAACCAGCAGGATGATTTCAGAAAGACCTGGAGAGACTTACATGAGCTGATGCTGAGTGAAATGAGCAAGACCAGGAGATCATTACATACTTCAACAACAATACTATATGATGATCAATTCTAATGGACATGGCCATCTTCAGCAATGAGATGAACCAAATCAGTTCCATTTGTTCAATAACAAAGAGAACCAACTACACCCAGCAAAAGAACTAGCATTTCCACTCCCGCTGTTTTTGTCCGCTTGCATTTTTTACTTCCTTCTCAGGTAATTTTTACCTTATTTCTAAGTCCAGCAAAATAACTGTATGGATATATCTATACATATATTGTATTTAACATATTCTTTAACATATTTAACAAGTATTGGTCTACCTGCCATCTAGAGGAAGGGGTGGGGGGAAGGAGGGGAAAAGTTGGAACAGGATTTGCAAGAGTCAATGCTGAAAAATTACCCATGCATATATCTTGTAAATAAAAAGCTATAATAATTTTGAAAAATGATATACTCTATGCAAACTTTTCCTCTATTAATTCTCTTGTCCAATTTTTAGCTCCAACAGGCCTTCAGAGGTGAGAAGTGCTACACTTGTGAGTAACCCCTGGGCTAGCAGGGGACTAACTGTGACTCAGCTGGGGCTATTGGGACCTTTCTATTGACTCATTGACAAAAAGAGGGAAGAATCTTCCCTTTTGAGATTTTTATGAATAATCACTTAGATCTAAAGGATTTTCGGGGAGTTGTGTTCTCATTAAATAGAAAGCATAAAACAGACATTGCCTTAAGTTTTAAGTACCACAAACAATAATTGCACACACTTTTATGCTCAAGTTTGCCTATCATATTTTTAGGGATAATCTTTAAAAAAAATCCTACAATTTGAGATATGAGAGATACCCTAAGAGAAGACCTTCTGGGTAGGAAGGGCTCTTAAAGATAACCCTGCCTTGCTTCCTCATAAATATCTGGCTAGCAAAGAGTTGCTGAAACTAGGGTTTTATGATTTCAAATGGTAACATTTTTCAAAACAAAATTTATTTTAATCCAATTCAGTTTAAAATAGAAGCATATGCCACTTACTACCACAAAGAAGCAAAAGATATGTGTATGAAAATATTAATAACATCAATGACAATGATAATAAGCTAACATTTATATAATAATTTAAGATGTATATAGTACTTTACATATTATTTCATTTGACCTAGGAAAAAATCTTCCTTTGAGGGAAGTGCTATTATTGTATACATTTTTCAGATGTAGAAACTGAGGCAGATAGATGTTTAAATGACTTGTCTGGAGTCACGTAGCAATTGAATGTCTGTGGAATGTTTTCCTGACTACAAGTACAACACTCTTGGCCACTGTGCTATGTAGCTATCTCTGGTAAATCAAGCTCCCACCAAAAGGGCAATGAACCTTAAGACCACTAGCACTCCCAGATGGAGGTCAACAAGCAATGGTTTTGGCTTGGTCACAGAGGCTGTTCCTACCTTTGGAATTGTGTTGTATATAAGCTGTGGATCCATCTGCAAGGGTCACTGCTTGTAAGCTGACACCTTCCATGTTTTCCAGATTGTCACCATCTATGGAAAGCAATATCCATATTAAACTGCTTGCCTTCTTAAGAAGGGGTAAGGGAGAGAATTTGGAACTCAAAAATCATAAAATAATGAACATTAAAAACTGTTTTCACATGTAACTGAGAAAAATAAAAAACAAAGAAAGAAAACAAACTCCAATACATTCCTTTCATTTTGGAGGATGGATTTGACTCTACAGATCTTAGCAAGGATGGCTCAAGCCATAAGCTCTCAAGTACAGTGGGCAGAGCTCTAGGAAGCTTCTTGGGATATTTCCATCCAGAATCATGGAAAATGGCTTTAAAAGGCTTACACATGCTCCAAAACTTGAGCATAAATTGACTTTTATACCTCTGAGTAAACAAAGATGGCTCCCATTTGAAGGACCAGCCAAAAATCATGACCTTCATCCCCTTGGAGAAGTACCTCTTAACAGGATCAGGATGACATGACTAAAAACATCCCAACAACTGAAGGACCTCATAGAATCTACCACTGGATCAAAGGGTATGCACAATTTGATAATTTTTTGGCCATAATTCCAGATTGCTCGCCAGAATGGTTGGATTCGTTCACAACTCCACCAACAATGCAATAGTGTCCCAGTTTTCCCGCATCCCCTCCAACATTCATCATTATTTTTTCCTGTCATCTTAGCCAATCTGACAAGTGTGTAGGACATTTTATTTTTTAAAATTTTAATAAAACTGTATTTAATATTTTCTCCCAGTTACATGTAAAACAAAATTTTAACATGTTTTTAAAACTTTGAGTTCTAAATTCCCTCTTTCTCCCCCTGCAAAAATTGGTATATGACATTTTAAACAATTATTTGAGAATAAGTAATATCTTAAATGGTCAAAGGATATGAACAGACAATTTTCAGAGGATGAAATTGAAACTATTACCACTCATATGAAAGAGTGTTCCAAATCACTATTGATCAGAGAAATGCAAATTAAGACAACTCTGAGATACCACTACACACCTGTCAGATTGGCTAAGATGACAGGAAAAAATAATGATGAATGTTGGAGGGGATGCGGGAAAACTGGGACACTAATGCATTGTTGGTGGAGCTGTGAACGAATCCAACCATTCTGGCGAGCAATCTGGAATTATGGCCAAAAAATTATCAAATTGTGCATACCCTTTAATCCAGCAGTGTTTCTATTGGGCCTATATCCCAAAGAAATACTAAAGAAGGGAAAGGGACCTGTATGTGCCAAAATGTTTGTAGCAGCCCTGTTTGTAGTGGCTAGAAACTGGAAAATGAATGGATGCCCATCAATTGGAGAATGGCTGGGTAAATTGTGGTATATGAATGTTATGGAATATTATTGTTCTGTAAGAAATGACCAGCAGGATGAATACAGAGAGGACTGGCGAGACTTACATGAATTGATGATAAGTGAAATGAGCAGAACCAGGAGATCATTATACACTTCGACAACGATATTGTATGAGGACATATTTTGATGGAAGTGGATTTCTTTGACAAAGAGATCTAACTAAGTTTCAATTGATAAATGACGGACAAAAGCAGCTACACCCAAAGAAAGAACACTGGGAAACGAATGTGAACTATCTGCATTTTTGTTTTTCTTCCCGGGTTATTTATACCTTCTGAATCCAATTCTCCCTATGCAACAAGAGAACTGTTCAGTTCTGCAAACATATATTGTATCTAGGATATACTGCAACATATCCAACATATAAAGGACTGCTTGCCATCTAGGGGAGGGGGTGGAGGGAGGGAGGGAAAAAAAAAATTGGAACGGAAACGAGTGTCAATATAAAGTAATTATTAAATAAAAATTAAAAAAAAATTATAAAAAAAAAATAAGTAATATCTTCCCTCCTACTCCCCTCCTCCAAAAAAAATCAAAACAAAACAAAACACACACACAATACATCTGGAAATGTGTTGTGCACTTACTAATCAAACTGCCAATCTCTTTGCTCTGGATCTATGTGTCAGTTCAGTAGTAACTATGTTACAGAGCTGCATTAGAGGTTACATAGCACAATTACTCACCTGCCACAGTTACGGCCTCTGTCAGGCAAAGAGTGACATGCTGAGCCTCCATTCCCCCGCCAGGAAACTCAGTCATTCCCTGAGAATCTCGATTTATCTGGGCTAATAACATGGTTTACCTTGAAATAAAAAGAGTTGCTTTAGAACCAAAAGTAGAGTACATGAGAGAAAAGTCCATAAATAACAAATATTTCATTTATAAAAACTGGTAAGGAAAGTCTAAAATGATTCTTACCTGGCCCACAATTTTGCTTAATATGCAAAGCTAAGAGGATGACCCCCAAATCCCAGGTCATATTCCTTTGGAGAAGTCAAACAAAACCCAGTGATGTAGTTAATAAAATTCTAAACACAATAGGTTCATAGAGATTTTCATCATCCTTTTCACAATCATTAGATTAGCAAGTCAGGGCTAAGTTTTTAGAAGCCTCTTCTATAGTATGACTTGGAGAGGTTCCAAGAACCTTCCCCCCAAACCTCCATCACCAGCCTGCTGCCATGGCTGAGATTCATCCTGGCAGAATCAAAGTTCCCCCCATCCCCCCAAGCTCCTTTGTCTCTGGCTTGGAGAGTTGGTGAACCTGGCTAGCTTAGGGTCCAAGGAGAGACAGAGATGCGTGAAGACAAGAGACAGGGAGAACTGATCAGCTCTGGCCACCTTTTCCACTGCTCCTTACCCCCACCACAGCTCCACAACTGGAGAAGAAAACTCGGAAGGAAAAAATATTACATGATAATGACAGTAGCAACGATGATGATCACAGTGGCCAAAACCAGAACTTCCCCCCCAACCCTTCACTTTTGTCTTTGCTTACAGCCCCTGGCAATCTGGCTTTGCTTCCTTCATTAGGACCTGTGGGCTCAGCCTCCACAACACCTTTCCTGTCATCCAGTCCCGCTCCACTCTAATTCACCCAATACAGCCCAGTGGCTCCTGCCTCGCTCAGGGTCATGTTTAGCACTCAAAGCTCCTCAGAATCTGGTCCCAGTTTACATTTCCAATGTTTTACAGACACTCCCTTTTGTGGCTTCTCTGGTCCTCCCATGCTGGTTTTCTTATATTTGCCCATTGGTGACAGATTCTCCATCTTCCACCTGTTTGTTGGCTTTGATGCTTAAAATGCACTCCTTCCCTCACCTCTGTCCCTTAAAACCAGCTTTCTTTCAAAATCACCTCAAGTTCTAAGTCTGCCTGAAGCCTTCCCTGAGTCTCCTTCCCTCACATTAGCTTGCATTTATTTTTACAAACTTATGATACATGGTGTCTTCATGATGTGATAAACCCTTCCTGAGGGCAGGAATAGTGTCATTTGTGTTTCTGTGTCCATAATCCCTAACATGGCTTGACTACAGGCATCCAATAATGCTTGTTTGATTAATTGTAAGGAATGACAACTAAGAGGAACTCAAATATGAGGAGACCTGTACTTGAGGTCCCTTCCAGCTCCACACCAATGAGTCTATGAATTAATGCAGTGACATCTGCCTGTATAGTGATTAGATTACAATAATATAAATGGAGGGGAAAACCCTCAAAACTGAATTCTAAGTAATTTTAATGACCTCATTTGATCTCAAAGGACAGCTAACAAATCCCACCTTCATCCTCTCAGGAGAAAAGAGGGGGACTACAGGTATAGAGTGCTAACTGCAAATACTTAGATATGTTATTGCGCTGGCAGGTTTTAGTTTAACTAATTTTCTTTGTTACTGGAAGAGCTCTAAGCCAGAGAAGTGGAGACCGACGTCTGAAAATGTGTTTTGTTTTGTTTTTAAGGATAAATTTATTTTTTAATTTTGAAAAAGAAATTTATTTTTTTAAGTTATTTCCCAAGTACAAGTTACTTATTTTAATAAAATTGTTGTTTAGTCATATTTTCAGTCTTAACTCTCCATGATTCCATTTGGGGTTTTCTTGACCAAGTATACTGGAAAAGTTTGCCATTTTCTTCTCCAGTGCATTTTGCAGATAAGGAAATGGAGATAAACAGGTAAATGATTCGCCAAAGGTCCCTCGGTTAGTTCTCAGACCACACTGGAACTCAGGTCTTTCAATTCCAGGCAGGTCCACTGTACCACCTAGCTAACCCTTTCCACCCATCCAACTGCAATTCCACCCACAATGCTTCATTTCCTACCTCTGCGCCTTTGCCCTGATTCTAGCCCGAGCCTGAAATGCCCCTCCTTCTTGGATCTTTGGTATTCTTCATGACTCAGTTCAAGTTTTTTCCTGTTCCTCCGGGTGCTAGAGCTTTCTAGCTAAGGTTTCCTTAGTATCTCACAGTAAATATCTTGTGCATTCCAATTTGTATTCACATCTTCCCCTTGCCTTGAGGAGCAAGGTCTATTGATACTTGTTTCTTCCTTACTCTCCAGCTTTAGCCAAGTATCAGGAAGGGCTTAGTAAAGAATTTTTAATTGACAGATTGGAGGATCACAAATTTAAAGATAAAAATGGATCTGAAAGGCCATCTCTCTGACCTTGTCAGACAAAGGAAGGCAGGCTCAGGCAAATTACATCACCCCCTGTCCGACCTAGGCAAGAAAGAAGGTGCAAAGGGAGAATTAGAAAGCAGCTCCTTCCTCAGCAAATATTTTTAAAATGGATGACTGAAATGATGGAGATATTTTACAATTGCCTAATACTTTGTCCGCTAACACTTCAACTGTCTGTATCAATGCACTCTCTAAGCATACCTCCAAGGCTGTAAACTGTCAGATCTAAGCAATCCCCACACTCCAAAATGGTGAGGCCAGGGACATTTGAACTCACAACAGTTAAGAGTTGATAGATTATTGATCTGATCTTACAAGAAGATGTTTTGGGCCAGAAACTGAAACAAGGTACTAAGTAGAACTAATTAATACAATGCTTGTGTTCACACCTTTACTCAGTGGAGTTCACAAGAATGGGAGTTTCACAAAGTAAACTTTGTAACTTTGTGAATTCATACCTCCCTTGAAGCTCTTAGGGACGGAGAGCATTAAGGGAGAAACCCATAATCCCTCTCTCGTATCCCACAATTCCTCTCTCTCATCCCACAATTCCTCTCTCTCATATATAAGATACAGACAGAGGCTCTCAGACAGAATTCAGCCATATTACATGAAGAGAAGAGCAGCCAAGTCAAAAGAAACCACGAGTCGGAGCTGAGCTGAAGATTGAGAAGGCTCTCCCAGAGGCACAACCAGATTCATCTTCATCTCATACCACTGTGGTGGCTGGGCTCCTGCACTTCCCCCACTGAGACCAAGTTGGTCTGAAAGACTTGCCAGAAAGCTAGCTGAGCCCCAAATGAAGGAGACAAGAGATTCATTCTATATTTGTGCTGGTTGGAGGCTGAAGAAAGTAGAGGCAGAGGCTGAAGGACAAAACCTTTGGATTTGGAGACATTCGGAGAGAGCTCTTGGAACCAAACAGAGAGATAGGCCTCTAAACTAATTGGGCTATATTAGAGACAATAAAAGATCTGAATTTATATCACCTGGCTGCAATTTGGGTGATTATTTACTCTTAACTGAAACTAAAGCTGCCTCCAGAAAATCTCCTCGAGAAACCTTCTCCCCCAGAGAGAACCTTTATCTTATATATTTTAAAGAAGAAAAAGATCACCACAGAGGATAATGAAGGGCAGGAAGGAGCCATCTTGTGATTGACTGTAATTTTCTTCTGCTAAAAGAGCTTTGTGTTGTTTTGTAGAAAACTGGCAAAAATGAGATAAAGATAAAACGGGGTTGAGTTATTTACCAGCAAGTACTTTTCTATATAAACCTTCATTTATAGCAAATGTGAGCACTAAGTTATAGGAAAAAATTGCTCTTTTGCAATAAAATTTGATGCATTACAATTTTAAATATATTTTCCAATATTTTTAGAGAAACATACTTCACAAAAAAGTAGCCATTTGGTGGCCAGGATGACTATTAGGGCTCAATTCAAAATTATTAAACTTTTAGAAATGTTGTTTACAATGCTGGTTTTAAAATCCACTTCAAATTTATTTGCAATTATTTTCTGCTAATTGTCCAAAAACTACTGGCCTACAGTCATACCAATCGAGTATTTGGTTCATATCCTTAGTAACAGAGCCATAGTAAAAATGGTTAACAGTCTTAACTTAGTTTAAAAAATGAAACATCTATCTCTAACCACAGCCCAATATTAAGCTACATTGTTATCAAAATACAGTTTGGAGTAGTATGAAATACAGTATGAAGTGGTATGATGAGAAAAGTCAGAGAACAATGAAGTTAACTGGGTTTGTTCCAGGCGATTTATGATTTGGACCAACAATTCATTTCAAGTGGACTGGAAACCTTATTGTCCCTAAAATAAAAGAGTAGGAAATAAAATAGGAGGACTTCTATATTTAAACTTGAGAACATAAAATTGCTCTAGTCTTGGAGTTCAGAGTATTTGAGTTCAAATCCAGATCTGCATACTTGATATTTACTAGTCTTGTGACCCTAGGCAAATCATTTAACCCCAACTGTCTATCCAAAACAAAATCCCAAAGAAAAGCAAGCAAACAAAACACCAAACCAATCGTCAAACATACTGGGAATTAAGGCATGGAATCATAAGATGGTATAGATCAGTGGTTCTCAAACTTTTGTTTTCAGTATCTTTATCCTATTAAAAATTATTGAGGATTTCTCCAAAGCGTTTTTGTTTATCTGGGTTATATTTGTAGACATTTACCATATTGGAAATAAAAACTATTTGTGAATTTGTAGACCCTCTAAAAGGGTTTCAGAGATCCCCAGGATTCTCTAGTCCATACTTTGAGAACCACTAGTGTAGATGGACAAGCTAAGGACTATATTTTACTCCTGAAGCAGAAATAAAAGTTTCTCCCTCTCCCACAATATGGATGATCTCCCTATGGAGAATTTACGCAAAGAATTTACGCAAAAATCAAACATGATGAAAAGACAAGGACCAAAGTTTTAATTTGTACTACTGGAGATAAAGGAATCATGAATTTAAGTATCTAAAGAATGAAAGCATTAATTTGCAGAAAGTGAGCAAATCCAGATCTCCTCACTTCTCCCTGGGGTTCTCACACTCAAGATCACACATCTAGAAAGACCATCCTGGGTTGAAGACCCACTTGGTGCTGACCAGGCAAACCTCCAGTGCTCGAGCAACAAAGCCTCTAATGGAACCAAACAAGAGGAAGGCCACAGACCGTTATAAACCAGTGGAGAACTACATGATCCCAGATGCAGAGAACAGCAGAGGGAAAGGGGAGAATGGAGGGGGGTTCCTTCCCAAGGGTCCTTCAGCAGAGCTGTCGGGCTTCTGTTATCACTGCAAGGCTTGGCCTCAGCAGGGGTACTGCTCCAGGGCTGCACTGGTCAGCTCAGGCTCCAGGGTACCTGTGGGACTCAGCCCGAGGAAGAGTTCTCCTTCTGTCAGGAGCCCTTACTTCCATCCCAGTTGGGGTAAAGGACTTTATTCTTTCCCTGCCTCCCTAGAAGAACTCATGGTGTGGTTTTCTGGGGTTTAGAATAGAATACACACAAGTGCTTCCTGAGTCTGCAGTCAAACGTTATCTTGAAGGTCTGACAAACCTCTGGATGGAGCTCAAACACTGCCCATGGGCACAACCAAGCCATCTCCGCAAGCATCCCTGCCATTCAGCAGAGCCTCAGCCTCCCTACATTCCTATTACTGACACTATTTACAAACAGTAACCACTTACAAAGGGCTTTCCTTACAACAGCTCCCCGATATTCAGAGGAGGATCCAATCTGGATGGGCAGCTCTCTGTACCACCTCTCCTGCCATCCCATCCTAGGGATTTCCTCAAACAGGGATCCCAACTGTCAGCATCTCATGCTATATTAGCAGAAGTAGGAGAAAGTTTCCTTAGTCTTTACTAAATTCTGACACTAGAGAATAAGTAGAACTGGGTATCTAATTTTCAGGTAGGCAGCAGATTGATTATTAATTTATTTCTTTAGGACAGGGTCCTTTAACTGGAAGATGAAATACTAGAAGCAGAAAGTTATGTAAGATTTTAGGACCCTTCAGAAACGGGATACATGCAATGGGCTGACAGAAAGAAGCTGGAACCTGTTTCCTGAAGGCAGTTGGGAGTATACAGAGCCTGATAGGAACAGGGTTTGGGGCTGAGACCTGTGGGACTGGGCTCCTCATTCTCATCACAGAAATGACAACTTTGGATCAGAACCTTAAGAAACATGCTGATGGACGAGGGCTTTGAGCAGCTTGGAAAGCTGAACCAGAATTGGGAAAGATGAAGAGGACAAGAGAAATGCTGTGTTCTGGCTTTCTTTCCCTGAGATGAGGAGCAAAAAGATGCTTCTGGAATGGCATCTGATGTCATCCACCTCTGAAAATGCTTCCTTTTCTTATCAATTTAAATATATATTTCACGTCTTAATAAAAATCCAGAGCTTGGATGTTACTTTGTCCAAAAGACATTACATTTCATGGGTTATATGCTAATGTTGGTTTGTTTAAAAAACAAACAAAAAACATTCCAATGGTCCAGGAAACACTCTAGCTCGCCTAATCTTGCTGTTAACTGAAGAAGAACATTTCTAAAGGTATTCAGATAGGACCTTAAATAGGGAGGCTTGGGTGCTAAACAGAGGAAGCTTAAGACAGTTTAAGATGTTGGGTGTGGTAAAACATGCCTATAAATCTCCACTACCTGGGAGACAGAAGGCAGATGGATTTCGGAGCTGTCGTAGGTTATCACGATCAGCTGTCTGCACTAACCTCGGCACCAAAATGAGTGGGTGGGTGGGGAATACATCAGTCAAGCTCTGGAGGAACTGATAAACTATAAATGACAAAAAAGATCTAATATTCAAAAAAGGAGGGAGGCAAAGAGGGAGAGGAGGAATTTCAAAATCAAAGTAGATAATAGGACCTAACTGCCTGAGACAAGCTGGTAATTGTTTTAGTTTTTTTTTAAACGTAAAATTGATTTCAATGACCCATATTTCCATGGTACATTAATAATTACAATACACTTCCTCAGGCCAATTTGTAAGTTAGGTAATATTGAAAACATTTCTATTATTTCTATTTTGCGATAAGGAAACTAGCTCTTTCCCTCCCAGACTCAGCTCAAGTGCCATCATCAAGGTCCAGCTAGAATCCTGTCTTTTAGGAAGTCTTTTCCAATTCCTCTTGGTTTCTGGTGATAACTTCCTTCTAATCTTGTATATGGCTTTTCTATACGTGTTTGTTTGAATGTTATATCCATCAGATTGTGATCTTGAAGGCAGAGGTGACTGTCTTTTAGCTGTACATCCCTGTCTCTGGCAGATGGAAGGTACTTAATGCCAGTGACTGAGTGATTATCTCCCTAAGACTTTTCCTTAATCTATTCTCCCAACTATCCTACTAGTTACTTTGGATGCCCACTTTGTCCTTTTATCAGCATCAGCACACACCACAATATATGGTAGCTAATATCAACTGAACAACATTACCACTTACATCACATAACTCATTAGAATTAGCCCATCAATCTGTAAGAACTTAGTATGCATTTATGTACCAGGTGCTGGGGATATAAGGACAAAAAGTGAAACAATCCTTACTCATGAAGACAAGTACATATAAAAATATATGCAACATAAATATGTGGTGAATCAACAAATATATACCACTTGGTTAAACAGAAGGTGGTTGGAAAGGAAGGCATAATAGCAATTGAGGAATCAGGAAAATCTTGTGAAAGACTGTGCTGGAGTGTCTCTTTAAGAAAACAGTTCTCTCGGAGGTGAATGTAAGAAGCAAGTCCACTGCAGGTACCAGGTTTGGCCAGGAGATAGGCGGAGAGAAGGTTGACAGAGCTTCAGCCTCCACCCCTCTGGGGAGAGCATTTGGAGTCCTCCTTCCCTGGAGTCTGCTGCCATCTGTAGAGGGAGCACCTTATTATCCTTGAGTGGCAGTAGGTTGTTCCATCTGAAAGTGGACCCTAATCTGCCTTCATCTACTGTCAAAGGGATGGAAAGGGAAAGAGGGCCAGAATAGGAGCCTTGAGATCATCATCAGTGTCTTCTCTAGGATCTACAAGTTTACAAGGTATCAATAAGAATGCTAATGAGATACTGAGCTTTAATAAAAAGCACATACCCCAAACTAAGAAATGACTCTTGCTTGGGCTTGAACCACATCTCTATTTCTGTGCTTGATTATAGATATTTTACTTTAGGAAAGTCACTGACAACCTGAAGAGCATCAGAACAGCTAAGATGATGAGAGGACCTGAATAACATGTCATAAAGGGAGCAGTTAAAGAATCTGGGGTTGTTTAGCTTGAAGAGAAATCTCAGGGAGAACATAATAATCACTAGTTATATGAAGAATTGTCAAAAGGAGACAAGATTAGATTTTTCTATTTTGGCTCCAGAGAGTAAGAGAAGGACCAATGGGCAAAATTTTCAGAGACAGACATAGGTTAAACTGGGGGGGAGGGGGCGGGGTTTGTGATCAATTTGAGCTAACAAAAGTGGAATAGACTATTTTAGGAGTGAGTACCCTCTTCTCTTCATTTGAGGTCTTCAAGAGTAAGTCAAATGTCCACTTTTAGGGGGATATTGTAAAGGGAAAATTAGATTCAGGTTGTAGTGGATGGCCTCTTAAGTTCCTTGTGACCCTGAGTAACTTGGTTACTAAGCTAGGGATTCCATTAGAGACACATTAAAAAAAAAAAAAAAGACTCCATTAAAATAATTTTAATTTTACCCTTGTTGTTCCAACAAGAATTTTTAAAAGCATTTTGGGTTAAATGACATATTAACATTTCCCTGGGTGTTTTGAAGCACTATGGAACAGAAAGATAATGTAATCCAACCTCATTTTTTTTTTCTATAGGCAAGGAAACAGGAAAGTAGAGAATGGAAGTTAACTGTCCAAAAATCCCAGCAAGGTGGTAGCAGAGCCTGGATGGGAGCTTAGTCCCCAACTTCTTAGTCCAGGATTTTGTCACTCTTATCAAGGCAAACACCTTCGAGAATGTGGCCCCCTTGTGAATTAATCCAGCACACACTGACCTTCAATATGATCACAACCCAAATCACAGATATATGGAGCTAAAAGTGAAGAGGGGACTCAAAAACTCTGAAAATCCTTAAGAAAATCTCCAACTCGGCCTCAATAAGGAACTCATGAGTTTCAGAACTGAGCTGACCCCACCCAGATAACACAGGTGAAACTGTTTGTCCCTTGGGGTAGGGTCCCTTATTGAGGCAGAGTTGAAGGAGATTTTCTCCTTCAAGGATTTTCAGAGTTTTGGGGTCCCCTCTTCAACCTCAGACATTTAATACTTGCTAGCTGTGTGACCCTGGGCAAGTCATTTAACCCCAATTGCCTCAGCAAAAAAATAAATACATAAATAAGGCACACTCCTGGCTAACAGTTCACTACTTTGTTTCCTAGTAAGTAACACAATGTCTAAGCCACCACCCCGGTACTAGTTCTTCACCCTATAGTTCTAAGAAAAAGATTCCCATTCTTTCTACATAGTAGATGTTTTTACTTGCTAAACAACGTTTTAACCTAGTCATTCCGTTCAAAAAGAGCCAAGAGCAAGGGAGATACAAAAAGGAAATTTATACCACACCCTCCGTTCATTTGCAAAACAAAAAAAGTAATCACTCTTATCTTCATTTACATTTTACTGAGGAGTGGTCAACAAAGATAAATATGTGAAAGCAAAAAACTATGCATAACAAAAATAAATTAGAGGTAATTGGAAGAATCAATAAAAGCCTTTCGAGAGATACTGGGACCAAGTCTAAAATCTGTAGTAGGCTTGCAATTTGGTCACTTAATTTCCTCTTCGTTCATTTCAATCACAGATAACTTTTTCTTTGATTTGATTTGATTTACACTGTGCTTCGAGCTATACCCTGTTCTCTCAATTATGAATAACCGTTTCCTTTACATGTCCTTTTTTTTGTTGTTCACAATCCAGCTCACAATCTAAACCTTTGATCAGTGTCAACTCTAAAGCCAAATTTTCTATATTATCATTTTGCACTTTGAATCCCTCAGCACCTAACATTTACTAGGTACTCCATATAAATATTAAATAATCACCATATAATAGAAAATATCTCACATTTAAAATTTTATAGAAGGATATTCTGGCGTTGTGTTTTTGAAAATGCAAGACTTGAGTCATGTCCCACTTGTTTAATTACTAGCTTCGACCTTTAGTCAATTCTAACCATTTGAGTCTACTCTCATCTGTAAAAATAGGGATAGGCTTGAGAACTAGCAGCCTCACAGGATTGTAGTAAGGATCAAAAGATATAAGGTAAGATCCAAGATGCTCTGTGTTGACTAGAACTTCCCACATGGATGTTGGCCATTCCCGTCGTACAGATAACTCACATCGTTTTCGTTGTTAACCCTGAGGTGGGTAGTCCAAGTAATACTAAACCCGTCTTAAAGATGACACCAGTGAGGTGGTCAATTGGCCACTCCAGCACAGCTGTCCGAGCCAGAGCGCTGGGCCGGGCATTCCAGGAGCGCACGATGCCCCAGAAGGCACAAAGTAAAAAGTGAGTGGTTAGTGAGCCCACGCCACACAGCTGATCTCTCGCAGAGCCAGAAGGAACTTGGGCTTCTGACTCCCGGCCCACGTGTACCGATTTGTCAAAAAGTCCCCACTTGCACGATCCCAACTAAGTGACAGTAATACAGTTTCCGCCATTCTCCACACTTCAAGTCGAATGCCGAACACTCAGGCAGCCCTCTATTAAGATGTAAAAAGTATCCAAATCACACTCGGCAGCAATTCCAAATCAGTGGACGTTTGAGAAAACAGGCATGGGCAGAGGCGGAGTGGGGGGACCACGGCCCACTCCCGTCTCCCCCTAAATGTTGCTTTTGTTAAGGACTCAGAGGGAGCCAGGGACCCGGTCAGCCCCCGGGCCTCTCGGACCTCCGACAACCAGACTCCGGAATGTCAGAGGGTAACACACAAATTTGGAGACTTTATTTGGAAAGGACCCGCCGGGCAGAGCCTAACGAGGGGTGACTGAGCCGCAAGTCCCTTCCGCCGACCCAAGTCTCCAGGGCACCCGCCCGGTCCCGAGAATCGCGATTACCGCGATTACCAACAGCCCCGCGGGGCGCGAGCGGGACGACTCCGGACGGCGCCTACGCTCCCCCTCCCATCTCCCGCCGGGCCCGATCCCCGGCGTCCCGCCGGAACCGGACCCCAGCTCCGGAGGCCAGCAGCCTTGGGGTCACGGCCCGCATGGGCCGCCGCGGTTGCCGCGGGCGGGAAGCGCGGCCCGAAGGCCTCGGGGCGGTGTTCGGGCTCCCGCGGCGGCTGCGGCTGCGGCTCCGGCGCGGGCTCCCCCCGGGGCTCGCGCCAGCCCGCTCGCTCGCCCGCTCGCTCTCGCGCCCTCCCCGGTGGGCGGGCGGCCGTCCCTCGGGGCCGAGGGGGAGGGGCGGTCGGGAGGGCGCGAGAGCGGCCCGAGGACGATGAGGGAGTCCCACGGAGCTGCACCCGCCGCCGCGAGTTATTAATAAACTCCGCTTCTGCCCCAGGCCGCCGCCCAGCGCCCGGCCCCCAGGGCCCAGCTCCGGAGCCGGGGGGCCGGGGCCGGAGCCCTAGCCGGCGCCGCTGCGCTGAGGGCGGCGGCCGGGTGGAGAATAATGCACACTGGGTAAAAACACATTTATATACGAACCTCCGAGAAAATTTTCCAACAATTCCTTCGTCCGACCACCATGCACCAGGACAGGAAACAGCCGCCCCGGCCCCAGGGCCCCGCAACACGCATAGAGTCCCCGAGGCCCGCCCCCGGACTCCATTGGATCACGGCCCTGTCATTCATGGAGCCATTCGTGATTGCCATTGGTCAAAACTCCCAGGACCGGGAAGAAGGCGGCCTCTTCTGTGCCCTTCCCCGTGACGTAGACACTTCCAGGCTTAGAAGCTTGCTGATGATTGGCTATCCAAAGGTGCGGAACACAAACTCCACAGACTGACTGGCTGAGAGCTCCGTCTGTTCCCGTCGGACTACACCACTACGGCGTGTGAATTATGCCGGTTCTGGGGCCTCAGCGGGAGGCGCCATTTTGTAGTGAGGGAGAGAGGCTGGCACTTGAGATTAGCGGGGAAGGGAGAAGCGTCAGCGGACGCCATTTTCCCCGTGGACTTGCCGGCGGCGGCTTCTCCGTCTCTCCGGGGCCGAGCCCTCGGGGTTCGCGCTCTTGCGAAGATGGCGCCAGGCCGAGTGGAGCATGAAGAGCAGCGAGGAATTGAGCCGACCACTCCCCGGGGTTCCCAGGGGACTCTGGCCCAAGACGCGCCCGATTGAGCGAAGGCCGCTGCCTCTCCTCCGGTCCGTCTCCGCTCTTCTCGGAGCGCGAGCCCTTGTTCGGGACCGCCTGCCTCTGGAGACGAGCGGTGGGTGACCCGCGGGGGCAGCGACCCGGAGGGAGGAGGCCCGGGCCGGGGGCTCGCCTTCCCTAGGGGGGCCTGGCACGATGGGGGAGGCGGGCTGGGCCGTGTTTGCTGTCTCAGAACCCGGGAACAGCTCTAGAAGTCGGGCTGATTTCTGACATGCCGGCCCGGGGTGGGACGTGGGCCAACAACGATAATAGTAACATTTAACGTGTTAGTGCTATGGGTAATGTCTGTAAACACTTAAAGGTTAACTAAGGGCTTTACCTGAATTACTTCGCTCACGTACTCCCTGAGGTAGGCCGAGGAATGAACGAACGAACGAACGAATGAATGAATGCATGCAGTATTTATTAAAGCGCTTATAGATGCAAAACACTGTCCTAAGTACCGGGAATTTTCACATTCACTTAGGAAGAGGCCTCTTCTTTCATGTCATTTACACTGATAGTCACGTCTGCTTTTTGATGTTGACAGTAACCCGTTGCTAGAGCTGTTGATCTGGCTGAGCCTCAGTTTGCAAAAACAAACAAAACCAGGACCGCTTGACCTGCTAACTTGGGATGATTTTTAGGAAAGGGCTTTGGGAATTTGGAAGAGGTTATAGGATCCCGACTATTGAGAACTCCAAAGGAAGCAAAGGTGACTCTCCGAATTGTTTGGGAAATTTTAATGGGGTATAGAAAGTGAACTGTTAAGAGAATTTGAAAAAGAAAAGGGTATTGAGTTCTTTGGGAACTTTTAATGGGGTATAAAAAGTGGATTATTATGGAAACTAGAGAAAGCAAAGCTCTGAGTTTTGGGGAAAATTTTAAGGATGTATAGAAAATGGGCATTTGGGTGATAAATTATTTAGCTGTTAAGGAAACAAGCTCAGTGGTTAAGTAACTTCTTTAAAGTCACAACATAATCACTGTAGATATACAGTGATATTAAACTTCAGAAGCGTTATCTGGCCAGAAGTAGCCTTTAATTGTGGATGGCTGGAATCAAAGAAAAGAGAGAAAAGAGGGTCTGGAATCAAAAACTTTTATTTCAAAGTGAAGGAAATGCTTGCAAGCAAGGAGGCAGATTAAATATATGTGCCAAGGCCCTACCTCTACGGGAGGGGAGAGGGAGGGGGACCTGAGGCAGTGTAGGAGAAAAGGTTGATTCATAACAGGATTTTGTGACTGAAGAACGGCTATTGTCCTGGTGCTTCTCTGAGCTCAGAGAACACTTTGTCAAAACAATACAGTAATTAAGCGATTTCACCAGAGGGAGGAGCCCAAAGGACTGTTGCTTGCTGGGTCTTAGCTCTGGAAAACTGCGTTACCTAATATCTTGACATTAGACACAGTAGAAGCCATCAACTCTACCAGAACATGAATCAGTCTTGTGTCAGCTTCCCTCTGCAACTGCCATCCATTACACTTCGATCTTCTCTGCTCCACCAAGCAGAACAAGTCTAATCATTTTAAACAATTTCTTAATCTACAAGCATTTCAGCTACTTGTGCTAGAGGTGAAAGGCAAAAGATAGTCCCCCCTCCCTCCTCAGGGAGCCCAGTCTGACAAATAGCAGTTACTTGATTTTCAGGTAGAACTACTCAGTTTCTTCTGGGATCACTTGATTTAGAGATTGAAAGGATCAATACCTTAATCTTTTCTCTCTGAAATTGAGGCTGGGTAGGTCACAGGTAAATCCCTTAACTGGACTAGTAGTATTCTTTATTTAAAGTTTGATTTCCACTTGGAATCCAGGTTTCTAGGTCTTTAGAGAAATAGATACGTTAATATTTCCAATTTAGCTAAAACAGGAGATTTTTAGTATGCCTCCACATTGATTAGTATAGTTTATACAATGTGGATTTGTCAGCTAAAAAAAAATAGTTAATTTTATGCCCTTCTCCAGCATTGGTTTTGGTAAGCTAGACTCCTGCAGAGGTCAAAGGTGCAAGGGATTGTAGAAGGTAAACAAAGCTAGAAGAGGGCTGGTAAATGTAATCAAGATAAAGGAAGAGAGTGAATCAGTGTGACTGATGAAAAGTAATGTCATTATGGTTAAATGAGAAAGAAACTTAAGTTCCAGGACATGGAATTGTTTGAATAATAACATTTAAGATTATGTTGACATGCCAGAATATTTAAAGGAATGCCACTTTACAGCGACTTTAAGTAATTCAAAATCTTTCAAGTATTAAGTGCTGACTGTTCCAGAAGAAAAGTTATTCAAGATATGTCCTGCCTGGTTAGCTTTCAGATTGCAGTCTATTGACAAGAAAAGACCATTTCTTAAATGAGGAGCTCACCTTCCCTTCAGTGAGACACAGAGCATAAAATTACCTGGTTTTGTAAAAAGCACAAAGATGTGGAAGTAAAATCTACCTCTTTCATACTGGGCCCTCTTTTTTTTTTTTTTTTTTTTTTTAAAGGCAAGTCAAGCTTGATGTGTTTGTGCTTCATTATGTCTTAATCCTCTGCTGCTTGTTCTGTGAAATGTATGAGACTAAGTATTGGACTAAGTTCTTACTAGAATGTCAGTTGCTGGAGGGCAAAGATGAGGTCTTGTTTCTCTTTGTATTCTTATACAGCAGCTAGAAATGGAATAGCTGATAGCCTTGTTGAAAGGACTTTCAGTGACAAAGGAATTAAAACAAGGGAAATCACTGTTGTTCCTGTAAAAGTTTAGAAGCATGTATGGCAGATACACCATGGCTATTTATCCCCCTCTTACTGGTAGTAAGGGATAAGATGTCTGTTGGAATCTTTACAAACTGCTAACTCATTAGAGTTGATAAATTGTTGATCTGATCTTACAAGATGTTTTGGGCCAGAACCTGAAACAAGGTACTAAGTAGAACTAATTAGTACAATGCTTGTGTTCACATCTGTACTCATCGGAGTTCACAAGTATGCCAGATTCACAAAGTAAACTTTGTAACTTTGTGAATTCACACCTCCCTTAAAACTCTTAGGGCCAGAGAGCACTATGGGAGAAAATCCCATTCTCTCAGAAGAGTCTTATATAAGGCCAGTGAAGAGAGATCTATTCACTAGAATATATTCCACCTGGCTGGCTGGTTGCAGAAGAGAGTTCAGCTGGATTGGAGAGGAAAACTGGTGCAGACACAGAGCACTTTGGGAGATTTCAGCAGAATTACTCCAGAAGCCCTCTCTCCGAGGCAAGAAGGAATATTTTCCACTTGGCTGGCTGGTGGCGGAAGAAAGAGTTTTCAGAGGAAGAAGCTACGAATGGAGAGTTCAGCGGACAACCAGATTCATCTTTATCTCACATCACTGTGGTTGGTGGCTGGGCTCCTGCACTCCCCCCACTGAGACCAAGCTGGTCTGAAAGACTCACCAGAAAGCTAGCCAAGCCCCAAGTGAAGAAGACAAAAGAGATTCATTCCATCTTTGTGCTGGCTGGAGGCAGAAAAAAAGCAGAGGCAGAGGCTGAAGGACAAAACCCTTGGATTTGGAGATATTCGGAGGGCTCTAAGCTAAACCGGCTGTGTTTTGAGAAGAACAAGAACTCCAACAAGATAGAATATATGTCCTTAAGGGCAGAACATATTTCAGATGTCCAGGGCAAAAATTCCTCAAAGAATTGAACATTTCAAACTATAAATAGAGACTTAGTAAATGCCTATTGAGAGCCCTTCATATTCTTGTAAGATCTAAGTATTCCAAGTGTCTTTAGCAGATACTTTAAAATCATAATGTAGTCCCACAGCTCCCTTTCATTGTCACTGCCTTTCCTATATGATGTGGCTCTGTGAACTAACACTGCTACAGATATTGCCTCCTTTATTTCTGTTAATAACAAGCTGCAGTACATTATTTTTATTTGAGCATATTGTATATACATGCATGCTTATAAAAAAAGTATGGATTATGTGCATTTACTACTCTATATTAATATGTGCATTATAAAAAAAAACTTGTGCATTTAAATCTTGTCACTCACTATTACTATAAAGATATTTTAGTGAGAACAAGCATCAGTATTTTTGAAATCTTGTTTTAATATCTGATATATTCAGAGGTGTTATTCAAAGATTTTAATGACTGTCATAGCTAAAAGATAACACCAAAATAGGTTCGTAGAGGAAAGTCTAACGTCAGTCATCTTGCCTATCTCTGATCTTAATATTCTCCTTGTAAGTTCCTTTCCCACTACTGCTTTTTAACATGCCCATCTCTTCCATCCTTAGAAAAACTCACTAGACTTCACCATCTCTTGTCCTATACTTCTTTGTTAGCCAAAATCCTAGGAAAAATATCCTGTCTTGCCTATCCTTTTTCAGTCTGCTTTAAGAATTATCATTTAACCAAAACTACTCTCTTCAGTGTTATAGATGATCTCTTAATTGCCAAATCTTAATTCTTTTTTTCATTCTTCATCCTCTGTGCTGTATATTGAGTTTATGACCTCGTGAAAACTATTCTCTGGTGACACGACTTCCTTCTGGTTCTTTTTACATGCCTATTCTTGGATGGTCTCAATCATCCTTAGAATATATCTATACCCGGGATGTTTTCCAAGACTCTAACCTGGACCTTTTCTATAGTTTTGTTGGTGACCTAATCAACACAAATAGTGGGGTTTAATTAACATTTTGATGCCTCTGAATCTTGGATTTATGTATCCAGACTTTAGTACTCTTCCTGAGTTTCAGTTGCATATGACCAGTTGCCTTCAAGCCATTCAGAATGGGCATCTCAGAGACATGGACAATGGTCAGAATAGAACTTATCATTCTCAATCTTCTTCCAAATGAAAATGTTTCTTTCCATAGTATTCTTGGAATTTTTCTGGACTCTTTACTTTCTTTTATTCACACATATCCAGTAAGTTGCAAAATCTCTACTTCACCATTTTTACTATTCTCTATCCCTTCTTTTTGTTCACAAAATATATCATTTGGTCCTTTCTCAGTTTTAGTAAGATTATTGCATTAGCTTTCTAATTGATCTGCCTTTCTTCACATGTAATCCATCCTTTGCCACATCTGCCAAAATTATTTTTTTTTACTTTTATTTATTTATTTACTTTTTGTAAATTTTTGTTATTGTTATTTATTGGTTTTTTTCTTTGTTTGTTTGTTTTAACTTTTTATTGACAGAACCCATGCCAGGGTAATTTTTTACAGCATTATACCTTGCAACTCACTTCTGTTCCGATTTTTCCCCTCTCTCCCTCCACCCCCTCCCCCAGATGGCAACAGTTTACATTCATTTCCCAGTGTTCTTTCTTTGGGTGTAGCTGCTTCTGTCCATCCTTGATCAATTGAAACTGAATTAGCTCTCTTTATCGAAGAGATCCATTGAAGATTTTTTTAAACAATTTAGAAAATTGTTTCTTCTAAGTGGATGCCCATCAATTGGAGAGTGGCTGAATAAATTATGGTATATTGTTCTATAAGAAACAACCAGCAGGATGATTTGAGAGAGACCTGGAAAGACTTGCATGAACTGATGCTAAGTGAAATGGTAATTGTACAAGGCAACAAGATTATATGAGGATCAATTGTTATGGATGTGGTTCTGACAATGAGATGATTCAGGCCAGTTCCAACGATCTTGTGATTAAGGAAGCCATCTACACCCAGAGAGGGCTGTGGGAACTGAGTGTGGATCATAACATAATATTCTCACTTTTTGTTGTTGATTTGCTTGCATTTTGCTTTCTTATTCATTTTCTTTCTTTTTTAGCCTGGTCTTGTGCAGCAAGATAATTGTACAAATGTTTACGTATATTTGGAATTGACATATATTTTAACACGTATAGCATATATTGGATTACTTGCCATCTAGCGGAGGAAGTGGGGAGGAAGGAGGGGAAATTTTGGAACACAAGACTATGCAAAGATCAATGCTGAAAAATTATCCTTGTATGTTTTTGGAAGAAAAAGCTTTAATAAAAAATTGTTTCTCAATTGTTTTTGAGCAATAATTTATTTTTATTTTTAGCAATAAAAATTATTTTTAGCAATAAAAAGCTGTATTTTTAAAATGTCTTGTGAATTATTTTGCCTCACTAGTGAAGGACAAGTACTATTTAAGCTGAGTTTTATCATTAGTTACAAGTCCATATTAAAATACGCTACTTGACAATTTGGGGGGGGGTGGGGTGAGAAACTTTTTATAAGCAATTCCAAGGTTAAAATAAACGTGACAAATTCACAAGGCCCATTCTCTTTGTCAAAAGATAGGTTTATTTAGAAGAGGTTGCAGACAAAATGAAAGGCAAAATGGGCACCAGGAGTGGTAAATATGAAATATATTTCTGAGAGCAATAGAGTTACAAAGGAGTTTGGAAGAATCCAGTAAAGGAATATGTCCTAAGGCGTGAGTACACAGTTGGACTGACGTTAAATCTATAGAGGAGTTTGGTAGACTAGCCAGAGTTAGCTACAATAAATGTTGGGAGTCCTGAGAAGGACTTAGAAAAGCTCTTCATGGGTCTATCTTTTGTAGGGGAGTTTCTTGGGGGTTTTCAGGGGAGAAGGGCAAGTTCCAAGGAACAATTTGGAGGAGGGATAAAGAAGGTTGATGGAATGCTCTTTACAGACCAGTCTAAAGATATGCTCATCAATATCTCAATACACCTCCTTATTATTCCCTCGTGTGCTGCCCCCTCAATCCTGTGTTGCCTGAAATTTTAAGTTACCTAGCAACAAAATTATATGATAATCAATTCCAATGGTTGTGCCTCTTAAACAAGGAGGTGATTCAGGCCAGGTCGAATAACATTGTAATGGAGAGAGCCGCCATCTACACTCAGTTTGGGGACTGAGTGTGGATCACAAAAAATATTTTCACTTTTTGTTACTGTTTGCTTGCTTTTTTTCCACATAGCAACATAGTTGCTTACAACTGTGCTCCCCCAAATCATGTCACTTCTGGTGCCTTTATAATCATTTCACAAGGGTCACTTTGGCAGCTGTGTAGATGGGAGGGACTAGTGCAGGGATAAGTGGAGCAGACAAACTAATAGATCCTGAGGTTAGAAGGATGGTTGGAGAAACTAAGAAGAGAAGCAGATGAAATAACAGGTACTAGCTCTAGAACCATGCTGGGTAAACAATAAGAAACATGGATTTCACTGTGGGGAAGGGAGAAGAAAGGGAGCTTTTATTGGCCAGTCAGTGGGAACCAGAGTGATTTGGATTTTGAGCATACCCTTAAGAAATTAGTCTGAACCAAAAGACAGCTGTGTTGTCTCACTGGGGCAGCTCCTATAAGGAATGTCCTTTGTCGAAGATGACCATTCGAGTATGAATTGGCTTTGAGTTACAGAGGGCAACAGAACATCAGGAAGCAGGGGGGTGAAAAAACAGACAGGTCTTGACTGCCAGTGGGGGTGCGCCGGATGAAGCTGAAGTTAAGAATTGTTTTTTGGAGGAAAATGTTCACATCTGGCATTAAAAGATACCACTAGCACATGAAGAAATGATTGAGCAATCAAATTTAGTCTTTGTTGACCCCATTTGGGGTTTTCTTGACAAAAGAACCTATAGTGGTTTGCCATTTCATTCTCTTTCTCATTTTACAGATGAGAAACAAACAAATGACAGTAATTGACTTGTCTGGGTTCATACAGCTAATGTCCAAGGCTACATTTGAATTCAGGGTCGAATTTATAAAAAAACAAGAGCTGTACCCCAGTTGATAATCAAAAAATCATCTATGCCCAAAGGGATATATCCTTTGATCAACAATACCACTATTAGGCATGAATACCAAGATTTTTTAAAAAGGACTTATATGTACAAAAATATAGCAGCTCTTAAGACAAAAAATTGGAAAACTAAGGAGATACCCATCGATTGGGAAATAGCTGTTTGTAGTGGAATATTATTGTTCTGTGGAAAATGAGCAGAATGCTCTGAATTCTTGATGAAGCTCAAATAAACTGAAATATACTATATACAAAGTGATAACAATGTGAATGACTGCTATTCTCAGCAGTACAATGATTCATGACTAAAGGACTTAGGATTTTTCTATCTATATCCAGAGAAGTGTCTGACTACAGATTAACGAATGCTTTCTTTACCTATCTCCCTCTCTTTTAACTTTTTCTTGAGGAATTTTTTTTTTTCATTAGGGTGGGAGATGTATTCTTTCACATGACATTTACGGATATATTTTGCTTAATTTCACATATGGATTCTTAATAAGGGCTGGAGGGTAAAGATAAAGGAAAATCTGAACAAGTTTAAAAATAAATGTAAAATAAAATTATTTTAAATGTAAATGGGAAAAAAAATTAGATTTAGATTCACTCAGGAAGATGACCTCAACCACCTACCTGCCTTCCCTGTAAGTAGTTACAAGTATGAGTTTGAAGTTTGCAAGAGAGGTCAGGGCTGAAAAGCTCTATTATTAAAAAAGGTGATAGGTGACATACACAGAGGGCTAAAGATGTGTTGCTTTGGAGAATACGAAGGAGTTAGTAATTATTAGGCAGGAGAAGTAGGACAATTATTTTATAAGCTAAATGAATGAGGTGGTGGATTGAACAGATGATTAATAGCATAAAACAAAATCCACAAAAAACATTTCTAATACAGTACTTTAAAAATGTGAGATATTTGGGGATTGCTTTACTAAGGACATATAAGAACATATAAAATATTCCTTAGCAGAAAGAAAAGTAGAAAGGTAGAGTTTATGTTTGGGCCTTGCTAATAAAAATTTACAGATTTGTTTATTATAAAAATAAGATTACAGGATATTACAGAATAGACCAAACGTTGGCAGGAACAAAAAAGGACATTTTGAAAAATCTAAAATAAAAAAACAAAGAGGAGAGACCTGAAAATATATTAGATATGGATACTGGCTTTTTTCCTTTTTAAAGATTCAATCAATCAATGGAACAGGTTAAGAATCAGGAAACAAAAACAAAACCAGTAGCCTAGTATTCAAGAAATCCAAGAACAAAAATTTATTCTCCTATATAATTGCTCCCTGTTATCTCCAGGAACGAATATACAATCCCATTTGGCATTCAAAGATTCCTTATTCAGGCCCTCAACTACTTTTCCAAGCTTTTTTAGGTACCCTCTCCCTCCCAACTCGGCCCTCAAGTGACACTAACCTAATGATCACCTGTAATGATGCCTTTTTTTTTTTTCCCACCTCTACTCCCAATCCTGTGTATTTCCATTTATCACTCAAGACTGGAATTCCCTTTTCATTTCACCTTTCCTGACTCTCTAAACA
Organism: Antechinus flavipes; assembly: GCF_016432865.1. Classification (NCBI taxonomy): domain Eukaryota; kingdom Metazoa; phylum Chordata; class Mammalia; order Dasyuromorphia; family Dasyuridae; genus Antechinus; species Antechinus flavipes. Next base: position 210,063,380 of record NC_067403.1, on the reverse strand, counting down.
CAAGTATCTTCTCTTGATTACCCAGAATTTAAGTTCCATACAATTTGCATGTTATCTCCACCTCTCTTTTAGACTGAGGTGGTCCTACCCTTAAAATGGTCCCTGCATATAATGTGATTAAAGTATGAATGTCCATTTGAAAACAGATTATTTTCCCCAAAATTAAGTTGGAATAACTTAACCTAAAGACACAGTCCCAGCCAAGTCAAATAGCTCAGACTAGATTGGTCTCCTCATTCGCTGTCCCCTGACCTAAGAATTGATTTCTCAGTCATTTCTAACACTTAAATCTTTGGATAATCCAAAAATACCTCCCCAGAACAATGTCATATAAGCTGGAGTTTTACAGGTAAGGTAGGGAAGGAAATGACACTAATAACAATATTTCTCTCATTTGATCCTCCAAACAATCCTGAGGTAGATACTCATTAGTCCATTTTAAAAATGAGGAAATGAGATAAATAATTTGCTCAGGGTCACTTAAGCTGTCTGATGCTAGATATGAACATCCAACTCTTCCTATCTTGATGAAGTTCAAGTGCACCCAACTATTGAGATAATCTCCTGTTCAACACAAACTGTTTTCTGAGGGAATTGGGGTTAAATGACTTGTGTCCAGGGTCACACATCTAGGAACTGTCCGATGCCAGATTTGGAACTCAGGTCCTCCTGATCTCAGGGCTGGTGCTCGATACACTGCGCCATCTAGCTGCCCCTCAACAGAAACTGTAGATTAAAGCAACTTCGAAGAAAACAAGTTCAGACTCACTCTCCACAATTCCTAACACTAGAAAATCCAAATGAAGAGGTAAAAAGTCCCAGCAGAAAACACAAAAATGCCCATCAATTATCTCAAGTAATCAAATGTCAAGTAGAGAGAGGTGGTGGGCTAAAATCATTTTAGCAATGAATGTAGCTAGAGAAGTGGAAAAATTGGTACCATAACTCAATGCTTGGGGTCTGTGAGCTGGTCCAAGCAATCTGGAATTATGCGCCAACAATTACTAAATTGCCTGTGTCCCAGGAAAAAGGAAAGGACTTATATGTTCTAAAATATTATAGCAGCTCTCTGTTGGCAAAGAAATTAAATTGCAGGGATGCCTGTCAATTGGGGAATGGTTAAATAAGAATTTATAAATGCCATATAGTCAATACATTAAGATTTGATCACACTTCTGCAAGGATTCCCAAATATGCATCCAAGAGTTTATTTTTAAGGTTTCAGGAGTAGGAGGTATACTAAAAAACCATTTGGAATCCTATTGGAAAAGTCACTATTAAGATCAAGTCATACAATTAAGAGGCATTTACTCCAATTAAGTCATAGAGGGAAACTTCATACAAGTCCTGAAACATTCATAGTACCACTTTTGTGAGAGCAAAAAATTGAAAAGGTGTGGGGAAAAGAAACTGGCATAAAAAGGAATAAAACAAAAAATAGGTGTCCATTAGATATGTGGAAAATAAGCTAAAACAGAAAATTTTACATTGATAACTTGAAAAGAAAAATACTAACAAGACACCTTTAACTGATGACTGGCTTCAGGGTACCAATGTGACCATAACCTCCCCTGCAGCTCAGCCGAAAGATCACAGATGTGGAATGAGGAATAGGTTGTTTAGATGTTGACAGTGGGTTTAATTTTTAGTTCCAAGTTATCTGTCCTATCCCTGCCCACTAAGAAGAAAAACATAATCCATTACAAGTATGCAGAGACATGTAAAACAAGCTACTGTTTTAGCCATTTTCAAAGAAAAACGGAAAATGTACTTCAATTTGCACTCAATTTGTCACAAGAACTGTGAGTTCATCAGTTCTTTCTCAAGGTGGATAGCATGTTTCTTTGTTTTCTTTTGTTTTTTGGTATGTATTTGTTGTGAGGGAGGATAGGGGTAATGCTTTAAGGTTTGCAAAAAACTATATGCTGTTATTTGAACCTTAAAACACTGTAAGGTATCTATTAGCTGAGAGATTGAACTGACTCACATAGTTAATTATAAGTCTAAACAGAGAATTTGAAGTTGAGTCTGACGCTTTCCATTGTGCCATCTCATATACAATAATTCTGAAACCATTCTCGACTGAAATGGCACTCCACAGGAAAAGTTATCTTTTCCATTCATTCACTGTCTGTTATTCCTCCATTTTGCTTAGCATCATAGATTTCATGGTTTCAAGAAAAAGCTGCATTTTCAAAAGAGGAAAGTGGGGGTAACAAATGTCATGACAGCTTCAGATGCCAAAGCCAGTGTTTTCCATTTGACAAGTACCACACTGACTCTAAAATGTTTTCTCCTCAATTTCAAAATTTTTTGGAAAAAAAATTGCCCATTTTTAAGCACTAGTATTCCATGAATGCTTTTTCATCAAAAGAGCCATTGATTCAATGATGACTTATAAATTGATGGGTCTATTCTACTTTGGTAAAAGAACTTATCCTGACTGGCTAAGAAAACAACTGGAACAATCTGATCTGGTTGGTCTTCCCTGTTGCTGAAACCTGTCAGAACTTGGATTCTGTCAGCTGGAGATCAGGAGTACATCCACCATAGAATGAGGCCCTTGGGCTTGTGTTCTAGTGCAAGTTAATTTGATTTCAAATCAAACCTACCTCTATCACTGTCTTGATGGAAGAAACAAAATGTTAACTTGAGACAGAATCTAAATATGGATAGATACACAAGCTTAAGGTCAAAGGGGACATTATAAGAACTACACTTTGGTTCATTTAAATTTCTCCTTAAGGATGATAAAAGGGAGTAGCCTTAACAAATGTCAGCCTTTGTGGAGTCAGAAAGGAACAGCTTAACCTGGCACTCAAGACTCCTTTACCAACAGGTGAAGCTCTATGGCAAGGGTAGCAGCCAGATTTCACCAGGTTTATCAACAAAGAGGCATAGGATTTTTTTTTCTCCAAACTTTTAATAGCTAATTAAGTGAACAGACCAACAAATGTTTACATAATTCATTTTTCCGTATCTTCCTGAGAACATGATTATTTCTTTTACCCTCAAAATTAAATACAATTGCCAATGCCTTTTCTTCATGCTTGCTCCAATGGGTGGCCAGCACATGAAGCGCCAAAGAGCCATGCCTAGGCCTACAGTTGGCCACCATTGCTCTAGAGTTCTGGTCTTCATGAGGTGAGCATAGAAGCCACCATCTTGATAACTTGTGGAGATTAGCAGCCAACATTTTATATATAACCTGTAGAGAAACAAATTTATTTCTTTTATTTAGTACTAGGAATATACATTTCTACAAAATGGATGACTTTTGCTCCCACGGATGTATGAGTAGTATTTTCGCCTGAACATTTAATACCATCCAAGATAAAAATGTCAAGCCTCTACATTTTTAGTACATCCATTAAAAAAAAAAAAACCCAAAAAGGAAATAACAATAAAACTGTTATTCCACCTATTTGTAGTTAAAATTTTAAGAAACAAGATCAAACTTTTAAAAATATGGCAAAATGGATATAAGGTATATAAACTAGTGATAATTAGTTATACTTAAGAATGAAGTTTTCCTTGAAGTTAATAAGTATGTCACTCAGTAAGATAATAGAGGTCATCACTATTTTACAATAAATAAAGTCGTAGTAAATTTGCCAAATGAGGTCTCTTCCTATTGACTTCCTAAACAATCCCATTGAAGAGGATTCCATTTTATTTTAAGTTCAATGTTGAAAAACTATCCTGAATTTAACACTAAGCTTCAATTTTGCTTCCCAACATCTTAAACACCAACCATTTATTTCTTCAAGTTAAAGTACCTTAGTAAAAGAGAACTTTAATACTATGACATGAAAATAATAAACCTTTATTAGAGATGGACTTTTCCAATGACAGATTAGTAATGTGAAAATTAATCTTAGCAATTTATTTAATAATGAAGTCTAAAACAGGAAGCCAAAAATAGATTATTTGGAATTGAGAGGAGGAACCTAGAGGGATGGGAAAAAGAGGTGGCAATAGGTGGCTTTTCTACAATCCCATTCAAGTATTTCCACTCCTATATGTAACACCAAAAACATATAACTGTTTCAGGTTTTATTTTTTTTTTAAACTATTATAGGTTCATGACAGATTCAAGCACCTGGATGATGCTATCAGATTTACATGAGGATGACTAACTATACAAATTGATAAGAAATAAAGGCTGTGGCATAGTGACACACTTGATCTCAACATTAAGAGAAACATATAAGTCAGTATCAATTATACTGATATTCAAATGGCCAGCTGAGTCTTATACCCAGGGCACAGAATGAGACGGTCAAATGCTCAAATGTAAGCAATGCAACTTGCTTAGGGATGCCTTCTGATAAGGTAGGTAGGGGGATAAACGTTTTAACTGCTTGCCCTTCAAGAAAACCACACATTTCAAAAAGTAGACTTAATTATTAACATACAAGAAATACACAAAGACAAACCATTTTTCTGAAGTTTTGCATTTTGAGTATCAATATGTGCAGGTTTCATTTTTACAGATGTAATCAATTTTCTAGCCTGTTTGAGACCCAACAGCATTTAAATTAAAATAGCTTAGAATTCAATAACACAACACTTTGATACATGTTAATATGTGTGTGTATATATAATATATAAAACCAACCCAAATCAACAATGACTAACTAGACAAATATTGAAGATCAATGATCAATGCAAGATAAGAAACTAAGGATTTCTTTTAGAGGTGTCAATAGGTTGAGGGATGGCAAACCAACCTCTATGCACCATCTTGCTGCTGGCTTGTTTTGGGAGTGGTATCAATAGTGGTCCCAGAGAGAGCTGTGCCTACTGACTGAGTTAAAAGACATCGATACTGTGATAGGCACAGAGACACGTGTGGTAGTTTAAATGCAAAATCAAAGGAAATCTAGCACTTAGCACTATTAGCAGGTGCAGGGGAAAAGTAAGTCATTCTAACAGAAGTTTTAAAAAAAAAATTAGGAAAAAACCGCATCAGATCAAGCCATATCAGCCGAATTAAGTTCTTTTAATAGATTGCATATATAGATGTTCATCCACACACTTCAATCAACTCTTTAAGAGCAGAACTTAGGTCCAATTTACATGCTTCAGAGAAGATAACCTTTCTCATTTTTACATTAAGGTCTTATACCCAAATTTCCACTTGTACATTGAGAGCCTTAAGAAAAAACAAAGGACACAGAGGGTGTTGCCATTTTTTTTTAGCAGCAATGAAGTATCCACTAACCCCTTTTTACATACCGAATTCAAGTCACTGTCAGAGGTGAGTGCACCACAGTCACCAGGTACAAAACTGCTAGTTCATTTTTAAATTAATAACTTGAAAGTACCCCAGCCCCCCTCCCCATTACATCCCTTCTTTTTATAAACAGCAAACATTTTGCTATTTTATACATAGGCTAGCAGGCTTGTTTCAATATGAAAGTGCTAATTCATTTACAGATTTGTATCAGTTATGTAGTGCTACAATAAGTGTCCAATAATCTATATAGGAACAATCTTTGATAAATGGAAATGATGAAGATTAAGTAAGGCTATCAGATTACCTTATTTACATTAAAAGAATAAAGACCCAATGGGAGAGGGGATGGGAAAGGGTAGGAAACTGGGCAAAATATTCATAAGTGTAAAAATTACATCTACCTTTGAGCTTGTACTGTAAATGAGACATTTTAAATAGTCCTGCAGCCCATGCCTATTTTTTCCTCAGAAAAAGAAAAGCTGCCTTATGACATCCCCTCGTTTGTTTGCAGATCTCCACAGTGTGTCATTTGAAGCTCCAAAGTCAGGTTCTTCTTTTCTTCCAAAAAAAAAATGAAAACAACCCTCCCACCCCCAAACAAAACAAAAACCGCCCTACCCTCCCCCCACCCTGCCCAAGACCCCTCTGGTTTACTTTCCAGTGCCAGGTTGCATGATCAGGTCCCACTTCCTGGGGTTTCTGTCCAATCTATTGATCAATTAGTTTAGAGTGAGCTGTAGAGAACACAAACCAGTTCTGGAACCACTACTGGGAGGAACACAAGCTCTTTACTACAATCACACGGTAGCAGGAAAGAAAGGGATAATTCAATTCATCCCAGGGGCTGGACCTCCAAAATTGAATGAACTTGGCACAACTGGAGCGTTGAATTTGTATCCTCCATGTTTCTCAATCATTTTGGATTCTGGAAGACAAAACATTTATTTTTATTATATTTTTTGAAAGAAAGAATTCATTACTATGTAAAGATGCAAAATGATAAGCATTATCTTTTAGTGAGTGAGTGTGTGTGTGTGTGTGTGTGTGTGTTTGGCAGTAGACTGCTCAGATAAAAATCTGGGGCCTTAATGATCTTCTTAGCTTATAACATGTTTCTAGTCTAACAAAAAACGAATTTTTTAAAGTCACTGTGGCACCTGTACTAGCTAGAACATGGCATTATATTCTCTGGGACTCAAGTTTCCTCATCTACAGATATTGGTAATAAACTTTAAATTTAACATTTTCAGGCTGTTTTGTTTGGACACTAATGTCTAAACTCTTAAATCGTTCCTACTATGAAAAAGGGAAACACATTTTAATACAAGCCTACCATAATAAATTTCAAGTAGAGTAAACGGTATGAAGGACAAAAACACAAAGTTTTTTTCCATCAGTAGAAGCACATGATATAATTTCTGATTAAAATGAGAGCCAACATCATTGTATGACTTGGGATCATTAACTATCAAAAGACCTAGTTCATTGTCCAGAAGATAACTACTCATAGTCTCTCCTTCCCTCATGGGATGGGCCAAACCTCCTCCCCCCTTTTAGTTCTCTTCCAGAGAGAGGCTAACATGTTCCTATTGGCACAATTCAGTGAGGTCACTGTTGTGAGGAAACTCGTTTTCTGAATGAAAGAGGAGACAAGTAAACTCGCCTATGGCAAAATGCTACAGGCAGAACTGAAAACAGCCTTCCTGATTCTGAGCCAGACCATGACTGGCATTCATCCATCCTAAATCTAACAAAGAAAACAGAAGACAGACTCATGCTGTACATGACACACACAGCTCTAGAGAGGTCATTGATCATGTCCACCTCTGTGACTTCCTTTGGGGTTTTCTTGGCAAAGTAGTTTGTCTTTTCTTTGTTAGATCATTTTACAGACAACTGAGGCAGAGTTAAGTGACCTGTCTAGGATATACAGCACCCAAGGTCAGTCTTGAAGGGAGGGATCCTGAGGAGATGGGGCAGAAGTTGCGGAAAGCTAATGTTACTATTTGCTTAGAAATTAATAAGACTGCAACAAAAGGAATAAAATGAAATAAGGCTAGAAAAATAAATGGGAATATACATGGAAAGCCTTGTATGTCAGGCTGAGCAGACCTGGGATGAGAGCAATTATTAGCAGAAAGGCTCCAGACAGAAGAGATGTGGAGGTAGAAGCAGTATGAAGGGTGACGAGCAGTTTGAGATTAAAAGATGACTCCAAGGCTTTTTAAACAAGAAAACACAAACTAAGGATGGGCATAAGTTTACAGAAGAAGGAAACCATTTATGTTTGGGGGTTAATGATTTTGATTTTCTTATCTCACTAAGAAGTGACAGAAGAGACAATGATCAGAACACACTAGAGAGAGAATGGGGAAATACAAACGTGGGATTTAATACTATTTCAATCTAGGGAAGCAGAAGGAATGTTTTACATTGAGAGATCACAGGGGTCCTTGGAAAAAGTTGACTGTGTTTAGTAATTAAGTCAGCAGCCCTATTTGGACATCTTGAGAAAAGATGGTGGTGGTGGGATGAATGTGCAGATTTTCTGAATTAGGAAAATCAGTCAAGATTGAAGATGAAAGGGAATAACCAATAATAGGGCCAAGTGAGGAAGTGAGGGGGTTGAACTTACACTAAGAAGAATAGGCAATGCATTTTTCACATTTAAGAAGGAGAGACTGGATGAAGAAGAGAAAGAAAAGGCTTCTATTAGAAGGGCTTTTATTGTTTCAAATGAACAGGAAGCAAAGGCAATCTTGAGAGAGGAAAGGACAAGATTCTCTCAACAGTACAAATGGAAGTAATTCTAACATTTTCTACCAGGGTATTCTGTGAGCAAAATACTTCCTGAAACTTGAAAGATCAATGTGCATTTAAGTTGTTATTATTACAGGATCAGATGTACATGTTAATATTATGATTCTACCAGATTTTCCTAAGATATCACCTATCTACTTATGCCTGTGACTGATACTTCTTTGCTTCCATATGATGGAACTTGGTTCCCTTTACAACTATGAATAGAAAACAATTTGGTGACTGTGTACTCAATAAATTCAACTATAATTAATGAAATGATAAGGATAATTACAAATCTATTACCAATGAAAATCACATTAACTATGTAGTCTGTAAGAAACAACATAAATTTACATTTCCCGCAGAAGACCTTTTTTTAACTTCAAAAATATGCAAAATTATCCAGGGCAGTCAAAAGATAATAAAGCATATGAAAGTACCATGGGCTGCTCGTCTCTGGTCTGCCAGAGTTGCTATGTCTTGTAACTGTTTTCTTTGTTCTTCATTAAGACCATGAGTCAGAGCTTGGTACCACACAGGATTACGACTCTGAATAGCTTTGAAAAGAAAAACAAAATAAAAAATTATCCAATCAATCATATTAAAAGAGGTTTCAAGAATTATTGAAATTGGAGTCATAGTGTTTGAAACATTCTTGTTGTTTTCTAGGACCCCATACTATCATTCAAAAGAATTGATCTATACTACTTTACAGTTTTACCAAGTGCTTAGTATGTGGTAAAGACTGATTAATAAATCCTCACAATCACTCTAGACACACTTATCTTGATGAAGCTTTCAGTTTTGAATTGTTCAATAGAGCAATGTGGAAGAGTACCTTTTTGTTCCTCCCATATAAATTCTTATTTCTTGTTCAATAAAACCTCAGAATATTTATATACACAATGAAATATACTTACAGATTCAGCTTCCATAGTTACATGGAACCTTTTATATGTAAATTACTACCTCAGAGAAGAAATGTAAAGAAAAGTACACTGGTCTGTTTCCTAAAATCACAAAGTATAGTGATTTTTTTGGACATTATTTAAACCTTCAGCACAACTGGCATTATATATAAAACAAAGCGATTTATATTTCAGTTAAACAGTTATGATTCAGCTGCTTTGGCTCAACAAACATGTTTACCATCTCCAGGATGATATACATTACACCTCCCTGAATCAGCCAATTATGTTCATACAGGTTGTTAAAGCACGCCAAAATTTATCTAAGCATTAAGTACCTGTTCTTAATAGTGAAATTTATTTAAAATGTGAAAATAATTCACATTATTAAATAAAATTAAATAAATAAATAGATAGATAGATAGATAAAAAGAATATAATTCACTAAAGTCCATTTAGATCAAGAAATTTTAGGTTACTTACTTATCTATTTTTAGGAATGGAATTAACTAGTACAGAAAATGTGATCATTGAAATTACTTACTCTGAAATATAGCTTTAAATATCTGATACTCATCAACAGGGTTCTCTTCATCATCAATGATTGTGGAATAGCCTTCCAGGGCAGTTTCTTCTGCATCATCTTCTTCCCACTCTTCATCGTCTCCATCTTCACCTGCCTGCTTAGCTAGAATCTCTAAATATTCTTGCCCATCCTCATCAATATCATCTTCATCACTTCCAAGCTCTTCTGTCAAAGAACAGGAATGGTTTTAAATTTGGGAAGATCATTAACATTGTTAAGTCCACAACTCAATAAATTCCAAGAAGTATTATCCTGAAGGGCCATTATAAAAGCAGACTTATAAGCAGGTTATTAATGACAATCTCAAAAGAAAATTTAAATACTACTGCAGTTACCAAAACAAAACAAAACACGTCAAAACCACAAACCAAGGGCTTAATAGTTTCTATAGAAGCTTGCAGGTGATTTATCATTACTAGATGGGACCTTTAGGGATCATCTACTATACTGCATGTTAATTCTTCCTTCATTTTACATTTAAAAAAAAAAGGTGCAAAATTCTACACATCCTGAAACAATAAAGTCTCAACTTCAAATTCAATTCTCTTTTCCCCATGATATTGTATATTACCTAATATACTCCTGGAACTTAATGTATTATTAGAAACTAAAAATAACTAACTAAAATTGACATTCTGTTCAGCTATAGCATGTTGAAGTGTTATATAAAATCTTTACAGATAAGGAAATTAGAGGTCAGAAATTAAGTGGCAAACCCAAGGTCATACAGATGTTAATAACAAGAGTTTAGGAAGCAGTGTTTTCCAAGTACAAATATACAAAGTAGCAGAATTAGCCTGCAGTACATTTTTATTCCTAAATCAAAAAATTCCCCCACTAACCACAAAAGTCCATCTTTCTGAAAACATTTAAATGTTCAAGAATGATTTCTCCATAACTTTTTGCTTCGTTTTCCCAAACTATCATCTAACTCAATATTTCATTTCTGAAATTCCTAAAGTAACACAAAGGATGCAGAAAACAATAACATCCTTACCACATCCATTGAATCAAAAAGGATTGAGTTTATGTTGACAAAAACTAAACAAAAGTTTATTTAATAATTGTTTTAATTGTTCAATAGAAAAATAGGAAACTCAGCTCTAAGTCAACCCCCTCATTTTATTAAATTTGAATCAGGTTTCTTACTGCCCCTCCTCCCTCAAAGTGGCATTTGGTCTTTTCCAAAATTCCAAAAAAGTCACCAATCGGGTCCCTACTATACCAGCACATTAGATTAGTGTACCCATGGTCCACTTGATTTACCTTTGCACAGCAGGTGGGCTGGAATGTTAGTATGGAGGAGGGTGCTGAGAGAGGTTGTTACAACTAATCCAACCTGAAGAGCAATGCATTTAGTAAACACTCTGTTATCTGACACTTGATAAATCAGAAATCTCAACTAGTGCTTCTGGCTTTGTTCAGGACAAGTATTCTATAAGTGCTTCCTTAATGCCCAAGGAGAGTCTTTCCCATGCATGTGAAGAAATCTCCACTAACCAGTCTTATCTGAGAAATGAGAAAAAAGCCAAATTCCAAAATCTCCTAACTGGGTAAAAGTTTACTGAACATTTCATTTTTTAAAAACTACTTATAACACAATTTGTTTAATTCCCAAGTGCATAAATTTTTCTTTTATGGCAAAAATATATTCTGGGGCTAGCTCAAGAAAATATTTAATTGATCCAAATACAAGAACCATTTTCTGCAAAATGCAAAGCTGTACAAACATTCCAAGCCCAATTTCTTCCTATCAGAGTGATTAACCACAAACTATTAAAGCTGGAAGTGATCTTGGAGAACATTTTGATGAGGATGAGGTGTCAGATAGGACACAGATGTTGCCCAAAGGTCTTATCAGGTTCCTGATCTATAACAGTCAGTGTCCTTACTATCAAACAAGAAACTAAAACATAGTCGGAAACTCCACCATTTCAATCCCCTTACCTGTTTCTTCATCATCATCAGCTTCATCATCTTCATCACTATCATTTTCATGCTCTGCATGACAAGCATATGCTCTTTTTAACCCATTAAATAAAAGGATAAAAGCTGGAAGAATCTGTCCCGAAACCTGATTTAAAACTTGCGGTATTTGTTCCAAGTCAATAAGAGCACACAAGCCTAGAACACACATCTTTCTATCGTGAAGCCTAAAAACAGAAACAGAAGTTTAGTGGAAAAAAGGTTTTCACAAAATTGATAACATGAAATTCTCCTTATTAAGTCACTTACCCCAAGAAACAATCAACATCATTAAGCCACTGTGTAATAAAGTGATTTGTGACTGGTTCAACGTTGTTAGGGAACCGAAGGTTTTCTAAGGTGTTGAGGAGCAGATGAGGATTGTAATAGAGAGCTGCAATGGCCACCTGAAGACACATTGTTCGGAGCTCACTTGTTTTGACCTCTCTGGTGAGTCTCTCCAGTGCAGCTTCCACAAACAAGGGAATACACTGCAAAGTATTAAAAAGTAATGCTAGTAAGGACCATATTCAAAACCATTTCCACACAATGCTAATATTGACCAAATCAATTTTAAAAAAAGTATTAATATAATATTAATCGTGATATGAGCAAATCCTAGTAGCTGCCTGAAGCCTTAGTATTGTATTAAAAACAAGAAACAATTCTGGCCAGGGGGAAAAAAAGCTCAAAATAATTTTTCCTAAAGATGAATAATGGACTATATGCAAAACTTCATAACTATAAATAAGTCTGGAATTTCCTAATTGCTCAGAAGTCAATTGTAGTTAAAATATTACTAACCTGATCAATGCCACGGCCTTTGCATTGAAGAATGATCACTTCCAACAATTTGGCTGCATGACATTCTGCATCTTCTCCTGCTACTCCTGTTAAGACCTACCAAGTACAAAGGTAGAATGAAGCTTCTCAAGATGAGGTCAAGGTAGGGTGGACACTCCATAGCCTATTCTCTCTAGTGAGCTCAAAAGTCCTCATTGTGCCTGCTCCTTCCTGAGTGAAGGCTTGGGGTAACCAAGAAGAACAGCAAAAGATTCATCAAAAAGGCTAGTGCTTAGTTATGAGATGCTATTCACATGATAACGAGATTTAGCAAATGTCACCTAATCTCCCCACCTCCTCACATATATTACACAAGTGAAGAGAGCCTAGCATAATGAATGAGGAACAATATGCTTAGAATGTTTAAAATCTCCACTACATATTTATTGCTCTTTCCACAAAAGGACAATGCTTCTCAAAAAGCCACAATTAAGCTGACCTACAGGTTTTAAAGCTCCTTGAAAAATTTAAAGGCATTTTCCTATACAATACTGTGATGGATAGTAAAAATATTTTTCTCCTTTAATAATTAAAAAACCTGGTAGAGGAACTAGTGTTAAATAACATGCTTTCTCCTAGTACTTCTTCATACCATAACTATATTTTTGGTACATATCCCTTTTAACTAGAAAAACTCAAACTGGAAGCAGTCTCTATATATGTGCCACAAAATGTAGAATGTCGAATAGGGAGATGAATCAGGTGCACTGATTCTGTGGGAGCTGGTCTGGGTACTTACCTTTTTGCACATGCTGTATATCATTTCAAGATATTTGGTGTCTGACAAAAGCGTATCTGTGTCCACAGTTACATAATTATGAAGAAGAGGCATCATATCTATGTTAAATAAAAATCATCATAAATAAATACTGATTTACAAAACAATCCTGTGCACTATGTACTACTTGAACTCAGATTTACTGAATTCGTTCTCTTTAATCAACTATTCTCTACTACACTATACTCCCTAGAATCAAGGTATGCAAAGGCAAAGAAATTTATTTTCCTAGATTGCTAATTCTGAGTAGAAAGTATGTTTTTCCATCTAATTCTCTCTCTCTCTCTTTTTTGGGGGGCTGAGGCAATTGAAGTTATGTGACTTGCCCAGGATCACACAGGAAGGACATGTTAGGATGTTAGGTGTTGTCTGAGGCCAGATTTGAACTCAAGTCCTCCTGACTTCAGGGCTGCTTCTCTATACAACTACACCAACTTGCAGTCCTGTCCAGTTTTCTCTAAAAAATAAAATTTTATCTGTAGTCTAAAACAACTGGTATTATCAAAAACAAACCAAAACAAACAAAAAAAAACCCAAGAAAGCCAGAATATTTCAAAGTTGCCTTCTAACCTGTAAAGTAATCAAATCCATCCTGCTGAAAGACTTCAAATACAAGAGGCAAAAGCTGCCACATTTGTGGAGAGACTTGCTGACAGGTCAAACTGTGAGCTAAAGAAAAGATTTCCTCATAGAACTCTGAAACAAAATTAATTTTGAAGGAGTTATTCCTTGCCGACATAAAATTGGAATTATTTGACAGCAAATAACTTGTTCCATATAAAGGCATACATTCACATACCTAAAACATGCTGTTGCAAAACAGTACCAATGACCTGCAAACAGATGCCTTCTAGCTGTTGTGTTATCTGAAAGAGAAAGAGAAATAAAATTATAATATTAGAATCCATGGAATGATTTAAGTTTCTGCCTCCAATACACCTAGACTATCACAATTTTAAAACAAACACAGAATCAGAGATTTAAGGAGCCTGGCCCGAACTCAAATACACTAAAATAGCCAGAGAAGTCAAAAGAGCTGCCCATACTCTTCTCAGAATAAACCAAGAAAGAGTAGAGAAATACGCATGGGCAATAGTTTTCTCACCTCTTTATGATCTTCCACCACACTAAGAAGTGTATCAATTGTATTTAAGATTCCCATGGCTGTTACTGCTTTATCATCACTTCCTTCTTCATCTGGCCCAGTCTGGATTACCTGGTTAAATGTCATGGCCTGGAATAATAAAATATGTCTCATTAATTTAACCAACACAAAGCAAATACATGTCCATAATGATGTAATATCTTCAATAGTGGAAGGCTATTAAAACAAAATGCCTTTTTGAAATGAGCCTCAAATTCTCCAAGTAGAGGTAATTTTAAGATGCATAATTCATTTTAAAAGAAACATCTCTAAGTCAGTCATTAACTAAAATAGTACATAATCACTTCTAATCTAAGAAATAAGGTTTCCCCTCCTAATATCAAAAAACGCAGGTACTAGGCTTAAAATATTTGAAAGACTGAGTGAAAGCTCTTAGCATGTTGATGTTTTTGCCTTTAATTTAATTTTATGAAGTATAGGGTTACAAAATTATGATTTCCTGCATATAGTTCAAAAACCTACGATAGCAACTGTGACATTTCTGTGTAAATGCCCAAATTAGATGTAACCATCATGTAAATCAGAGAATTTTCACAAAGATTCCTAGGAAACAATGATCTGAGGTAGAACACAGTTTAACAGCAACAGTGTGCAAGAATGAAATACTTACCAAGTGTTGTGTCATTTCAACAGCAATAGGAGTAACCTCTTCACTGTATTCGCAAATCATTTTCTGAATCACATTGGTAAGATCATCATTTTCTGTTTCTCTTATGATATGAAGAAGAGCCTGCATGACAGGTCTAATGAATGGCGTAATATATTCCTTAGCTGCAAAACAAAAAAGAGCTCCCATTACACATATATTACTTCTTGATTTATCACAATGGCACTCAGAAAAGGCCTGTAGAGGTGAAGTATTTTAACCTCAACTTTAAAGAGGCATACTGAGAAGAGGCCACCCAACTCAAAATGGGGGAAACCGAAAATCAAACACTCCATCTTCTGACTCAAAAGAGTGTCAGTGGCTGTTACCTTCCCACTACTACACTCTGCCTTCAAATGGCTTTAAAGAGAAAATGATACCCCTGGTGATAAGAAAGCTGGGTTTCTATGTCCTATGTTTCTATGTTTCAGAGTCACAGCTTTAGGATGTACAAGAGGGAGGCATTAAAGACTTCCCATTTAAAATTCTATCTCTATATATAATTTCCTACACACACACACAAAATTATGGTAAGATTTATATAAAAATTGTGTATATTGTCCTCATTTTATTTATTTCACAAAGTATAGGTACAAGATAAATGGAAAGAACAACAAAAACCCTTCAAATAATGGTGTATAATTATAAACAAATTTTTCTCCTAAGAAAGAGATGAGAAAATGTAATCATCATTGACTGTCTTTCTGAGACTATCAGTTGTCAGTGAATGTATTGGTTAGTTTCACAGAATTTCAAAAGATTACAAGATTAGGCTACCATTCTGGGGAGAGGGAAGGATATAGTTGGAAAGAAAGGAGATATGTAAATCATAGTAATAAGTTCACATTTACAGGAATCAAAAAATAAGTTAATATAGAAATTCAACTTTGCAGACAGAGTTTTTCAACAAAATTACTTTCTAATATTTTACCTTTTTCCTGATTGCTAATCAGAACTTGAAGGGCAATAGCAGCTTCTACTTTCACAGGCATCTCTCTATCATCAATCAGACAGCGTCTTGTCAGTTCCAAGGCTGTCTGCAGGTTCTGGTCACTCTTAAACTTCACTTCACAGAAATAATGAAGCACCCAGCAAGCCTTTAAAAGATGTGGTTAACAAGTAAAAAGGCCTTATTTCAACCATATAGAATGAAGCTGTTTCTATAAATAAATTTAAAAAGATGAAAAAAAGAAGTCCTATCATAACCATGTATTATTTGTAGGTCAAAATTTTTAATGTCTGGGAGTTCGGAGGCTGACCAGTGGTAGGTTTGTCCAAAAAGACGTCACTAGGTCAGTACTATGATCCCAAGTTTCTCTCTGGCTGCAGGATTATGTGTGGGCAGCAGCATCTGAATGCAAAACACAAACAGACAATGCTACCAGACACAGATGGAAACTGTGCACACAAGGCTGCAGCCATTTAGGAAATCTATGTAGAACAGACCATCCAAAGGAACCATATACACATTATGAAGGCCCAAAAGTAAACATTTTGAGGAAAAACAAGCTTTAAAACATACTTACCCTTGCTCTCATGTAGCCTAGTTCACTGCTGAAAAGAGGGAACACATGGTTCTGCAACATGTACTCCATCTGATCTTTGTAGATCTTTTTCTGTTGAAATAAAAGAATCATTACTTCTTTCTGACCAAATTATTCTTTAATATACTTTAATTATTCTTTCAACAACACAACCTAAAGCAAAAATTAAAGTTGTGCTTTACAATGACAGAAAAAAGCCTGTACTACTCTCTTTGTAATCATCTATCAGGTTTGATGCTAAAATCTAACTCCCCATGGTTAATATATCACTTAGAAGTTTCCAGAACTGTTTGTATGTGACATATGTACAAAATTCACCCTAAGCTTATTAAAGGAAATCAGTTACAAAAAGGTGTTTTTCAAACCTTTGATTTCACCTGTGAAAAGAACTCTATGTATGCACTTACAGGAGGGAATCTGAAGGAACAGCTCTTAAACCACAAAGAGGACTGAGAATCTTAAATGTGTTTCCCAAATTAGGTTTCAATTTTTTTAAGGCCTATTTTAAATACACAAGAATTTAAAATTTAATGAATTCTTTTCTAAGGCAAACAATTCTTTTGTAATTCAAATATTCTCTCTGGAATTTCTTTCTGTTTTGTTAAGTTCACAGCTATTCCATGTTTCAATTAAAAGCAAGGCCTACCAGTCACAAAGGTCTGATTTTCCTCAAATGCCAATGGCATATGCATAAATCCATGATGCATCAATTAACAAAAACCAACTGGGTGTTCAGGATATCATTCAAATAACTAGACACAAAAAGAGCTGCAGTGTCCTCACATTGTCCTCCCTCCTTCCCTCCCCACCTCCCAGTCTCTATACCTTTAGCAGGATTTCAGCCAAAGAACCGATCATATGCAGAGCACCATCTTTTTTCCGAGGATCAGCATTTGGCTCTGTAAGAATCTGATAGCAAAATCCCATTGTCTTCTGTAAGACCTAGATTAAAGACAAAGGACAACATGCTGAGTACTCAAAAATAAGATTATTTTCTCCCAGAAATTAAAAAAAAAACAAACATTCATAATAGACATACAATGGGCAACAAAAAATATAAGGAAAAAAAATCATATGAAAATTATCAATTTGTTTCTTGTCTTAGGACATATTTTAGAGCAATCAATCAAGGCTGCACATGGGTGTGTTTTGTCTCTTACCTCTTTTCTCTTACTACAGGCTGTAAATAAGAGGGTCTGGGCAGCAGTAGTTGGAGAAATGAAGTCCTCAAACACATCTACAGGACAAATTGTACTGTAAGACTAAGAACATCTTAAATCATAACAATTCTCAGAATTTAACACAATTTATGAAATAGTTGAGTTCATAACCTACTTTTCCTAGTTTCTACACATAAAGTATAGAGATAGATGCTACAGATGTTCCCTCAAGGTCTTAAACTTCCAACTTCCTCAGGCCCATTCAGTCAAACCCACTGACTCTACTTCCTTTACTCTACTACCACTCACATGAACCAAAATGTTCAATTTCCCTAATTAGGTCATTCCCTTATCTGAGTATGATCTATGCTATTAATAATGCTATTAATGCTTGTTCTTCCAAAAAATATTTTTCACCCTCAACAAAACCTACTCAGACCACTTTGCCTGTTCTTACTTTACTCTCCAAATCAACCCAATAATGAAAGCTTCTCAATATTATACAACTCTATATTTGAGAGTACTCTCAAATTTCTTGCCCTTTTGTCTGGTTGTTCAACGTAAGTCCTGATGATTCTGACAACAGCCACCTTTACTCCTACCCACTGCTAAAGAACACAGATGGAAGCAATCTCACTGACTGGGTATTTTATTTTCCTCTAATTGATTCTGTATTTCACTCCCCACAGAGTCTATTACAGTTTTCTTTTCCCTCTCCAATCTTCCTGTAATTCCTCTTCCTTCCCCATCCTCCCCAACTACGGATTCTGACACTTAATTTCCATTCAAATTGAACTTTTTCTAGGGTATATTACCATCATACCCTAGGATTTTAAAAATTTATTTCTTTTTTTACCAGACTCTCATTGATCTGACAGCCCAGTTTTAGACTTTCTTCTGAATTCTTTCTCACATATCTGATGTGAGTGTCATTTCTGGACTACTTTAAAATGGAGACATTGAATTTTCTGTATAGTTCAATGGGAAGCCAACTACTTATGCTATATCATGTGCCAGAAAAGCAGTGTGAAGATAGCAGAACAGACCAAGTACAATGCTAATTTTACATGAGGAATATATATATATATTTAATACTTTGTAATGTTTTATGACTAATTTTGTATTCATGCTTTCATGTATTCAAAATAAAATATTGCAACAAGACTAGAGAAACAAACTGGCGGGGAAAAAAAAAGCACACTTAAAATATAACAACATGGCACTCTACTGACCAAAAGCTGGGATGCAATTTATGTTTTTTAAATGTCCAAGTCCTTACCAAACTTCATGCGTATATATTCATAAGGATCTTCTTGCCAGAGCTCCTCATCAGCATCTGTATAGCACATCAATGGAAAAATAACATCTTGGATAATGCCCTGAAATTTAAAAGTTAAAAGTGACCATTTTGGACTTGAAAGGCTACTATTCTTTAAACTCTCTATAATATATAAATCTTATTTAAAAAATTCATTTGTCTCAATGAGTTATCTGCCTAATGAGTTATTTAACCCGATCTTTTCTTCAACTTGTAATAAATTTATGAGGATTTGTAAGCACATATTAGATATTTCAACAACTAACTTAGTAGTACTTTACTATGTAATTTTAGGTCAAACTCATCAAATGTCAGAGTTCTATTGTAGAAAAACAAACTGATTATTTATAAAAAATATTGCCAATTACAATGAGAAATGAATCTGTTTTGCCTGCAAGTTGTTTCCTATCATTTTAATTAAATAACTGGTTAGCATCATAGATCTAAAGCTGTCAAAAACACTTTGGGGACCAGAGCCAGTATGTTTTTCACAATTCCAAGATGCCTGACTTTGAATGAGAAAAATGTATTCATAATATAAAGATTAAATCTCATGGTGAATGGGGCACTCTCAGAAAAACCCAGAAAGCCTTCCATGAACTCAAAGTAAGAGCAATGTTATGGGATGATCAGCTGGAAATGATGTTGCTATTCTCAGCAATACAATAATTCAAGGCTACTATGAAGGACTTATGATGAAAAATGCTATCCATAACCAAAGAAAGAACTGAATCTCAATACAGATTGAAACATACTTTTTTTCCTTGAGTTTTTTGGGGAGTGGATTTATGTTATCTTTTCACAAGACTTTTATGGAAATATTTTGCATAATTTCACATATGCCTTCTCAATGGGGAGGAAGAAAGGAGAGAATCTGGAACTCAAAGTTTAAAAAGCAAATGTAAAAAAAATAAGATAGCAGATTAATGTTTTAGTGAAGAGGGAATCCCAAAACTCTGAAAATCCTTAAAGGAAAAAACCTCCTTCCATTCTGACTCAGTGAGGGGACTCCACCCCAAGCATAAACAGTTACAATTTTGTTATCTGGTTGGTTGGCTCATTGAATCCAATTCAAATTCTAGCCCTAGCTAAAACCCAGGGAGGATCCAACCTGGGACTCCACCTACAAGCCCCCTTCAGCTTGTAGCCAAAACCCCCTATTATAAAAAAGCCAAACTAAAAGCTGCTCTTTGCAGAGGTTCCAAACAAGTCAACCCTATGCTTTGCACGCCAAGGGGCTCTGCCCACTAGAATACCATTTCCAGTGCTCTCTTCTCTTTACCCTTACCTATTTCCTTAACCAACCTTACTTCCAATCCCCCTAACAAATCTCTTTTATCAATGTAGGTTTTCGAGTCTGTAAATTCCTTTACAGAGAATCTTACTAGACTTCATTTAACTTCCTGACCACCAGTTACGCTAATTTCATTTGGGTACTCCAAATCTAAATCTCATCAATATGTTATCTATCTTCACCATATGAGGATGAGGTAAACTGAATCATAATATCCACTGAATAAATAAAAACCATACTCAGGTGATTGTAAAGTTTCTCTCTATTCTATTTCTACACACACACACACACACACACACACACACACACACACACACACACACACACACTTCTTTAACTGCCCATCTTTAAAAGAGAGTCTTTACTTGTATATGAGGTTTCAGGTTCTTCCATGTGACAGCATGGGACACTCCTTGATTGATATAGTTCAGTGTCTGCTGTAGAACTCGAGGAGCCATATATTGTTTTTCTTTGTATTGATACAGCACCTTTAACAATACCTATAGAATGCAAATTTAACAGCTCAATTGATATGAATAACAAGACAGAAATGATTATTTACCAATAAAAGTAACACACCAAAATACTAATATTTCTTGTATTATAAATCATGACACCTTTCAGAAGACATATTTTTGAATATGGCCAAAGGAATTAGTTTAACTTGATTATGCATATTTTCAGGAATGATTTTGTTTTTTCGTTTTCTCAATAGGAAGTGTAAAAGGGATAAGGAAAGAAAATAAATTTCTGTTAAAATTAAAAATAAAGTTATAGGAGGAAGAGTGAATTTAGTTGGTCCTTAAAGAACTAATTTTAAGTTAATTTATAAACTGGATCATCTTTATTTTAAAACAGCATTTATTAGGTCAGAGTCTACATGTATGAATAAATTTTAAATCTACTATAAAGTTTCAATTTTTTCACTACAATGTTAACAGAATGTGGTTTGCAAAAGGTAAATAGAAGGGGGCAGCTAGGTGGCAGTGGATAGAGCACCACTCCTGAAGTCAGGAGGACCTGAGTACAAATTTGATCTCAGACATTTAACTCTGCCTAGCTTGTGACCCTGGGCAAGTTACTTAACTTCAGTTGCCTGGGGTGGGGGAGTGAGGAGGGGGAGAAGGAAATAGAAAAAATATAGTCATTATATAAGTTAAAGAAAAGTAAAGTTAAGAACAGATTGTCAAGGTAATTAAGCAAAGAAAATAAGAAAACTAAGAGGAACATATTATAAATAAATCTTCCAAAATTGCTGAATTTCCTATTGTATTTCTAACTTTCATTTCCATACTATGAATAATCCCTTCACCTATGATACTCCTTCAAATCTTTACTGGATGATTTCCATGAACTGTTGTGGTCAAAAAATTTATGTTAAGAATTAATTAATTAATTATTCTGTGCCAGGCACTGTGCCAAACTCCTGGGATACAAAGAAAGACAAAGATAGTCCTTGCTCTCAAGGAGCACACACTATAATGGTAATGACAACATGCAAACAACTACGTACATGCAAACTACATAATAGGTAGATTGAAATAATCAACAGACTAAGGCACTGGGGGAAGTTTCTTTTAAAAAGTGGGGTTACTTCTAGCATTTCAAGACAAGACGAAGAAATGAAGAGAAAATTCTCTCCATGGGGAAAGCCAGTGAAAAACAAAACAGAATCAAGAACTGGATTGTCTCATGTGAGGAATAGTCACTGGATTGCAGGACATGATGGTAATTGAAATCAAGACTGGAAAGGCAGGAAGGGATAGGGTTGCAAAAGGTTCTGAATGCCAAAGAGAGTGTTTTGGATTTGATTCAATGTGATAAAGAGGGCCTGAATAGATTACTGCCATTGTCAGACGTGGTAGCTGATATTTCTGGTACTGAGTCTCCTCTTTATATTAGTTAACCTAATGTTTAGGCGAGAAACTAATTTCAGAGTCCAAACATAAAGCCTTCTCATGTCAGCAAATTATCACAAGAACTGAATTTCAGTCAAATCCAGAAATGCTATCAGGGAAGTATCACTCTGCTTATATCTAAGATAAGGGCTTTTTACCTGCTGGACACCAACTGCAAATGCTTTTAGGAATACTTCAGCAAATTCATTATACTCCTTGGAAACATTGCCAGGACTTCCATACCTAAAACAAAGTTAAGATTCTACAATAACATTTTGTTGTGCTTTAAAATAATTCCATCTTAAGGCGTTTTCGGGGAAACCATTTTTAATTACTAGTTACAAGGCAACAAACTTACCTTTCAAAAAGCCTTGCCAAGATATGTAAAGCCCATTTCTTGCATTTCCACCATGGTAATTCTGGCCGATCATCCTCTTCAACTTGAAGGGTTTCCTTGTGGAAGAGATTTTATTTAAAATTACATTAAGAAGAAGCTCTATTATGTTACGAGCATTACCTGGAGAAACCAAAATTATTTCCCAAAACATAAATCTTCCGTTAAAAAAAAAACCAAGCTACGAGTGATTAATAATACCTCACCTGTATTATGATGATGTACTATAAAACTTCTAGATAAGGTGGGATAAAGTGGCCACTTGAGGCCAAATTAGTCTTTAGACAAATCTAAGAAACACCATCCCAATTATTACTAATGAGAACTTTCAAATTTGAAATTCCACAAGGAACTCTGATTCAGCCAATAAATTATTTAAATAATATTTGGAATTCTTCCTTCATTTAAAATATCCAAAGTGCTATAGCATGCAAATATCAGAACCAAAAGAACAAAGCAGCAATAACTGTAGAACCATGCCAGCTAAAAATTTATTTTGGGCCCTTTCACTGAGAAACGTGGGGTGGCTAGGCAGGTTCAGAGTCAAAAAACTTGATCAAGTCCTGCTGACAACACATATGATTGAACACAATCTTCTTAGTGTCCCAGACTAATAAATGTCTCATTCTAAAAAACTCCATGTGGAGTTCTCTAGACTAATAAAAAGCCAAAGCCAAATTCTTCTCAAAAAAGCTCTCAATAAGTAGACTTTTTACTAATCCACCATGATATTCTTCAAGAACTAATTCTGGAAATAAGATCTGCAATCTGTATCGCAAGCTGAAGACCCCCATGACTGAAATTTGCTCATACAGGAAATAAGACCTGGGGCAAGTCAAGACTCAATTTAGAGACACTTATCCCTATGATTCAGGCAATAATTAGAGCTAGAAAGCTGAAGCACCTCTGGCTTCTCCTGACAGTGACAAAGTGACAAAGGTCTGACCTGTAATTTACCCCACTATGGAACACACCTCATCAGGCTCTCCTAAGACAGCTTCCCCCACATGTCACTTCGTAGCTGGTGACAAACTGATGAGGGGGAGGGATAAATAAAACTGTTATAGCAGTAATAGACCACAAAAACTCGAAACATAAAATCTTTAATCAAGATCAAGCCATCAATAGAAAGGGAACATTTTTCCACATTCTTTTCCCACATAAAAGACCATCCTTTCCAAATTATCTGAATCAGCTTCCTTTCCTATAATTGCCTTAAACTGGCTCCCCATCAACAAGGAAGGAAACTATTATCTCAGGATCAAACCAGCCCACAATGTAGCAGAAAGACACCATTGATATGGACATCACCTAACTTCAAATTTTCTAAAGCGCCTAGCCCCTTTGACACCATT
Source organism: Antechinus flavipes (assembly GCF_016432865.1). Lineage (NCBI taxonomy): Eukaryota > Metazoa > Chordata > Mammalia > Dasyuromorphia > Dasyuridae > Antechinus > Antechinus flavipes. The sequence goes on along the minus strand of NC_067403.1, from coordinate 210,039,482 downwards.
CAAATGGAAGCATTTTTTTGGAAAAAGGCTGATGAAATGTTTAAGCCCCAACAAAAGCCCAAACTGACAGCTCCCCACCTTATTCACCCAGAGAGTTCATACTTACAGGTGGCACATCCCTGTTTACAACTGTCTTTAGAATTTCTATCCATTCAGTCAAATTCGCTTGATTTATCAGCTCCAATGGAAGAGTATACTTTAAAAGAAAAAAAAAAAAAAAACAACAACCTTCCTTAGACTGCACCAAAATGTTCAATTAGCATTCAAAATAATTTTTTCCCTGTATTTTCCACTTAAATCTCAATACCCATTGTCAAGAACAACCATTGTACTTGCTCCATTCAAAGATATATTTCTGATTTATTCTAAGTAAACAGTCATATCATAAAAGGACATCTAGAGTACCTGAACAAGGGCATAGAAGATCTTGAATATCTGTTTCTGAATGAGGACTGATTGATCAGACTGATCAGGAAGAAGCTGAATAAAACGATCCTTCAAAACTGGGAGGAAATGCTGCATTGCTGCTACCAATGGACTCCGTTCTTCTGGCTTCTTGTACCTTTGAGTTCAAATACAAAATATAAATATAAAAAGAATCCATAAAACAAATGCAACAAAGACAATTTCAATGTGATAAAGATATCTGACTTTTTCTTATTACCTCCTATAGAAAAAGCAAAGCAAAATGGACAAAAATAAACACTGGGCAGGACCAAATAGATTAAAAAACTTATTTTTACAATCGAGGTGACCAATAACCTAAAGCCATGACCAAAAGCAAAGGAGACTATTTTAATTATACAAACTGAATTACAGTCCCATTACATTCAGTAAAATTGCTCTTTGTGACAACATAATTCAGAAAAATACTTTGAAACCCCTTTTAGAAGACTTGGTCAATTCAGTAGCCACTTTCTGGATGAAACCCTATACTCACTCCCAAGCTGCTAAGACTGTTTCCTTTCAGTATTTTTTCTACCTATATTCACTTATATGTCTCCCCACAGAATGATTGATTTTTTTGTCTTTTAATCAAATTTTTTTTGTAATGTACACTTGCATACTAACGGTATGTAAAAAATCTAGTAAAAGATTAAGTTATACCACTCTTCAAACTAAGTAAAACTTGAAATTAAGGACTGAAATTTCCATTGAGCAACACAATACTCTGCCTTATAATTTGAAGCCATTTCTATTTCTGGGTGACAATACTTTTAATACCATAAGAATGCAAATTTTTGACTATTTAATTCTTAAATTTAACTTATTTTAATTCTTAAATTAAGTTACAGAGCTGACCATTCATTATATCTAGTCTAAGAAGATGTATTCTATGCTAATTAAGATGACTTGTATATACTTATGTTATTTAAATATAATTACCCTTTCTACTTAGGGACTTTTCCCTTTGAGGTTTTGACTGGGTAGGCTTAAGAAATTAAACAGGAACTTTTTTGCAAATTTTTCAGAAGCTGGAAGATACCTAAGGCCAGGAAAAGACACAGAGCTCACAACCAGATACTTAACCCAACTTTATTTATACTAAGGTACTATAAATACCCCATAAAAGAAAAAAAAAAAACCCACCAGGCTTTTTTCTAGTACAAAAGAAGAGCTGAAAGATTGTGAATTTTTTTGGATTGTGGGGATGCCATACTGCACCATTACCTTGGGAGATGGAGAAGGGGATAACCGTAATGGTCACATCTTAATAGTCTTAGTAAAATTTCAGTTTTCAAGATGCTATGCTGTCATTGCAGAAAACAAAATCATTTAAGTTTTATAAAGTTCTAAGTTTTATGAGAGCTCATTAATTTATGAAAATTATTTGGAGGCAATTCAGAGAATAGAGTACTAGTTCTGAAGTCACCAGCATCTTATTTCAAATCTGGCCTCAGATCCTTAACACTTCCTACCTGTGTGATTCTGGGCAAGTCACTTAACCCCAATTGCTTCACACCAACAAAGGAAGAAAAAGAAAAAATTGTTTGAACAAATTGACTCTCATGATGGAAATTAAACTGATTTCCATTTCCCTAATATAAATGCCTACTCTATATTGCTTACAATGGTCATTCCTATAGCCATCCAACCACAATTCCTCCATCCTGGTAGTATACATTGTTCTTATTCATTAAAACATCAAATCAAAGGTCTTCAGTCAACCAAGAATTCACTGAGCATCATCCTCACAAGCCATTTTTCTTTAGTCTTTCATCCAACACTAGCATATGTCTTCTTTCAACTTTTATCCCACTTAAGAGCTGAACTTTAAACCAAGAAGTGAAATATTTATTACAGACTTTCTATGTGCTAGACAGTGGAAACACAAAATCAAAAAGGAACATTCTATAGGAAGACATATTAATTGAATGTAGGCAGAAAAAAATATTGAGAGGGAACAGCCTTAGCAGCTTAGTTGCTACTGAGTTGACCAAATCAAGGATTCTAAGAAGAGATGCTGAGGGGGGAGGGCGCAGCAAGGCCAAGGTAGAGAAACAGCAGATATGGGAAAGTAACCTAGGAAAAGGAAACAAGATTATATCATAATTTAAAAGGCAGATTACAAGTAACACCAGCAATATGGTTCTAGGTTCAAGTTTAGTTATTAAGAAAGGAGTAAAAATCATGAGCTATGTATGAATCACAGGATTACAAGTGGAAAATACCAAATCACATTCAACAGTTAATTCAGCAATTCAAAAGTATGTTTCTTAATGTGTTATGTAAAGAAATGCTAGATATCAGATTTTCCCCAAGTATATACAAACCACAGCTTGTGAATGACATACGTACTCATAGTTTTTCACCAGCTGATAAAGGCAAAGAAGGATTCCAAGCCAGCAAGCACTGTTATCAGACTGGAGATAAAAACCAATCTTGTCCACAACTGCAGTCCAGCGACTTGGGTAATCATGTTTGATTATATGATGAATGCACGTAGTAAGCTGTACCCTGAAAGTCAAGATGCATAAATAGGTGAGAATGCTATGAAGACAATTATTATACATTTTATTAACCTGAATTATATGCAATTTCAATTCATGATTTAGTCTTGAAGGATGCATAAGTAACTAAATGTCACTAAAAGCTCCATTTACTTATATGTCAGTAGACAGAGCCGGAGCCAGTACAACCTTGGGACATCAAGCACTAGCTATTTGATTTAAAGTCTTTTCTATTCTTGCAATCTTTTTCCTCACCTATGAAACAATCCTCCCTGTTTCATACAAGTATAGGAAAGAGACAAGTAGAATATGATTAACAACAAAGTAAGGAGCTGCATTAGGATCCTTAAATGGAATGTACAAAGAAAAAAAACAATCATTATAATAATGCAAGGTGTTATAATTATCTAACAGGTTTCCTCGTTGTGCTTAAGTCTTAGTGTCTGAAAAGGATCATTCCAGGATAATACAGACTTCCCCTGTACTTTTATAATAAAGGAAGTTGCCACTACAATTAAATGACAGAAGAATGTCTGGTTTGACCTTACCTATATTACAAAGTTTTGAAGGTTTTTAATTCTGAAAAATGCAGTGAAGAGAAAATTGCTAAATTTTAAAATAATTTCTTAGAATGATGCCACCCTCCAAAAAGAATGATCCTCCCCAAACACACTGTCTGCCAAACATTATAGATCTTAAAAAAGACCATCCACAATATAAATCATAGAATTGTTTAGTAAAAATGACTCAACACATGTATTTGTGACAAGTACAAGAACTTTTTAGATTATAACCATAAATTACACATACTACATTGTTTTCTTTGGTCTCTGCTACTTAAATTTCAAAACAAATGAGTTAATGAATTGGGCTTTTTTTTTTTAAAAGACAAAGAACAAATATGCTATTATTGTACCGATGAATAACATTTTAAAAATACCTGATAAGTTCAGGAGAGTGAATAATAGCTTCAACAATATTTTCACGGATACAATGTCGATCTTCCTCAGGAATTGTATAAGGAGGTATTTCCCCTGGTGTGGTGTCCCTATCAGGCCAATACTGAGTTATCATATTTTTCAAATAGATAACACCTGAAAGATATTGGGACAGTTGGACAAAAAATAGTTATGTGCCACAGATAGCCTCGTTTGGGGTTTAAAGTTTATATATCACTGAAGAAAATACTTACATTAAAGAAATACTTTCAGAGTATCTCTGATTTTTCTAAGAACAAAATAGACTGAGTGCAATTTAGTAAGTACAGACTAAATAAAATGCTATGATGCACAATTCCTTTTTTTATGCATTAAAATTTGTTTTTTAAATAATAATAGGGAAAAAAGATAAAAATAATAATAATACGGGCAGCTAAATGGCATAGGTCTAGAGCACCTGCCCTGAAGTCAGAAGTTCAAATTTGGTCTCAGACACATCCTGGCTATGTGACCCTAGGCAAGTCACTTAACCTGTGATGGCCTCAGGGGAAAAAAAAATAGCTTTTTTATTTTTCAACATTTGTGGAAAATAGTTTTCAACATTCACCTTTGCAAAACCTAGTGTTCCAAATTGTTCTATCTTCCTTTCCCTCTTCCCCTAATAGCAAGTAATCCAACATAGGTTAAACATGTGCAATTTTCACATTTATCATGATGCATAATTCTTAAAGGGATTTAATTTCAAGGTACTAGATTTGAAAAAAAAATTATTTCTCCTTGCCTAGGGCAAATAGCAATTTGCAATACTGCTCTAAATTATTTATAATTTGTTAAATAAGGTCTTCTTCTATGCTTTCAACACTGTACCAAATTTAGAAATGACTTGTATGCCACATAGTTTGATAATCAACAATATTTCCCTCAATGTGAACCACAACATAGCATTTGCACTCTTTCTGTTATTTGATTGCTTTGTTTTTCTTTCCAGGTTATTTATGCCTTCTTTCTAAATCTTATTTTTCTTGTACAACAAGATAATTATATAAATATGTGTGTGTGTGTGTGTGTGTGTGTGTGTGTGTGTGTGTGTGTGTGTATTGTATTTAACATATACTCTTAACATATATTTAACTTGCATGGGATTGCCTGCCATTTAGGGGAGGAGTAAAGGGAAGGAGGGGAAAAATTGGAATAGAAGTTTTTGCAAAGGTCAAGGTTGTAAAATTACCCATAAACATATATAGACACTTGCAATAAAAAATTTTAAATACAAAAGTTCATTCAAACTATTAAGAAAATAGTTTATACCATAATGCCGTAATGCCATAATTACCCCAAGTGCAATTTTGGTTCAAAATGTCACTTAGAATAACAATAGATTCAAGGGTAATTTTTACTACATCCAATAGTCAGCACTCAGAATGCTGAGACTGCCTATCTGCTAGAAGCAGAACATATAGATTTATGGGTGAGCTTTACACATGTATAAATGCAAGTTATCCTGGAAATTGAATGGATGCCCATCAATTGGAGAATGGCTGGGTAAATTGTGGTTTATGAATGTTATGGAATATTATTGTTCTGTAAGAAATGACCAGCAGGATGAATACAGAGAGTCCTGGAGAGACTTATATGAACTGATGCTAAGTGAAATGAGCAGAACCAGGAGATCATTATATACCTCAACAACAATATTGTATGAGGATGTATTCTTATGGAAGTGGATTTCTTTGACAAAGAGACCTAACTGAGTTTCAATTGATAAATGATGGACAGAAGCAGCTACACCAAAGAAAGAACACTGGGAAACGAATGTGAACTATCTGCATTTTTGTTTTTCTTCACGGGTTATTTTTACCTTCTGAATCCAATTCTCCCTGTGCAACAAGAGAACTGTTTGGCTCTGCAAACATATATTGTATCTAGGATATACTGCAACATATCTAACATATATAGGACTGCTTGCACATCTAGGGGAGGGGGCGGAGGGAGGGAGGGGAAAAATCGAAATAGAAGCGAGTGCAAGGGATAATGTTGTAAAAAAATTACCCTGGCATAGATTCTGTCAATATAAAGTTATTATAAAATTAAATTAAATTTTAAAAAATGCAAGTTATCCTAAATGAATCAGATACTGATTACTGAAAAGCACTGGTTCTGTGATTTGTAATTTATTAGTGTGTTTATAAAGGGGCTGACCTATTTCAAAATAAAGCTCAACTATTTTCTGACTAATATGTGATACAATTGGAGCTAATTATTGTCATTTTTCCTTCTGCCTGCAACTCAAATACTTTGCACTTGTTTTGGGGGAAACAATTGGGGTTAACTGACTTGCTTAGGGTCACACAGCTATTAACTGTTAAATGTCTGAGTCAGGATTTGAACTCAAGTCCAAGGCCAGTTCTCTATCTACTGAGCTGTCCCTACATTTTAATAAATCATCAAAAAGAACAGACAGTGTTCTGGTATTCTTCATCAAAGACTAATTTTCTTAACATAACTAAACTGAAATTTGCTGAAAGTATAATCTCAAGTCATCTTGAGCCAAAGAGATTCCAACTTTCATCATAAATTATGACCTACATTCCACTGCTTAGAATTTGAAATGACTTTTATTACTCATCCAAAACAATAAACAAAGTGACAAAGTCCACAGACATCACCAAAAATCAGCTGAGAATGCTAAGTGTCAATTCTTTGTAAGAAAATGTACAGAAGCAAATTCATTTTTCCCATTCTAAAATGTTCTGATCTGTAAAATAAGGTTTAGAATAAAAATTGATAAAATGCATAGTTAGTTTCACAAACAAGTTGTCCTTAAATCTTGAATTTTCAAATTAACCATTTCATAGATTTGCAAAAAAAAAAAAAAAAAAAAAAAAAAAAACCACAAAAAAATACATAAAGGAAGATTCCTTGGACACATCTTTCTAAGCTTTATTAACACTCACAAGCTCACATTTACTAAGGAGAAATGTTTTATGTTTCTGGCATAAACTGAGGCATTTAAGCTGAAGTGACGTTCTTCCAACTGGGCCCCTAATAACATAGGCATTCATGACCTAGGATGCTGGCCCTTAGCCCAGTGGGCAGAAAAACCACTAAACTGACATGTCATTGGGTAAGTCAGTTCAATTGTGAACATTTAAAATAACATTTGCACATTCAAAAGAAAAATATCTCTGCAAACTTGCCTGCCTGTCTCACTGGTAAATCCAGCTGCTCGGACATGGTGATTTGTAGCAGAGTTGAAACAAAGTTCACGGACTTGTGGGCCTGCAAAGCAAATGAGATGACTTTTAAAAGCTTCTACAACTGAATAAGAACTACCTATGGTAGTTCAAACAAACAAATGTTAAGGAATCCCAATAAGTACTTCTTAACTTCCAATAATCTGTACCACTAACCCCACCCAACCCCTACTTTTCCACATTGCAGAAGCAGGAACTTCCAGTATCACCTTACTATACCCAAATGGGTCTCCTGTGCTCAGTGGCTCCTTCCACACTACTCTCACCATCCAAAACAGATCTCACTACTCTGCCTGCTTGTTTCAAGGCCTAAATTTAAAGTAGAAACTCCTTAGAATCCTCCGTAATGAACCTACACAGGTGTGAGCTCTTCAATTCTCTGAAAAATTAGTTCCTTTGACATTTATTTACTACTTACATGTATACAGTTTTAAGTTTCTAAACAGGATTGCGAAACGTAACTGCCCACATGCCATTTTACATTATTTAATATACAGTTTAAACATAGTTTAAAAAAACATGAAGTTGTACTTCATAAACGTAGTTACACAAGCAATCATCCTCTAGATATTAAATTCTGACACATTTGATAGCCATTAAAAAGAACATGAAAAATATGAGAAATGATCTGAAAGTTATACACCCTTTGATTAGAACATCACTAGGCAAAAAGCCCAAGTGGATGGAAAGAATGAGTATGTATGTAATTAATACATATGCTAACACTTTTTAAGTGACAAAAAGAAGGGAAACAAAGTAGATACCCTTCACTTGAGGAAGAGTGAAACAAACTGGAACATGAAGGTGACAAAACATGACACTGCTATAAAAAAAACAGTATACCCAACAGAGAGATGCATAGAAAGACAAACTGATAAGCAGAGCAAGGAAAAATGCATGTAATCAATGTAAATATAAAGTACAAAAAACAAAAACCCAAGGCTGAAATGAAATCACAATCACTCCTTTCTCTGTAAGGTGTCAAGATTACCAAGTAGAAAAGAATCATTAAATTTGATTTTCCTGAACTCATTTTTCTTCATCTTTTGTTATATGGATGGTTCTTTAGGAAGAAAAAGGAAATTGGGAAATGAAGGTAATGTAAAATACTACCAATACTAGCTAAAATCTAAATAGCTCTTAAGATTTGAAAAGTCCTGTACTTAGTGCTTTTACAAGTATTACTTCATGATGAGGGGAATAATTTTAGAAAACCAGGGCAAAGTTATATGAACTGATACAAAGAGAAGTAAACAGAATCAAGAGAACACTGTATAAATGGGTACTGGCAATACTGTAGAATGATCAACTATTAAAGATGTTACTTTGATCAAGAAAATGATAATTCTAAGGGACTCATGATGAAAAAGGCTATCTACTTCCAGAGAGAACTGATAGCAAATTGAAAATGCTTGAAAAGTTGTTGGGGTTTTTTTTTAACATGACTGATCCAGGCCAGCTTTTTCCATGCTTTCAATCAATAAACAGTTAATCAAGCATTTTCCCCATTTAGTAGTTTTTATTTTTCCCAAGTTCATATAAACATACATTTGAATTATAAATTTTTTCTTCCTTTTTCCCTTCCCTCTCCCATCCCCCAAACAGCAATCTGATATAGATATACACATGAAATCATTTAAAACATTTCCATTAGTCATATTGCAAAAGAAAAATCAGAACAAAAGGGAAAAAACCCAAAGAAAAAGCAAACAAAAAAGGTGAAAATAATATGTTTTGACCAAAATTCAGTCTCCATAATTCTCTTTTTTTCAGATGCAGATGGCATTTTTCATCTCTAGTCTATTTAGAATTATCACTACATTATAGAGAAGAGCTAACATTTATCTTGGTTATCACATAATCTTGCTGTTATTTTGCATAGTGCTCTGGTTCTGGCTCTCTTCACTCAGCATCAGTTCATATAAGTCTCTTCAGGCTTCTCTTAAATCATCCTCCTGAACATTTTCTGATAGAACAATAATATTCCATAACATTCATATACCATAACTTATTCAATCATTCTTCAACTGATGAGCATCCACTTACTTTCCAATTGTTTGCCTCTACAAGAAGAGCTATCAAACATTTTTTTTACATATGGGTCCTTTTCCTTCTTTTATGACCTCTTTGGAATACACACCCAACATCTTTGCCAATCTGAGAGGTGTAAGGTGGTACATCAGAGTTGTCTTAATTTGCATTTCTCTAATGACTAGTAATTTGGAGCAATTTTTTCATATGACTATAAATGATCTATAAAACATTTCAAAATTGTCCGTATCTTCTTGTGTATGAAAAAATAATGTACATGTGTATCCAGAAAGAAAATAAAAAAAGGGAGAAAAAGTTGGGTATCACCACTGAGCCACTGGTGTCGTCCAAACAACTGAGTATATATGAAGCAACCACTCTAAGATTCCTAAAAAGTTAATATGATCATTCTTTCAATTGCTTAGTTATAATGTGCAATCACTTACAAAATCATCTTTGTATATAATGGATAAACCTCAGAAGTCAAGAAGATCCAAATTTGAAAAACTTGCTTCAGACTCTTACTCATTACGTGACACTGGAAAGATCACTTTCCTCCTTTGTAAAATGGGGATAAATATTAGTACCTACCTCCTAAGATAGTTATTAAGATCAAATGAGATAATATTTGTAATGTCCTTTACAAGCTATGAAGTACTTTGTGAACCTTAATTATTATTAAAAGAAATAACTCAGTCAGGAAAAAAAAAATTGTCCATATCTTTTGACCATTTGACTCAAATTGCTATATTGTATTTGAAACTACATTTGAATTCAGTTCTTCAGGCCAGGCACTCTATCCACTGCATGAACTACCTGCATCAACAATATATATCAAGAATTTTGGGTACAAATTATGTTGTATTGATTTCTTGGTAGTGGTGATAGTGACTGTGATCTCATTGGTATAAGTAACTAGATGAGTAGCCTTCCTCTACCAAAGCAAGTTACTAGGCAAAAGGCTAGGTGGATAGAAAGAATGAGTATATATATGTAACTAATACATATGCTAACTATTTTTAGTGACAAAAGGACTGGAAACAAAGTAGTTTCTCTGCAATTTATAGTCTTAAGGGAGACCCAATCAATGTTGGTCCATTTTCTCCCCAACAACTAAGATGCCACTTCTATTTTGTTGATAGAACTACATTCTTCAAATATATGGAAGAAATCATAATGAAATAACCACCACAAATATGAACTGAAGGAGCTTATACTCTAAATAATACCAGGATCTTTATCTACCTAAGCAAAAAGAATTTATGATCCATCTAGACAGTAAAATATGTAAAACAGGAGTGCTGAGCTTCGGAAGCCCCAGGTTTTCAGGGGCGCCTCACCTCAAAAAATTATCAGTACCTTTTCCTCCTGAGGAAGTCCAGAGGATCTATTTGAGGAAAGGAGTCCAGGGAAACCATCTTTCTCTCCCCTGTCACAGGTTTGCTTCTGACTTGGAGACAATTGTCTCCATGAAGGTATCCTCCAACTCTATCTCTCCTCCTTTCTACTTTTCAGCTCCCATGGGAGTTGTTTGCCTCTGTTAGAATATTAGTTCTTTGAGAAAAGGGATCTTTTTTTTTTTTTTTAGCCAGCCACAAGCAACAAATATGAGAGTCTCTTCTCTCAAGGAATTCATATTCTAATTGGGGAGACAGTACAAATATATGTGAAAATTACAGCTACAAGTCAAGATGGAGAAGTCTTATGGTTCTTAGGGGTACCTTGAGCTTATCCAGTGTGTAGCTGGTGGGGATGGCTTAAAGGCTGAGCTGGAAGCATAGATGTTTATTGATTTTCCTTGCCTTTCCTTGCCTTCATTTTCCTCCTTTATAAAACCAGTATATTTACCAGCTACTGCTGATACCTGAAAATGCTGCAACATTCTATATAAATCAAAAAGATTTGTAAAAATAAGCATTCCCCACACACATCCTCCTTTTCCCCCATATTCCAACAGTAATGAAAGGCGTAACAGATTAAGAAAAGAACATAAGACTTAAGACCAGAAAAGCACTTATTAAGTGCCAGTCACTTAATAAATGACTATTGATTGACTTAAGTGAGTCCTGGCTCTGAAACTAACTTTATAATTACAAGAAAATAAAATTCAAATACACTGCTGCTGGAGACATGAACTGGTTCAAATCTTCTGGAAAGTAGTCCGAACTACCAACAAAGTGTGAGAGTGAGCACACAGAGCTATAAAGCATAAGAGGTCAAAGACATAGAAAAGGGGCTTATGTAAGTACTTATTTATAAAAAAAATTGGCAAAAAGGTCAGGTGCCCATCAATTAGGGAGTGAATAAACAACTTATAAAATACAAATCAATACATAGAGAATTGACTTAAATTTATATGAATACAAGCCTTTCTCCAAATGATAAATGGTCAAATATAAACAATTTTCAGATGGAGAAATTAAACCACTATTGACCAGAGAAATGTAAATTAAGACAATTCTTAGTACCACTACACACCTCTCAGATTGGCTAAGATGACATGAAAAGATACTGCTGTAAGGGAGATGTGGGGAAACTGGGACATTAATACATTCTTGTTGGAGCTGTAGACTAATACAACCATTCTGGACAGCAGCAACCAGGCCAATTCCAAATAAACTTGTGATGGAGAGCCATCTGCATCAAGAAAGAGGGTTTTGGAGACTGGATGTGGATTGCAACAGTATTATTATTATTATTATTAAAATTATTAAATTATTATCAATTATCAAAATTACGGAACAGCTAAGTAGTACAGCTATCAGAGTATCAGTCCTGAAATCAAAGTGATCTGAAATCAAATCTGCTATCAGACACTTAACAAGATTTTTTAAAAAACAAGTATTGAGTCTCAGAAGTTAAATCACTGTGCTCATTACTCGATAAGTGAGAGCTAGGCAGCCCTGAATTCAAATTATTTAATTTAAGAAAAAAATTCCTTTGTTTTTCTCCTTATACCGAATTATTTTAAATACACACAAGGATGAGGTAAGATACTTGCTCAATCCTCCTGTACCACTAGGATTATTAAGAGTAGGGCTCACTAGAAAAATAAATGATTAAGTGCCTTTAAAAAAATGAATAGAATTTTAAAAATTTATGCATGAACATGTCCAAAAAGTTTCTACATTTGACCTACATATTATAAACTTACATTGTATCTTACACAATCCACTATACAAATTTAGACAAAAGGCTTCTGGCAACCTAAAAATTTATCTTTCAAACTTGTTCTGACCCTTGAAATCTTTATAAAAGAAAGCAATTAGAAAGATGACTTAAAATGTAAATACTGTGGGTAAATAGGTGCCTAAGCAATTCATATAAAATGGACAGATTCTTTCCTAAATAATGTTTTGAAGTAAGATTGATAACACTAACTTTTAAAGTTGCCTTAGAATTCAATCCCATTGAAATGAATATGGACCACGACATAGCATTTCCACTTTTATCTGTTATTATTTGCTTGTATTTTTACCATATTTCTAAATCCGATTTTTCTCGTGCAGGTGAAAAATTACCCATGCGTGTTTTGTAAATAAAAAGCTACTTTTAAAAATTAAATCCCATTACATCCAAAAAGAATTCATTTTCTTTTTTAAAAAGATAAATCATTAAGTTGAATCCTAATTGTTGATTCCAATGAATCAAATGTGCACACCAGTCTTGTGCCTCACTGTGGAATGTCATAAATTTGGATAATAAAATGACAAATACCAACGAAAAACTAAGAAAATGTCAAAAATTTTGCATACAGACTACTTTAAACAAAAGCATTTTAGTTAACTATTCTATGATTACTGTGGCTTTTTTGAAAATACCAATTACCTAGAGTTTTTTCAACACCAAACTGGGACAAATTAAAGCTCACTGGCAAATGCCAGTTTCCCTTAAGATTGGACTCTTGGTTTGGGGATGATTCTGTATTCAAGTTACAGTCTTAGTTGGCATAGTTCTTATTTGGATCTGTCTGAACTGAATACTATTTTTAGAAAATAAGAGACAGGAAATTGTTGGTCTTTCTATAGCCTACTGATAAATTTCAATCTATATATAAAGGTAATTGAAGCATCCATATATCCAATGGAACTGCCAATTTAAAAATAAAAAACATTTTAATAAATGTTTTCAGAGAGCTCTGTGTTTATGAATAATCCACATAAATATAATTTTTAGATATTTAGAGGAATGAAATCAAATGAAATGAAAATTGTTAATGGTTCATTCCCTAAAGTTCAGTGAGAGCATTAAAATAATCTGGCAAACTTTTCTTGTTTAATTTCCCTATTAAAATCTCATTATAGATTATCAATATCAAGATCCCTTTGAGGAAAATGTGAAAACAGGGAAGTAAATAAAACTTGTCTAGACAACTCATTCAATCCAATAACGGTATTGGTCTTATTAACATCTAAATCATCAGTCATACCGAGTTCTCTTTAAGGTCACTATTTTAACCATTCAAACAAAAATAAGCCCATGTGTCATATTAAAAAATAAATAAACAGCAATGATTATAGATTAATAAACTCAACTTCCTTTATTAGGCAAATTTTTGGATGTTCTTTTAAATAGCACATTTCACATGGGTATGGTCAGTATCCTCAAGAAGTCATTCAGATAAAGGCCTCATTTCCAAAATATATAGAGAACTGACTCAAATTTATAAGAAATCAAGCCATTCTCCAATTGATAAATGGTCAAAGGATATGAACAGACAATTTTCAGATGATGAAATTGAAACTATTACCACTCATATGAAAGAGTGTTCCAAATCACTATTGATCAGAGAAATGCAAATTAAGACAACTCTGAGTTACCACTACACACCTGTCAGATTGGCTAAGATGACAGGAAAAAATAATGATGAATGTTGGAGGGGATGCGGGAAAACTGGGACACTGATGCCTTGTTGGTGGAACTGTGAACAAATCCAACCATTCTGGAGAGCAATCTGGAATTATGCCCAAAATTTACCAAACTCTGCATACCCTTTGATCCAGCAGTGTTTCTATTGGGCTTATATCCCAAAGAAATACTAAAGAAGGGAAAGGGACCTGTATGTGCTAAAATGTTTGTGGCAGCCCTATTTGTAGTGGCTAGAAACTGGAAAATGAATGGATATTCATCAATTGGAGAATGGTTGGGTAAATTGTGGTATAAGAATGTTATGGAATTTTATTGTTCTGTAAGTAATGACCAGCAGGATGAATACAGAGAGGACTGGAGAGACTTACATGAACTGATGCTAAGTGAAATGAGCAGAACCAGGAGATCACTTTACACTTCGACAATGATATTGTATGAGGATGTATTCTGATGGAAGTGGATTTCTTTGACAAAGATTCAATTTCAACTGATAAATGATAGACAGAAGCAGCTACACCCAAAGAAAGAACACTGGGAAACGAATGTGAACTATTTGCATTTTTGTTTTTCTTTCCGAGTTGTTTTTACCTTCTGAATCCAATTCTCCCTGTGCAACAGGAGAACTGTTCGGTTCTGCAAACATATATTGTATCTAGGATATACTGCAACCTATTTAACATATATAGGACTGCTTGCTTGCCATCTAGGGGAGGGTATATATATATATATATATATATATATATAAAGAAGTCATTTAGAGCTAGACATCATGGTAGCTGATAAGGATGGTCATAATGGCTGACTACCATAGCAACTAGCTGGTCTAAGTCTAGATTCAGTTGGTTTTTTGTTTGTTTTGCTAAGGCAATTGGGGTTAAATGACTAGCCCAGGGTCACACAGCTAGGAAGTGTTAAGTGTCTGAGGTCAGATTTAAACTCAGGTCCTCCTGACTTTAGGGTTGGGGCTCAATCCACTGCAATGCCTAGCTGCTGCCCCCAGTCAGTTTGTCCCACTAAACATAGTACTGAATAAAGGCCAAAGCCCTGTTCTGCTCCCACTTCAAACTGGTTCCCACTTCAAACTGATCAGAGAGGAAAGCAAAGGTAACATATACTTTAGCAAGGTACTTTAAAGAACATGGATTTTAGAATTGAGATCATCCAGTTGAACTTTTTTATTTAAGATAAGATAAATAAGGCCCAGAAGCCTCCTCTGGGATTTATAAGTGGCAGCTAAGTGAAGTATGAACTAAGGTCTTCTGACTTGCATTCCATTATAACCACTTTGTCAATAAACCAGTAGCCTCTGCCTATCAATATTTAGTGAAGTAAAAATTGGAAGAAATATGCATTTGCCTTTCAGTTCCAGTCCCCAGCCAAAGGGACTCAACAATTAAGTCAGCAGACTTTTACCTCCAATTTACACAGGCTTCCATAATCATTCAGAACTATTCAATTCCATTTAAAAGCTGAGCTCCAGTTCGGTGACTACAGCTATCTTAGCCTCCACTTCTTATTCAAAAGACAACTTACCATTCAAACATAATCAACTTCTGGTATCCCTTAGCTTTAACCTGACTCACCTAATTCTATGTCAGTCATTTCAATACTTTGGACCTTTAGCTCCACCAATTCCTGGGTCAGTTTTCACCAATTCTGCTCCCAAGTCTCTGAGAACTGCTGCAATGTCACAAATTCATGGTAAATTTAAGTAGCCATTCACTATTCTGCTCAAAAAAAAAAAAAAAAAAGAAAGAAAGAAAGAAAGAAAAAGAAAAAAAAAAAAGAGTCATTCACTCTTATGTCCATTCCATATAGGCTATTTCCAAATCATTTCCACAATCCCAAATCCTCTACCTGCCACTTAAAGAACACCTTAATCCCTTTTTAAGCATCTTGAAATATCTATCCTTTCCAAGGCTAAACTCTACAAATGTACTCATGCCTATTCTCATTATTTACATGGCTTTCTTCTTAAGGTTCCATAATAAGAGTATAATGTAAATTGACAAACTTTTTTTGTTTAACTTCTCCTGCTCCTATTAAAATCTTATCATAGATTATCAATATCAAGATTCCTTTGTGGAAAATGTAAAAACTATGTAAACACAATTTGTTCTAGACAACTCATTCAATCCAATAAGGTTACTGGTCTTACATCTTACCATCCAAATTATCAGTTATGCTCACTATTTTAACCATTCTTTTCTTCTATCCAACAAAGACATTAGGACTTCATTTAAGCTAGTCTAAAATGATTAAACTGTTAATACCTTCTGACTCAAGAGTTCCCAATACATATTGGGATATATCACAAGGAAAATATTGACAAAAAGAGCCTATCCATACTTAAATATTTAGTACAGCTTTTTGTAGTAGCAAATAATTAGAAACAAAGTAGATGCCTACTAAATGGGAAATGGCTAAATAAGTTGTGGTACATGAATGTAACAAATTACTGTACTTTATGTAACAAATGATGAATATGGTGATTATAGAAAAGCATGGGAGTTATATAAATCGATGCAAATAAATCAGAACCAGGAAAATAACATATACTATGAATATAGCAAGTAAATAGAAATGGAAAGATTAAAAAAAAAAACCCTACACTTAATGCTGTGAAATTATAATAACCAAACTAGACCCCAAAGAAAAGACATGAGAAAATACTTAAATGCTCTCCAAGTCTTATTTCAATGTTATTTCAACTAACATGTTGGTTAGTTTTACTCAACTTCTCTTCCCTCTTTATTTTTTGTTATAAAAGGAAATATATAAATACCAGGGATTACAATTAAGGATTACAAAAGATCTAGCAACTACTCTAGGTCTTAGAATATCATATTTGTAGTGCAAAAGAGCTAGGGTTAAATTGTAATCCTGAATCTAAAAAAAAAAAAAAATGGCCCAAACCCCGAGAATATAGAGGAAAATTAGACATATATATATCAGGAGAAATATAAAGCAAACATTAAAAGACCAATTATAAGGAACTCAAGTTTAGTTCACATATGTGAAAATATTAGTAGTGCTTTTATGATTGTCATCATGATTATTTTGAAAAAAAGATGCGAGTATGATGGGGTGATTCTAAAAAAAATAAAACTGTAGGGAGAGACAAAAAGGAATAATTATCTCAAACAAAATGAGGCATAAAAGGAAAAACTTATACAGAAGATAGTAAAAAATAGATGCGATCCTATTCTCTAGATGAAAAAAGGAACAAATATATATATATGCATGCATAAGTGTATAAAAGTCTTTTAACTTCAGAAATAAGAGAGAAAGGGAATAGGATAGTGAGGGGAGATAAGTGGCAGGTAGGTTAAGGTAGGTTAAGGGCAAGGTAGTGAGTAGAAGTAAAGCAGAATGAAGAGGGATAGGGTAAATAGGGTGAGTATAGTAAGGCTATGTTAAAAAAAAAAAAAAACCCAAAACCTGAAATGCAAATAAACTCAATTTAAATAAATTTAAATTATTTTTCATGGATAAAAATCAATATAGTTTTAAACACAACAATTTTACCAAATCAATCTATTCAGTGTCAACCCCCAATTAAATTACTAAAAAATTATTTGACCAAGTTAGAAAAAATAATTAAGTTCACTTGAAAGAAAAGGGCAGGGACTTCAAAGAAACAAGGAAAAAAGATGTAAGGGAAGTAAAATGAGCAGTACCAGATCTTAAACTTCATTTTAAGGTGAGAGCATTGTTAAAGCATAAAGAGGATATTATTTTTACTTACTTTTATTATTAAAATTTTTGATACATAAAACCTATGTAAACCAAGATTACAAAAAATTGGGGAAAACTTTCATAGACAATCTCAGATAGAATGTGATTGGGTTAGAATATTACTATTTGTATTAAGAACTGATGAGCTAGTTGATTTACAAAACTTGGACTTACAAAAAATGTTATTCACTCACAGTAACAGATAGGAGTTGAAATAAGCATAATACGATCTTACATACATATAGGAGTATATATTTATAAATCTCTTTACATATATATATCCACACAATTGTAGTCTTCAGGGTGGAATGGGAGAGAGATAAAGGAGAGTAAGAAGTATACAACACAGCAAAGAACAAAAGGAAACCAACAAGGAAGCAAAGAAAACCTGGGCAGTTTTGAAAACTGTAGTATTATATAGTACTCTTGAAATAGAAATTTGTTATTTTATATTGAATCCTTTTACAATCTGCTGTGAATGTAGCAATGTTTTTTTTTCTCATTTTTGTATTTAAGTTTAAAAAAACTTTTAAAAATTTACTGAAAAAGTGAACTAAGACATAACTTCAGACAGGGTCTAAGGAGAGTTTTATTCAGTATGGGAGAGTGGGACCTTTTTTATAACTATCAAGAGAAAAAACCAGATCAGATGGGTTAAAAAGTGTACTGATAAAAAAAGGAAAATCTGCTGGAATAGTCAAGAGCAGAGAGGATAGGGGATCAAAGATCTTTATCAGAGTTTGGAGTAAAGGAAGGGAAAATCAGAGAATAGGCACAAAGAGTTACAAGGTTTTAAAAAATGGGTGGAATAAAAGCAAATAGTGGGAAGTTGAATCAAAGAGTAGTAAAAGGATTGGTATACTGCAACATATCTAACATATAGGACTGCTTGCCATCCTGGGGAAGGGGGTGGAGGGAGGGAGGGAAAAAATCAGAACAGAAACGAGTGCAAGGGATAATGTTGTAAAAAAAATTACCCTGGCATGGATTCTGTCAATATAAAGTTAATATTAAATTTAAAAAAAAAAAAAAAGGATTGGTACACTGTAGTGGAGTTGACAAATAACATGGCCATCATTTTCAGTTTTGTTTAATACCACCTTAGATTTCATCAGGGGAAGGGAAGATGGGAAGGCAGTAAATTCAGAGAAGTGGTCAGAACTTAAGATAAATGGCTCAAATGAAGCAGTACAGTAAATAATAGGACACTGAACATGGAAATGAAGCAAACCTGGGTTCCTAGGCGACCTTCAAACACTATCACTGTGACATTGGGAAATCACTAAAACAATCTGATTCTATTTTCTCATCTGTAAAATGGGAGAGTTGGGCCTGATGGATCCTAAGGTTCTTTCCAGCTCTAAATCGGATTCTATGAAGCACAGAAGAGAAGAAACTGACTTGGCTATCTTGAAATTGGTTAAATTGGTTAAATGCTCATTTTAAATCGCAGGATTTTTCCCTCCTCAAAAGTCGAGAAAGGCGGGAAAACTCCAAAAACTCAGCAGGACATTTTCTTTGGGGAAATGACAAAATCCTGGAGGTACAAAATGAACTAGGGGTACTACAAGTGTCTGAAGACAAAACTTTATTTAATGTTTTACCACAATTTCTGTTTTTCATATTATCCTATCAAGCCATTTGAAGTTAAGAGTTATCCATATTCGTCCTGAATGGACTGCAAAGTTAGAGCGGAGACTATAATACCTCTCTCTTAGTATGACTCTTTTTCACCCAACTCAGCTGCCTTTCATTCAGTCAGCTCTTCCTATTGTTATCAAGGAGGAAAAAATAATTTCCTAGTTTTCAATTTTTCATTTGGGTTCTTTTACAATGACTGAACAACAGAATAGCCACTACATGTAAATATTTAATAGCTTTAATCTGCCATTAAGCAGGATAGGGAAGGACCAGAAAAAGCTGGGAATACCTTCTATTCCAGAGCATATTAATCTGGTATTTGAGCAAAGGTTTCTCCTAAACATGCTGTGTCACTGGATGACCTTTTTGTTTAACAGCCAAAGAATCCAAGGACTTTCCCTTTCTACCAAATTCAGTACTATCCTCGATATTATATATTCCAACATTAGGAATGTTTTCCTCTAAGAATTTAAACAATTAGAGCTTATAAAATATACTTTACTTTCAAAAAACATTTTTGTATGCATGATATGTTCATTATTCTCTTTACTGAACACTAGCTTTTCTAATACAAAATGGATCTATTTCAGAAGAAACCACACCACTTGGTAAATATTTAGCATCATACCATAAAATGAAATTACTGAAATGTTGGGGTAAGGAGTTAAAAAGTTTAATTCAAAATTCTGCCAAGAAATTTATAAGAAAATTTTCAGAAAAGGTCATAATTATATCCATGAATTCCACTTTAAAAATCACTTTTATCTTCTTTTATTCTCTTTGGTTTACTATGGAGGAAAGGGGAAGTTTTATCCTCTTTAATATATTAATTTTACTTAATGGCAAGAGTGTTTTTATATGGGTTCCTAGGTTTTCAATTACAGCATATTTTTCAGTGGGTAATAATACTTCAGTTATCGGACCCTGGAGTTCCAATTATAGTTTTGCTAATAACTAGCTAATTTCATTCAAGTCCCTGCTCCTTTTGGTCCTAAGTTTCCTTCCTGTAAATGTGGGAGATGAAAAAAAATGTTCCAAGGATCCTAAAAAATTCATACTAGCTTTGTGCTAAAGAAACTAGATGATAAATTGAGCATAAGTTAGATCACCTCAAGTTTTAAGGCAAATCAATAAGCACTCAAATTAAATTAAGCACTTAGACATTCTGCAAACTTTACTGAAAACTGAACATGCCTTATCAATTTTATTCAATTTTTTGACGTTTTTCTGACCAGGGATTAAATGCTATGGTCTGTATTAAGACATTCTTTACATAAATTTCTTCCACATTTGTTCTGTGCCCAGTGAGATTATTATTCCCATTTTACCATGGGGAAACTGAGATTGAAAGATTAGTTGACCAGCCACTACATAAATCTGGGATAGGATTTAAATCTTCCTAAATCCCAGGCTCTTTTCACTGTAACACCTAGCTGCTTCTAGGATTGAGGGTAAATTACATGAACCAGGAACCAGATTAAATACTTGAACTCCAAAAATCATCCTGAGATCATAAATTTTGAACTATAAGGAAACAGCACATCCACTACAAACCCCCTACTATACAAATGAGAAAACTTGAGCCTCAGAATTTGCTTCAACTTGGACTATTTTGAATGGAATGCCAAGAATCTCTGATCCTGTCCTGTTGAACATATTTATTAATTACATATAAGTACAGGTGGCATGCTTGAAAATGTACAGATAATATAGAGCTGGAAGAAAAAAGTAGGCTAATGGCATACAGAGATCACCAAAGTAGACCACTGGGCTGAGTTTAATAACATTATATTAGCAAAGAATTGAACTCAGAAGAACAATAATAACAAAAAACAATCAGAAATACTCAGAACACCACAAATCGTCTCATAAGGTGATGAGTTCCCTTTTTAGGGAATTCAAGTGAAATTTTTCTTTACATATTCATTCAATAACACTGGATAATGAAGAGAGCAGGGTAAAAGCCTTGAATGTCAAGCTAAGTTATCAAGTACAATAAATTTAACATGAACCACACCAAATCATGATTATAATCCTAATCTTTCTTATCAGATGAGTCTCTAACATGGGGACACCCCATGTATTTCTTTATAAAACATTTCACAACTCAGTAGCATTTGAAATCTGGTTTTCTTTTTCTTAATGATAAAATATGCTTTCTTTCTAACCTGAACTCCAAATGTCTATAGAGAATGGTGTCGAGTTTTCCCCTACTCTGCTATCCTCTTCCCAACACAGATACCTTTGGTCTAATTCCCTTTGTGACCAACATCACCCTTTCTCTGGCTTGGTTAAAAATGCAGTCTGTTGCAATTTAAATGTTCTGTGCTATGAAAAATCAGAAGCACAGATCAAACTCATAACTTTAACCTTGCCTGAATATTAGTCATTATTAAACATAATAGTTGCCTAAAAACTCTCAATCTAAATAAATATTTTACACAAAATTTAAAAAAATACCTAGGCTTATGTCATATTTGGGGAAAATGACGTTTAAAAAAAAAATCAAATGCATCTCAACCCCTGCATATCTATTTGTAGAAGCAGGCAACACGAAATCATGAGTGTAGAATAATACATATAATCAAATTTTTGCCATTAGTTTTGCTGAACTTTTTTTTTCATACTTTAATATAAGAAATGGAGGGGAGAGAATTACAGTGGAAAATTAGGTGATGCTTTCCACATTTCCTTTTCAAACTTTTTTCTACTATTATGAAAAAAGCTTGCTAAACCAAATATTTATTGGTGAAAAGTAACTGAAACAATTTCTTCTTGGCAGATTCAATGATCTTGCCAAACTAATTCCCAGAACTTTTCCTCTTTCTTATAAAGCATCTGCTTAAGCCAAACTGAGCTCTATGCCTTTGTATTCCCATCACCTCACCCAGCTCCAAGTATTTTTTTCCACAAAGTTTTCCTTTACCTATCAGCTAAGGCGGAGATCTCCTAAAGCACTATGTTAGTACCTTAACACTTGGGTACTTGTATATATTTTATATTCAATTTCATTACATTAATCAATCAATAAGCAATTCTTTAGTGCAAATTTTCTATGAAATTCTGCAACATCTTAAGATCTCCTATTAGATTGTAAACATTTGCACAGTGGTTTGAGATATTTAACATGTATAAGACTGCTTGCCATCTAGGGGAGGGGTTGGAGGGAGGGAAGGGAAAAGTCAGAACAGAAGTGAGTGCAAGGGATAATGTTGTAAAAAATTACCCAGGCATATGTTCTGTCAATAAAATGTTATAACGAAATAAAAATGGTTTGACAGTCAAAATACCTGTACTCAAGTGTTACTTCTGATATTAGCTATGTTACTAAGCCTCAGTTTCTTCCTCTGTAGAGATAAATACCAATAGTATCTACTTCATAAGGTTGTTCTAAGATGTAAATGAGATTAAAGAATGTTTTTAAAAGTCATTCTTTTTTTATATACAGCTCCTTGCTTTTAACAAGTATGCTTAATAACAGTTGATGTTTAAAGACCTCCCCATCTAAGAGCCGAGTGAAATAGATATAAAGCAATTACTGGCTCATTTTTTTTTAAAAAATCTGTGATTTCAGAGTGAAAAAGTAAGGAAAATGAAGTGCAAAAAAGTTAAATGACTTGTGCCATTACAGCACTGATAAATGCAGCCTAGAAGATCTTTCCCTGAGTCCAATATTTACTACAATATAACCATATTTGTTTCTCATAATATTACCATTAAAGGAAAAAAAGCATCACTGTACAAGGGACACTGGCCAGCAGGTCATTCTTAATCTTCACTCTTAATCTGCTTTTCAGTATCTCCAAGCAAGAATCTGCAGGAATAAAATTCCTGAGGTGCTCACCTATTTTCTAAACCTGTTAAGTAGTGATTTCATCCACACATGAGTTAACAGTAAGTTGCAAAATATTATCTCTTCACACATTAACCCTCCTTGTCTTCTTAAACAGATCTGTCACTACTTCAAGGGCAAGAAATCTTTATCATTTCCCATGCTTGGCTGATTAAAAACTTGTCAATAAACCTCTTCTTCCCAACTTTTTAAAAATCACTCCCAACCTAAAGAAAATTATTCTTTGTGTTGTGTTTATTCATAGGAACTTAAATACCATACATAATACACAAATACCAAGATGGGCAGCTAGATCCTCTTCAGACAGACACTAGCTATATGATCCTGGCCCAATCACTTAACTTCTGTTTGGCTTGATCCACTAGAGAAGGAAATGGAAAAACACTGGAGCATCTTTGCCCCCCCCCCCAAATCCCATAAATAGTATGGTCCACAAAGAGTCATTTACAAATGAATGACCAAACAACAGAAGATATATATGCATAGAGAAAACCATTCAATTAAATTACCATTTGATCCTTAACTATAAGCATATTCATAATGACATCAAGATGATGAACCAGTCTTCTGGAAGTTAGCCTTTCAAAGGATCACAGGATTTAACTAGAAGGAATCTCTGATCAACTAGGCTAACTTCTTATGGTACAACTAAGGCAAAGATTTAAGTGTCTAGTCCAAGATCACAAAGATCCTAAGTATCAAAGCCAAAATTTAAGCTCAAGTTCTGGGAAACCAAATCTAGCACTTCCTACTTGACCATCCTAGCACAGTGCAGGCACATTCCACTGCTAAGAGTCACTATGATGTATGGATACAAAAAGTAAAGAATTCGTTGCCTTTTAAGAAACTTACAAAATCAATGGGCCTGGTGTCAGGAAGACCGGAATTCCAAACTAAGCTCAGACACTTTCTGTGATCACTAACTATGATCCTTAGCAAGTCACCTCACCTCATTTGCCTCAGTTTCCTTCTCTGTAAATGAACTGGAAAAACAAATGGCAGTCTACTCCAATATCGCTACCAAGAAAACCCCAAATGGGATTATGAAGAATCATACCCTACTGAAATGACTAAACAACTTAAGTTATACTTAATCTGGGAAATGGTAAATGCTTATACAGAGGAGGTATTTAATAAATTAATATTTGTGAAATTGAACTTGCAAATAACTTGGAGGAATGTAAAAGTTAGTTCATCCTTTTGTAGAATCAAAAACATTTATTAAGCACCACTATGTAGGAAGGACTTTCTCACAGCTGGGGAAAGATAAAAACAAAACCTGTTCTGCCCGCAAGAAACTTACATTTTATCATACAATGTACATATGTGTGTATATATATATATATATATATATATATATATATATATATATATATATATATATATATATATATGTATATATATATATATAAATTATATATAACTGTATGTATATATATTAAAAATATAAAAAGTTATTTTGGGAGGAGGTAATTGAGGGAGTAGATTAGAACAATCTCCATGTAATAAGTGTCCCAACTGAATTTTGAAGGAAAAGGAGAATTTTATAAGGGAAGGGCATGGAGAAAGTACATTCTAGACTTGGAAGAAAGCTGGTCAAAGCATGAAGATGGGAGATAAGCTACCAGAAGACAGGCAATTTGGGGTTAGATTTTAAAGACTACCGAGTTAAGAATTCAATATAAAAAGATATTAAGTGCTTATTAGGTGCAAGATACTAGGCAAGGCTAGGGTTAAATGCCTATGTGTACCAGCTTCCTATTGAGCGTTCTTTCCAAACCACCCATACCCTGCAGTTTCGTTACTTCCAATCACCAATATATATATGATTGTAAAAGTGGTGTTAAAAATATTTTTAGAAGTATAGATAATGACAGAAATTATCCTTTAGAGGCAATGCCAAATAGCAAATGTATTTTTCTTTTAACAGAATTAATGAAAAAATGATACGAATGGAATGTAATACTATGCTACAGTTGACAGTTTCTATCCTTTCCCAAAACAGGATTTGTCTAAAACAAATTATCACTTCCTCATTCTTACTTACATTCTTACTAAGTCTCAAGTCTACAATGAAGATTTATTTAAGTGCTTCCTAAATCGTTATCTTTTCACTTGATGAACTAGTTAACCAAAATCGTGGAAGCTGCCCAGAAAAGGTTAAAAAGCAGAAAGGTAGACTAGTTGCAAGGAAGCCCTGACAGATCAGAGAACATTCTACCAGTTTTCCAGGTGAAGGAGGAAAAAAAAAAAAAAAAAAAAAAAGAGTAAATTGGCATAAATTCTCAAAACTTAAATGTCAACTAGGTCACAAAATCCAGGCAGGTTGCCAAAAATTCTTTATGAGGATTCAGCAGTGTTCAAAATATTCAAAAGTCACTGAGAGGCAGCGTTATAATGGAAAGCTGACTAGACTTAAAAAGGGACTAGGATCTCAGTTCTATGATCATAGTCAAACCTCTTCCCTTCTCTGAGCTTCAGTTTTCCTCATTTTACAGCTAATTTTATACTGAACCCTGCTCTACCCCCAATTAAACGATTAAAGAAAAGCTTTATAAATTACAAAAATCAAATATCAAAAACTGCTATCATTACTAGACTTGAGCTCAAATTGTCTTTGGCCACTAGTTTTTAGTTTTGCATAAACTAAAAGTGAATGGAACTTATTGAATATTTATGAGTTCAATAGAATGTTAGCTACAGAAGCTTAAGAGAATTTCCATTTGTTTCACACTATCCCTAACCCTAAATTCAGTGCCAGGCCTGTAGTAGGCATTTTGTTTAAAAAAAAAAAAAAAAATTTAGCAAGAATGACTAAACTGTAAAAAGCTTTCTCTCAGATAATTTATCTCAAATCTTCCAAGTGGACTGTGAGCATCTCCTCTGGCTTATGAATTAGAGCTGGAAGAGATCTCAAAGGCATCTAGTTCACCTCTTTTATTGTAAACATAAGGAAACTGAGGACAGCCAAGTGAACTGATATAGGATCTGAACTGGGTCACCATTTTTTCAAATCTAGTCCTCTAGTTCAGTGTCTATCTCATAGGCTGACCCTAGCCTACCTTTTCAGCCCCACTCATTCTTGAGACAGAAGGCCTGCCTTCTTGCAGTTTGGCATAAAGTACATTCCATTAGTTATCTCCTTAAATCTGCAAACTAGTTGTCCCTCAGGCCTGCAAGGTTTTCTTTTGTGATCTTTCTCTTCAAATCTCTGGTTTCCTTCAAAACTTGCTCAAGTGCTACCTTCTACATGTTGCCTTTCCTTTTTCTTCCCCAACTGCTTAATCCCTTCCCCAACAAGGTTACTCTGTATCTACTTTGGGTTTTATACATCTCCACATGATTGTTTGATCTTCCCAACAGAATAGATATATAAATATATCTGTATCTATATATATTTATGCTCCTTTCCTTGTCCTATTGTGCCCAGTACATAGGTCAGAGTCTGACAATGAGGGGGCTTAATGTTTGCTGGCTGATTAAGGAACTCAATATTTCTATGTTAAGTAAATTAAACTTGACAGACTGTATTAGCTATCTAGTCTACCCTCCTCAACCCCATCTTTCTTGTTAAATTGTTAGACCAACAAGATTGGGTTTTAAACCACTATAGCATATTAACACTTGATCCAAAGCTTTTTTTAAAAAGACAAAAATCAGTTCTTTAAACTTTCATACTATTCCAAAGTAATGTGGAAAAAATGTATTAAACTCCAGCATTTATAAAGCACAAAATTAAAACCAATTAATAATGTTATTCACAGTAGAAATTTCTTCCATCTGACAGCTTTGCTTGCCCAAGGTGACTTTGAGGTACTCAGAATATGAAGAAGCAATCCTGAACCTTTGCATGACAGCATTCAGTCTAACTCAAACTTAACATACAATCTAGAATTAACAAGGTTGGAAAATGGACATTAGGATTTAATATTAAAATAGAAACTATTTCATTGCAAACTAAATGTTTTGCTTGAAATATGAAGTTTCTTGACGTCAAGAATCTATACTGTTCTCTATACTATCTAGTATATCACAAATGCAAGGAGTCTCTCTAGAATTGGCAGGTGCACTGCCTTGGAAAAAGATGGTTCTGAAGGAAGAAAATGTTTAGTGCTGTTGTCTTACTTCTTCAGAATACAACAGGAGATTCAAAGATCCTGTGACTCACATCATTGACAGATACTGAAAATGTTATCATTATGTGGGGATAATATTTGTGTCACCTACCTTCTAGGTTGATTGTCAACTGACTATTGGACATCTACAACTGGATGTCCTATAGTCATCTCCAACTCTCTACATCCAGTCTCACTGATGAGTCAGTACAAATGATTCACCGAAGACCATACAATCACTGAAATAAAGCATCTACCTAACAGAGAATTCCTCTGAAATACAAACAGTAAAGGGGAATAAAATGAAACTCTTAGCCTAGAGTAAACGTGCATCATAGGCAGCCCCGGGTTTAAGGAATGCTGGTTTTGGAACGTTCAGAAGTTTAGTAGCAGGAATACCATTTAAGAGCAGTTGCATCAAGATTCACAAGATTGGTCACACCAATTTGGTCACGCTACTACATGAAGATATCATTGAATGTCACCAACATCATTCCCAGGTGCTGGTTCGTTTAAAGAGGTAAGTGCCTGACTATGAGGCAAAATCCCCCAACGCAGTATCTGTCCATGCCTTAGAACCCCAGCAAGCCTGTAGATCAGGGAAAGCAGGAAGCACCCCCATTCCACTGACAGGGGAAACGACAAAATCATTGCCCAAGGTCACGAAGCCCGCCAGCGTCGGAGCTTATGGCCAGAATTGGGTCTCCTGAGACCAGCGCCCTGGGATCCCGACCTGGGGAGGCTGGCGGGGGTAGGGCCGGTCAGAGGTCATCGGGTCTGTCCAGAAGCAACAGAACGCACACCTGTAGAGTTGCAGCCTGCTGCCTGTGCCCAGCCCCGCTCGCCCTCCTTCTCGAGCATCCCGGGTGGGGATGCTGCCCCGCCGGATCTCTGTGGCCCCCGCCACCCGGTAAGGGCAGGGCGGAATGCGTCCCTGCTCATCCCTGACCCCGTTCCCGGGAGACGTTGCTGAAGAAGTAGCCCAACGTGGTCCGGGCCTCGCCGGCAGGCGGGAGGCGAGGACGGCAAGCGGCGAGGCGCGGGCCGGGCCGACCTCCGAGTGTCCGGGCCATGTGTCCGGGCGGCCAGAGCGGCCCCGCCTCAGGGGGAGTTCTCCCCGCCGGCGCCGCCGCCGCCTCAGGCCCCAGGCCCCGGCCCGGCTCGGGCCCAGGCGCCGCCTCTCCGGTCCGCGCCGGCCCCGGCCCTCCTGCGGCCGCCGCCACGGGCCGCCGGCGCCCCCTCAGTCCTCCCCGGAGGGGCCTCGGCCGCAGCCCGCAGTCTGCTTCCCCGCCAGGCCCCGCGGGGCCGCTCGCTCCGTACCTCATTGAGCTGGCGCTCGGCGGCCTCCCGAAGGGCTGGGTCCATGGTGCCCCGCAGGGCCTCGATGATCGTGTTGGGGTCCATGGCCGGCGAGCCGGGGGCAGGGAGAGCGCTCGGGGTCGTGCTGGGCCGCGAGTAGCGCCGCTCGCTGCGCACATGGACCCGCCGCGCTCCGCAGCGGCAACCGGCGCGAAAGGAAAGAGAAGCGCCAAGGCCCCGGATAGAGCCTCTTCTCCGAGGCGGGGAGGCGGGAGGCACGCGGGCCACTTCCGCTCGGCGCGCCAGCGCGGTGCTCTCTGGGAGTTGTAGTCTCTCAGCCTCCTCAGGCGACGACCCACGTGGCTTAGGAGTGCCTCTCTCTCCCCTTATCCTTCTCCCCCTTTTCCCTCCTGTCTCCCCTTCTCCCGCGCTTTCTCCCCCTCTTCCCCCTCTCCGCCCTGCTCCAATGTAGATGGGCTTACAGTCTCCGAGAAGGAAAAGTTGTTATCGAGGATGTTAGGGGAAGACACTCTTCCTGCCGCTCTTTCTATGAGCTACACTAGGATATTCTGAGATAGTATGATTCTCCTCTTAATTAAGTGACAGAGTGGTCAGAGTCCTGGACCTAGACTTAGACCTGAGTTCAAATGTAAACTCAGATTGGAAAAGTCTCTTAACCTTTGTCTGCCTCAGTTTCCTCATCTGTAATTTGGAAATAATAATAGCACCAAAATAAAATAAAATAAAATAAAATAATTATAGCACCCACCTCCCAAGGATGCAAGGATCAAGTAAAACTATATTTGTAAAGCAGTTTGCAAATATTAAACCTCTCCCATCAATCCTATTATCATTATCTTTACATTGACACATACAGATAATATTATATCAATACTCAGTTTTTTGTTTTCTTTTCATTATTTCCAGCTAAAAGTCCCATAGACATCTCACACTCAAGGTTTCCAAAACATCGAATTTTTGCTCCCCTCTTCCTATCTTTATTTCTTGTGGGAACCCATATTATCTTCCTCTCAATCACCCAAGCTCAACTTCATCCCGTTCCCTTTCTCACCCCTCATATCCAATCAGGTGTCAAGTTTACCTCCTCCTGTCCATTTACATAACCACAAATTGTGTTCAAGACACAAATACGGACTACAAAATGAAAATTTTGCCATTATTTCTCCAGTTTCACAGAAGAGCCTACATCAGAAATAATCTTGAAACAACTACAAAAAATAAATTTGACTTTTTTTCCTCTTAAAACAAGTCATCTAACCATTGGTATAGTTTGAAATTCCAAACAGTCAAGCAAAAAAAAATTTTTAAAGAAACATTTATTTTTTATTCATGTAGAAAAAAAAACACATAACACAGAAATTCACCTCTAGGTAAAAGGAGACAGCAGTTACCATTGATGGGCTCCCTATAATATTCCATTTTTAAAGAACAGTTCAACAGTAGTAAGACTTTTAAGTTCCATATGTGTATTCTCTGTAGAAGATGTATGGAGAAAATGTAGATGAAAATATACAAAATGAAAAAGGGGAAAATTGCTAATCTGCTCAGGGGAAGGAAATAATAAATAGGATCACATATCTATTAATCCTTGTTAATTTGACATTGATATATCTGAATGAAGAGATTTTAAAGAAAAGTAAGGGACCGCATGTGCAAAAATGTTTGTGGCAGCCCTCTTTGTATAGGCCAGAAACTGGAAACTGAGTGGATGCCCATCAATTGGAGAATGGCTGAATAAATTATGGTATATGAACATTATGGAATATTATTGTTCAGTAAGAAATGACCAGCAGGATGATTTCAGAAAGGCGTGAAGAGACTTACATGAACTGATACTGAGTGAAATGAGCAGGACCAGGAGATCATTATATACTTCAACAACAATACTATATAATGATCAATTCTGATGGACGTGGCCCTCTTCAACAATAAGAAGAACCAAATCAGTTCCAATGAATTGAACCAGCTACACCCAGCAAAAGAACTCTGGGAGATGACTATGAATCATTACACAGAATTCCCAATCCCTCTATTTTTGTCTGCCTGCATTTTTTATTTCCTTCACAGGCTAATTGTACACTATTTCAAAGTCAGATTCTTTTTGTACAGCAAAATAACTGTTTGGACATGTATACTTATATTGTATTTAATTTATACTTTAACATATTTAACATGTATTGGTCAACCTGCCATCTGGGGGAGGGGGTGGGGAAAAGGAAGGGAAAAATTGGAACAAAAGGTTTGGCAATTGTCAATGCTGTAAAATTACCCCTGCATATAACTTGTAAATAAAAAGCTATAATTTTTAAAAAAGAAAAGAAAAAAGAAATATTTGAATGATAAGCCAAGTCCAAAGGTCTTGAGCTGGAGAGAGCCATCTGTACCCAAAGAGAGGAATGTGGAAAAGGAGAGTGGATCACAACATAACATCTTCACTTTTGCTGTTGTTTGCTTGCATTTTGTTTTCTTTCTCATTTTTTTTCTTTTTGATCTTATTTTTCTTGTACAGCATGATAATTGTAGAAATATGTACAGAAGAATTGCACATGTTTAACTTATACTGAATTATTTGCCATGGGGGAGGAGGTAAAAGGAAGGGAGGAAAAATGGTGGAATACAGGGTTTTGGAAGGGTGAATGTTGAAAATTATCAATGCATGTGTTTTGAAATGTTATGCCACAGTTCTCTTTAACTGTCCTGACTCAGTTTCCCTGTCTCAGTTTCTTTAACTGTTCTGTCTCTGACCCAGTAAAACTAAGGATTATTCGCTCTCGGGTTATAAATTAGCAAGATAAAAGAGTAGATCTCCTGACTCTTTTATGGATTTACAATATTCCTTTAGAATATTCCAAGATAAGCCAGATATCTTTACTTCTTTGTCTCCGGATTTTTTAGGGTTTTATGGCTTCCCCTCCCTGATAAAAACTTTCCCTCCCTTTCTCTTCTTTGTCTCCAAAAAGGTATTTAAGAAGTTGGGGTTCTTCCATTCATTGCTGGAGAACGGCATCTGGCAGCTGTATGCTGGACGCTGGATTCTTTGGGTCCTCCAGCCCTGGGACCAATATGGATTCCTTGGTCCCAGTATACTTATCTCTGTCTGACTGGATAATCTGAGACGAGAGTCCTGTCCAGTCAATCTTACTCTCCCATTAATAAAATATTAAAAACTCTCTAATCTCTCTCCTGCCTCAGTTTCTCCTGCATTACAGAAAATAAAAACTTTTAATAAAAAATAGTAAAAGATTAGATTTTAAAAATCTGAATGAAACATCATGACAATAGCTTCCACAATTTATTAAGATTATTTCTCTGTCTCCCTCTGCTAGGAGCTGAGATACAAAGACAAAGCAAAACTTTCCCAGAACCTTAGGAGAAAGAAGATGTAAATATAGAAAATTCAACACAAAAATACATACAAAGGAATGTCTAATGCTGAATGTATTACTGAAGTGACTTGTTGGAAATCCTGATAGTTTTCCAGAAGGAGCTTGGGACTTGAGCTGAGCTTTGGAAGAAGATAAGAATTCTAAGAGATAGAGATCAGCTGGAAAGGCTGGGGAGTGGCTTGATGAAGGACACTAGAATGTGTATGGGGTGGGCTGACCAGTCAGAATATTTAAAGAAGACTAATAAGCCTGGAAATGTAAATAGGGACTAGATGGTGAAGGGCTTTAAAAATATCTTCAGAGTTAGCCACTGGAGCAGTAGAGTGACTTGTGCTTTAGGGAAATCAGTTTGGCAGCAGTGTGGGGGATGCATTGGAGAAAGAAAAGACTGGGATCAAGAAGAGTTACAATGCTATTGCAAAAGATGAGGAAGACCTGACCTAGCACAGTGCCTTTGTAAATGGAAACAAGGAAAGTAGGGGTGATTTGATTGGAAGGTAGAATTGAAATAAGAAGATAGAAAAGGGAAAATAGTGGGAAGATGTGTTCTATCTCAGATGCCTTGAGTTTGAGATGTTTTGATGGATATCTGGGCATGTCCAATAGGCAGGTTTGCAACAAAAAACCTAGAAACACAATTATTACTTTCTACATAATATGACTATATCCAGAGAAAGAAATCAATCATATTGAAAAGTAAAAAATACCTGCCAATAGTTAACATTACTAGTAAGTGTCAGACAAGAGACTAACTAATACTAATTATAGCAAATCTGCTATACCATTTTCTGGCTATATTTGTTAAAGAAAAAAAACCATTCTCTTTGACTTTCTCAGAGATCTCAAACTCTAGGAAAAAATAATTGAAAATTGAAGGTATTTGTTCCCTTTATTTCTGACTCTTCCTCTGTGCTTTTCTGCAAATTCCTTGTCTTTCTGATCCCACCAGTAGTTATTATCTTCCTCCTTAAACTGCATCCCTTCAATAGAACAGACCTACTGCTGGGCCTCTGGGATCTGTAGAATATTTACCTTCTCCCTCTAAAAGGGCCTCAGCTCTAAATTCCTTCAGGAGTACCCAGTCCAGTCCTCCAAGAGTTTGTAAAAAAACACAAAAAGAAGGAAAAAGGTTTTTTTTTCCCTCTCAAATTTTCGAGGTCTTTAAAGTCCCACTTTGGACCCCCTGGAGAAAAATCACTTAAAGTTCAGTTTGGGCTCCTATCTCAGATTTTCACAGAAAACAGAGTAGAAAAGTACTCAGTGTACAGCATCAGTCAGGTATTTCAGAACAGCTATTTATTTCTTCCACACAAAAGAAATGTTTAAAGCATAAAAGACAAGCACCTGTTCACAAAGGCTTAAATATGAATCAGTAATTTATAACTCCTATTATACGCTCCCAGGAGGTTGACCCTTAAAATATTAAAACATGAAGTACTTAGTGGGGTTCTATCGTAAGCATTTCTCCACATCAGCATTTGCCCTGGCAAAAAGATTCCCTCAAAGCCCACGTGCTCTGGCAAACCGGGCCAGAGGCTGTGCTTCTCCTCCTATCATTCAGAAACAGCCAAGGAGTCCAGCTCCACTCCGGCCCTGATACAATCCAATCCCTGCCAAAGACCTTTGATGTACAGTGTCTTCCCTCTGGAGATTATAAACTCTTTGTTTCAGCTTCTTGTTCTTGTATCCTGGGCACTTAGAATAGTCCTAAGAACTTAATAAGTACATAAAAATGCATGTTGATTTATGGACTGATTAACAGGAAACCATCTGTGTCTTGCAGGCAAGTGAATAACTTAACTTCTCTGAGACTATTTCTTCATCTATCAAAGGGAATTGGGTTATGTGACCTCTGAGACTCTCTTCCTAGCTCAGTTCTAGCTAAATGTCATTGTGGAGTATGGAAATCCTGGGTCCAAATCTGGTTCATAGACATTTGGGAGCTTGTGTGATCTTGGTAAATCATTTAATGTCTATTTTCCACAGTTTCTGCATTTACAAAATGGGAATAATAACAGCAATTACTTTCCAGGGTTGTTGTAAGATAATATCTGTAAAGTGCTAAGTACAGTGCCTGACACATAGTAGGTCCTATATAAATGATATGTATTCTGGTTTTCCTCCCTACCTTCCCCCTTCCTTCTTCCTTCTTTCCTTCTCTTGTTCTCTCTTTTCCTCTTTCCCTCCCTTCTTTCCTTCTTCCCTTCCTCCCTTTCTCCCTCCATTCTTTCTTTCCTTCCTTCCTTCTTTCTTTCCTTCCTTTCTTCCTTCCTTTCTTTCCCTTCCTCTGTCCACATAGGGTATCATACCCTTACCTGCTCTTTAAAAATGATGGCATTGGGGACAGCTAGGTGGTTCAGTGGATAGAGCACCAGCCCTGAAGTAAGGCTTTCATAGGATCCTAGAATCTTAGAGCCAGCAGGACCTTATACATCACATAGTCTGTGTGCATCCTTTTGATCTGGTAGTGCTGCTCTTGGGCCTGTATCCCAAAGAGATCATAAAAGAGAGAAAAGGATTAACATGTGCAAAAATGTTTGTAGCCCTGTTTTTTGTAGTAGCAAGCAATTGGAAATTGAGGGGATGCTCATCCATTGGGGAATGGCTGAATAAGTTGTATTATTTAAATGTTCTGTAAGATATGATGGGCAGGTTGATTTCAGAAAAGCCTGCAAGACTTACATGAACTGATGCTGAGTGAAGTGAGCAGAACCAGGAAAACACTGTACACAGTAATAGCAAGATTATGTGAAGATCAACTATGGTAGACTTAGTTCTTCTCAAGTATGCACTGATACAAGACAATTCCAAAAGACTTGGTTTGAAAAATGACATCTACATCAAGTGCGAGAAGTATGGAGAGTGAATGTGGATCGAAGCATATTTTTTTTTTTTGTTTTCCCCTTTTGTTCTAATTTTTCTTTTATAATATGACTAATATTAAAATATGTTAAAAATGATTTTACATGTATAGCTTATATCAGATTGCTTGTCTTGGGGAGGAAAGAGATAAGGGGGGGAATTGAACTCAAAATCTTATAAAATGAATGTTTAAAACTATCTTTACATGTAATTGGAAAAACAAAATACTATTATTAGTAATAATAAAACTTTTAAAATAAATTAATAATTAATAATAAAATACTATTTTTTTTTTAAAGATCAAATAATCTAACCTCCTATCCAGGACAGAAATTCCCCTCTACAGTTTCTAATAGGTGACTAGCCATTTAAGACTTCCTTCAGCCACAACTAAATCATACAAAGGAGTGTCCTTAAGTTTAAATGAGGAATCTCTTTGCCCTTCTGAAATCTGAATTCTATTCCTGTCCTAATGCTCCAGATATGGAGGAAATAGTCCCAAGACTCACAAATTAAAACTATCCAATGTGCAGGGGTATATTTGCATTGATTCATTGCCCAGGAAGAATTGGAGGGGGGTTTATTGGAGGGGGGCTCCAATTGTCTTTATTGCATGCCTAGATTTGTGGGACCTGCTTATTGCCTACAACAGAGAAACAGACTTAAAAGTAGATTTTCATCTGGGCCTTTAATGAGTGATGAGAAAAGACATTTTCCATAAAAAAATGAATGTTTCATTTTCCATATGAAATAGAGTGACAATGGTAGACTCTAGTGTCAAATTAAATCTCTTTCCTCTTTTACTTTTGAACCCTTTCCATCCAGTCTCCTCCAGGAATTTGCCCTATCAGTTATCCCTTTTAAGAAAGTTTCAATCTCTCTCTCCTCTCAGGCTCCTTAAATTTTGATTTCTAAGATATTCAAAGTTCCCTTATCCTAAAACAAACACAAAACCCTTATCTGGATCCCTCCCTTGTTCTCCAAGCCACTTGACCATCTCCCTTTTCCTCTTCACTGCCAACCTTGAGAAAGAATAATTTGTACTTGATGCATCTACTTTTCATAACCAACTTTCTTCTCATTCTCTTGCAAGTTTGCCCTCTCCTTTTTTTTTTTTTTAATTTCTTTTATAGCTTTTTATTTACAAGATATATGCATGGGTGATTTTTCAACATTGACAGTTGCAAAGCTTTTTGTTCCAACTTTTTCCCTCCTCCCCCCCACCCCCTTTCCCAGATGACAGGTTGACCAATACATGTTAAATGTGTTAAAGTATAAGTTAAGTACAATATATGTATATATGTCCATACAGTTATTTTAAGTTTGCCCTTTCCTTAACCAATCTCTACCCTCAAAGAACTTAGTTTATAATGAAGAAAGGCAAATTATTAGCTTCCAGGGAAAAAAAGGGGCAGAATAACTTTCTAAGTTCCAGGAAAATTGAAAAAAGGTTGGAGTGGTAGGGTTAGGGGAAAGTCTGGGAAATCTATAGAGCAAGTCAAGCCAAGAATGAAGGTCTTGAAGATTGGGCAGGGGACCCCAAAGTTCAGAGTCACAGACCAGTGTTTCAAGGAATCCCAAAAGAATTTGCAGGCTTGAATCCATTTCCTAATCAAGGGGCAAAGTTTGATTGTAATTGTAATGCCGTTACAAGCAGGATAAATCTGAAAAAATTAGCTCAATGCTAAGAGAGAGGAGACCCCTTTATCCAGCTTTCTGTCATTGACGTGCTATTTCTGTGGCCCATAGGTAGGGCCAGGGAGTAGTTTCAGGAATTTGATTCTCACTGATCAGATTATCAGTCAGCAATGAATCAAAGAATGGTCTATTCAGAAACAGATGGATTGTTGTTCTTAGATTGAGAGTATGGAAAACCCCTGAGGGAGACTAAAGTCAGAAGATTTAGGATTACTGACTTATTGTTAGAAAAGAAGCCCCCCTAAATTCAGGGGACCACAAAATTATTGTTCTCTAGAATCAAAGGGATCATGATTAGGATCCCTCATGGTGGTCCAGGGTAAGGACTACTCTTCAGTAGAGTAAACCTCAAAGTGGAAGCTTCTTCAAGGTGAGAATACAGCTAGTGAGGAAGAAGAAAAATCCAGTACTAAGTCATCTTTAACTTTTCTATCCCTCTTTCTCCACATCAAAATCAATTCAAAAAACACCATTCACCAAGACCGGTTCATTCCATAGCCACAAAGCCTCTTATTCCTATACTCTCCTTATATTTCCATTTTTACCACTGGAGTTCAGACCTTCGCTGATTCACAGTCTCCATCTGAACTCTTACAAGCACCATCTGACCACTCTCCCTGACTTCCATCTCCTTTCCAAGCCATTACTTTAAAACTCATTTGTTTAACATTTTACTTTCCCTAATTACATATAAAACAATTTTTTTTTTTGTTTTTTAATTTGGAGCTCCAAGTTCTCTTCTTCCTTTCCTGTTCTCTTCCCTCTCTTTCAATCTGTTATACCCATGACATGTCTTGCAGACTTTACCAGACTGATCTTAATGCATCACCATGATATTGTCAATCCAACTGAAAACAATGTGATGAATATAAAAATATATTTTGCATGATTACGGTATATAACCTATATCAAATTGCTTACCAAATATGAGACAAAAGAGGAGGGAGGGGAGAATTTGGAACCCAACTTTTAAAAAAATGTTAGTATTTTATATGTTTTTATATGTGATTGGAAGAGAAATTATATAAAAAAGAAAGAAAACAAGCAATGGTTTTCTTTGTTTATAAGATAAAATATAAATGTGTTAGTCTAATATCAAGAACTAAGTGGTATGGTACAGTACATAGAAAGCCAGGCTTAAAGTCAGGATTAAAGACCCCAGTTCAGATATGGCCCCAGACACTTAGCTATGTGAAGCTAGGCAAATAATTTAACCTCTTTGCCTCAGGTTCTTCATCTGTAAAATGAGCCAGGAAAGGTAAAGGTAAACCTCCCCCCCCCCCCCAAAAAAAAAAAAAAAAAAACCCAAAAGGAGTCATGAAGAGTTGGACATAATTGAAAACAACATTCAAAGTTTTCTACAGTCTAGCTCCAGCCTAATGTTCTGATCTTATCTCCCAAGACTCCTTTCATAACTCTGAAGTCCAAGCCAAATCATCCAACCCTTACCCATGTTTTGCCTTTCAGCTCATCGCTGTCTTTACCTACTGGGTTCTCATCTATCCTTCAAGGGAACTTCCTCTGTGGAACCTCTCTTAATCCTCAGGGCAGAAAATAATTCCTCCCTGCACTGATTTCTAATAGTTTTTGTTGTTTTTCTTCCTATATTTTGGAAGAAGATGAGTCACTTGCTGTCTTGAATTGCTGGTGAATTGGATTTAAGTTAGGCAGAGATGCACAAAGTTGTCAGCCTGGCCATGGTCCAGGATGCACTGGATGATCTTGACATCTGGCCAAGCTCTAAGTGCTCCTCAGGGCCTGCTTCATCCACCTTAGAACCCTTGGAACAAATTGTTCTCATCTGCCCATTCTGTCTGGGAGGTCTCCACAGGCTTGACACGGACATTCCCCTACTTCTTGGATGGGTCAGAGACCTGTTGTTTCCCTTCAACCTGGTTTAAGCCTCTGCAGCAACGTTTTAACCAAGCTATGGCTGCTGGGTTCTAGCTGATGGTTCTTCATCCGAGAAGAGGACCATGATATCAGAGAGGTGATGCTATGACATGCAAGTGAGTTGGATTTACGTGAGCGAGGGTTGTACAGCAAAATAATGTTTTGGACATGTATACTTATTTTGTATTTAATTTATTCTTTAACATATTTAACATGTGTTGGTCAACCTGCCATCAGGGAGGAGAGAATGGGGGGAAGGAAGGGAAAAATTGGAACAAAAGGTTTGGCAATTGTCAATGCTGTAAAATTACCCATGCATATATCTTATAAATAAAAAGCTATAATTAAAAAAAAAGAAAGAAAGAAAGAAAGGCCTGGAGATACTTACAGGAACTGATGCTGAGTGAAATGAGCAGGACAGGAGATCATTATATACTTTAACAACAATACTATATGATGATCAATTCTGATAGACTCTGACAGCCTCTCTTCAACAATGAGAAGATCTTAATAAGTTCCATTTGTTCAATAATGAATAGAACCAGATACACCCAGCAAAAGAACTCTGGGAAATGTGTGGACCACAACATAGCATTTCTATTCTTTTTGTTTTTGTCTGCTTACATTCTTGTTTTCCTTCTCAGGTTATTTTTACCTTCTTTCTAAATCCGATTTTTCTTGTGCAGCAAAATAACTGTATGGATATGTATACATATATTGGATTTAACTTTAATATTTAATATGTATGGGAGGGGGTGGAGGGAAAAAGGGGAAAAGTTGGAACAGAAGGTTTTGCAAGGGTCAATGTTGAAAAATTACCCATGCAATATGTTGTGTAAATAAAAAACTATAATAATTTTTAAAATCTATTACACAAAGCTACCTCTTAATAAATAATGAATTAAAGCCATGTCCCTTTCTGCAAGGTAAAGCAACTCAACTTAGCTAATTCTCAAGTTTCCCTTAGTACCCAGAAGGCTTAGTTCCCATGGTCTCAACTATTATTATCCCTATACAAATAATTCTCAGATTTTTTTTATCTAGCCCTAAACTTCTTATGACCTATATCACCAGATATCTATTGGACATTTCAAATCTCTCTAACAGATTCCCAGAAAAATCTCTACATTTGCAACATATAATCAATACCTTCTGCCTCTCTGAATTGGAAACGTAGATGGGTATCTAACCAGGTGGATGTTAGCAGAGAAAGCCAGAAACACTGATAGGATTAAAATACTCCCTGAGGCAAGCAGGGAAGTACACTGATAGGATATTCTCAGCCTATTGTGGGATTTTTATTCTTAAGTGGATTTCTGTTTACAATCACATCCCAGGTAGAAGTCTTTAAACTTCTTTTTTTTAATATTATTACAAATTCAATATTATATCCTTTATTATATCCAATCAGAAAATCAAGTTATGATGTCAAGCCCTGAAGTTTTATTTCCCTTTTAAAAGATCTGCTCACACTATGGATTCTGGCAAAACTTTTTAGGAATTTATCCCAGCAGTCAATGGTGGACTCTTCCTCTTAGTTAATGGTGAGTTCTACCAGAGAACTTATCTTCCTCATTATTAATTGCTAAAACCCTTATCCTTGATAAAAACAAAACAAAAACAAAATCTGATGGATTTGGCCCACTTTTAACATCATAATAAAATCTTTGCCTCTTGATTTGGAAAATGTCTAAGCTTATAAATTCTTTTGAGATAATTCCCAACACTGACCTGTAACCCCAATATATTTTTGGAAAGGAGACAGCACAGATATCTCCCTCTTACCTCATTCCTTTATACTTTTCAGCTTTCTTTCATGTGTTACAGTCATTAGACTGTAAACTCCTTAAGGGAAGAGTTTGTCTTTCTTTTTCATATTTTTACCCACAGTCTCCAGGGCCTAGCATGTAACAGGAGCTTACTAATTGTTTATTGACCATTACTGATAAGTTACGATTTGTGATAGAAAAAAATCTGAAAACCAAGTGGGTACTTAACTGAGGAATATTTTAAAACACCAGTGAAAGAAGGTAGCTAGTGGCTCATGGGTAGAGAACATTGGACTTGGAGTCAGGAAGACCTCATTTAAAATCCAACCTTAGACACTTGATGACTCTGTGACTCTGGGCAAGTCACCAATTGCCTCAATTTCTTCCAACTGTAAAGTAAGGCTAATAGAACAACTGTCTTCCAGGGCTATGGGAGCATGAAATGAGATAATATTTGTAAAGTGCTTAGCACAGTGTCTGGAACATGATTGGCAATTAATCAATGGTTTATTCCCTTCCCCTTTCCTTCTATACAACTTCTTCTAGCCAGACTACATCCGGACTCATGTTAACTTTGGGAGAATCACAGTTTAGGAAAGATGTTGACAAGCTGGAGCCTGTCCAGGTAGGAAGCAGATAAAAGAGGAATACATTTTAGGGATGGGGAAAGAGCATGAACAGAAAGAAGCATGTAGGCAGATGTAATGTTGAGTTTGGTGAGATGCTGGAAGATAACACACCTGGAGAAAGGAACATCTAGCCAGACTTTGAAGAGCTTTCATTTCCACAACTCAGTTCATTTTGATGAGTATTCTATATAAAAGGCATTATGTACACTAGGAGCTGAGGTTACAAAAGTCAGTGGAAAAGCTGTCACAGTCCCTGCCCTCACAGAATGTAAATGTCACAGGTGGGGAGGGGGACCAGAAGATTTGTCTAAACTGAAAAAGGCAGGACTGGAAGGTGGGAGGGGAGGAACTAGGTCACATGTGTGGGTCTCATGGTGTGTTTGCTTGAGAAAACAGCATGGGCCGGTAGAAGGATAAAGTTAATCTCATTGAACCTCAGTTTCCTCACCTGTAAAATGGGGAGGGGGGCAGGGAGGATTGGACTAAATCACCTCTTCATCTGTTCTAACATCAGATGGGTGATATGAAATTCCAAAAGAATAATAGAGTTGCAGAGAAAAGCCTGCATCAGCCAACGTCCAACAATAAGAGACTAGAAAAGGTAAGACTCAAGCTGGTAGGACAGATAATGTGGCTATTGTTCAGAGGACGTTGCTGGTCTGGAAAAGATTCCAGTTTGGTCCCTTCTGGTACTGAGATACAGACTTGGGGAGCTATGACAAAAGGTCATGGAGATTAAGCTGTGTGAGTGAATCACATCACTGAGGGAGAAATTATGGAAAGAGGAAACAACATCACTTCACAGAACCTCAATAGTTCAGGGTTAAGATGAAGGAGAGGGTGAGAACCAAAGGAGACAAAAAAAAAGAATATTAAAGGGAGTAGGAAGAAATTAAAGAGAGCATAGCATTCCTGAAACCAGATTCCTGTTTTTTTTTTCCCTTACTTCTCATTAATTCTGGCCTTCCACAGCCTGGGGGAGGAGGAAGCAACTTACTTCTTGTTTCCCCACTTCTTCCAGACCCTTCCTCTGTACCCTAAAACCATCCCGCCTCACAAACCCTGGCTGAGCTCTTAATATAGCTAGGGAGCTAAATGAGCACTGATTCAAGTGCTGCAGGACTTGGCTCCAAATCCCTGCTCTGATGTTTACTACTTCTCCTAAGCCTTAGTTTTCTCATTGATAAATGGAGAGGATTTGACTACTTGGCTTCTGAAGTTTCTTTCAGCTTTAAATAAAGCTTTACATTTTCCAGATCTCTGACTGAATCCTTGTTTATGGATGAGTAAACTGAGGCATATAAAGGTAAACTGAATTTACAGGTTTCATGTCAGTCTCCTTCCTTTCTTTTCTTTTCTTTTCTTTCTTTCTTTTTTTTTTTTTTTGATAACTTTTTATTGACAGAACCCATGCCAGGGTAATTTTTTACAACATTATCCCTTGTACTCACTTTTGTTCTGACTTTCCCCTCCCTCCCTCCACCCCCTCCCCCAGATGGCAAGCAGTCCTTTACATGTTAAATATTTGACAGTATATCCTAAATACAATATATGTGTGTAGAACCGAACAGTTCTCTTGTTGCCCAGGAAGAATTGGATTCAGAAGGTATAAATAACCCGGGAAGAAAAACAAAAGTGCAGTTTACATTCATTTCCCTTTGTTCTTTCTCTGGGTGTAGCTGCTTCTGTCCATCCTTGATCAATTGAAACTGAGTTAGATCTTCTCTTTGTCAGAGAAATCCACTTCCATCAGAATACATCCTCATACAATATCGTTGTCAAAGTGTATAATGATCTCCTGGCTCTGCTCATTTCACTTAGCATCAGTTCATGTAAGTCTCACCAGTCCTCTCTGTATTCATCCTGCTGGTCATTCCTTACAGAACAATAATATTCCATAACATTCATATACCACAATTTACCCAGCCATTCTCCAATTGATGGGCATCCATTCATTTTCCAGTTTCTAGCCACTACAAACAGGCTGCCACAAACATTTTGGCACATACAGGTCCCTTTCCCTTCTTTAGTATTTCTTTGGGATATAAGCCCAATAGAAACACTGCTGGATCAAAGGGTATGCACAATTTGATAACTTTTGGGGCATAATTCCAGATTGCTCTCCAGAATGGTTGGATTCGTTCACAGTTCCATCAACAATGTATCAGTGTCCCCGTTTTCCTGCATCCCCTCCAACATTCCCCATTATCTTTCCCTGTCATTCTAGCCAATCTGACAGGTCTGTTGTGGTATCTCAGAGTTGTCTTAATTTGCATTTCTCAGATCAATAGTGATTTGGAACACTCTTTCATGTGAGTGGTAATAGTTTCAATTTCATCATCTGAGAATTGTTTCTTCATATCCTTTGACAATTTATCAATTGGAGAATGGCTTGATTTCTTATAAATTAGTCAATTCTCTATATATTTTGGAAATGAGGCCTTTATTAGAACCTTTAACTATAAAAATGTTTTCCCAGTTTGTTGCTTCCCTTCTAATCTTGTTTGCATTAGTTTTGTTTGTACAAAGGCTTTTTAATTTGATATAATCAAAAATTTCTATTTTGTGATCAGTAATGGTCTCTAGTTCATCTTTGGTCACAAATTCCTTCCTCCTCCACAAGTCTGAGAGATAAACTATCCTATGTTCCTCTAATTTATTTATAATCTCATTCTTCATGCCTAGGTCATGAACCCATTTTGATCTTATCTTGGTATGTGGTGTTAAGTGTGGGTCCATGCCTAATTTCTGCCATACTAATTTCCAGTTTTCCCAGCAGTTTTTGTCAAACAATAAATTCTTATCCCAAAAGTTGGGATCTTTGGCTTTGTCAAACATTAGATTGCTATAGTTTTTGACTATTTTGTCCTGTGAACCTAACCTATTCCATGATCAACTAATCTATTTCTTAGCCAATACCAAATGGTTTTGGTGACCGCTGCTTTAGTTTTAGATCAGGTACAGCTAGGCCGCTTTCATTTGATTTTTTTTTTCATTAATTCCCTTGAAATTCTCCACTTTTTGTTCTTCCATATGAATTTGTTGTTATTTTTTCTAGGTTAATAAAATAGTTTCTTGGGAGTCTGGTTGGTATAGCACTAAATAAATAGATTAGTTTAGGGAGTATTGTCATCTTTATTATATTCGCTTGGCCAATCCAAGAGCACTTAATATTTTTCCAATTATTTAAATCTGACTTTATTTGTGTGGAAAGTTTTTTGTAATTTTGCTCATATAATTCCTGACTTTCCTTTGGTAGATAGATTCCCAAATATTTTATGCTGTCGACACTTATTTTGAATGGAATTTCTCTTTGCATCTCTTGCTGTTGGATTTTGTTGGTGATGTATAAAAATCCTGAGGATTTATGGGGATTTATTTTGTATCTGCAACTTTGCTAAAGTTGTGAATTATTTCTAATAGCTTTTTAGTAGATTCTCTGGAGTTCTCTAAGTATACCATCATATCATCTGCAAAGAGTGATAATTTGGTTTCTTCATTACCTACTCTAATTCCTTTTATCTCTTTCTCAACTCTTATTGGCAAGGCTAATGTTTCAAATATAATATAGAATAATAATGGTGATAGTGGGCACTCCTTCCTTTCTAATAGT
Source organism: Antechinus flavipes (assembly GCF_016432865.1). NCBI lineage: Eukaryota > Metazoa > Chordata > Mammalia > Dasyuromorphia > Dasyuridae > Antechinus > Antechinus flavipes. Next base: position 209,994,922 of record NC_067403.1, on the reverse strand, counting down.
GGATCGGGCTCTCAACACTTCCTCTGCCCTTATAGTTAGAGAGATCCATATTCATTAAGAAAAAGTTTTGTTTTGTTTTTCTCTGAGGTAATTGGAGTTAAGTGACTTGTCCAGGATCACACAGCTAAGAAGTATTATATTAAGAGTATGAAGTCAAATTTGAACTCAGGTCCTCCTGATTTCAGGGCTGGTGCTCCATCCACTTCCACCTACCTGCCCACAAAAACTTTTTTTTTTAATTCTGATTTAAGTAAACATTAAATAAAATAGGTATTCTATTTCCATATACCGAGTAGAACAAAAGAAGATCATAATGATAATGTGGATCTCTATTGTCCACAGCGTTCTTTTCTTTTTAAACATATAATAAATTCGTCATATAAGTTAAAAAGCTATCCTACTTGTCAGTAATTCTTTCTGTTCTCTTTTGTCATTTAAAAAATTTTTTTCAACTACTCTCTCTTTTTTTCCCTCCCTCCTTCCTTTCTTCTCCTTGTCTCTCTCATTTTATGGTGAGACTATCCTATACTTAACCCCACCTTCCCTCCCATTCAACCCCTAATTGGGAAAAATAAAAGTCTTTGTAACCATTATACTTAGTCAAGCAAAATAAATTCCCAAATTGGCCTTGTCTGAAAATGTATTTTTTAAAAGGTATCTTGAGTCTACCATGCCAAGAAGAGAACAGTGTGTTTTATTATCATTCTTCTGAAATCCTGGTTGGTCATTGACATGGATTAGAGTTCTTAAGTCTTTCAAAATTGTTTGTCTTTAAAAAATTGTGGTCGTATAAATCGTTCTGCTCATTCTACATTAGTTTATAGAAGTCTTTCCAGGTTTTTCTGAAATTATCCATTTCATTATTTCTTGTGATATGAAAGTATTCCATAGAAGTTGTTATGAAAAATTCTGTATAAATTGTTCTGGTTTGTATTCATTTCACTCTGCATTATCTCTTACAAGTCTTCCCAAGTTTCTCCAAAATTGTCCATTTCATTATTTCTTGTGGTATAAAAATGTTCCATTATTGTATTATTGGTGGAGTTGTGAATTGATCCAGCTATTCTAAAAGGCAGTTTGGAACTTTGCCTAAAGGGCAAACAAACTGTGCATATACCCTTTGATCTAGTAGTGTCTCTTTTGGGCTGTATCACCAAGAAATCATTAAAAAAAAAAAAAAAAGGAAAGGAACCCACATGTGTAAAAATGTTTGTGGCAGCCCTTTTTGTAATGGCAAGGAACTGGAAACTGAATGGATGCCCATCAGTTGGACAATGGCTGAATAAGTTGTGGTATATGAATGTAATGGAATATTATTGTTCTGTAAGAAATGAGCAGCAGGATGATTTCAGAAAAACCTGGAAAGACTTATATGAACTGATTTTAGGTGAAGTGAGTAGAATCAAAAGAACATTGTATAGAGCAATAATAAGATTATGTGATGATCAATTCTGATGGACTTGTCTCTTTTCAACAGTGAGGTGATTTAAGCCAATTCCAATAGACTTGTGAGGGAGAGACTCATCTGCATCCAGAAAGAGGACCGTGACTGAATGTGGATTTTCATCCACATTTTTCATCTTTTTTTGTTGTTGTTTGCTTGTTTGCTTTTTTTCTTTCTGAATTTTTTTGACTTTTTGATCTGATTTTTCTTGTGCAGCATGATAAATGTGGAAATATGTTTAGAAGAACTGCATATGTTTCACCTATATTGGATTATCTGTCATCTAGAGGAGGAGAGCGATGGGAGAAAAATTTGGAACACAGAGTTTTGCAAGGGTGAATGTTGAAAACGATCTTTGCACGTTGCTTTTGTTTATCACTCACCTTTAAGCTTGATGCTAAAGTTGGGTTCTGTTTACCTGAGGGTGAGGAGGCACTGTCCCAAGCTCCAGGTTTTTTTCTGCTGCTGTTTTTAGATCTCATTCTGGAGGTCTTCCAGTTTTTTGTGCTTCCAAGGTAGCATGATCCTTGTATGGCCACTGTTCTCCTCCTGGTCTGCCCTTGTATTTTTACCCGGAAAGGGCTTCTCCTCAATCTACAAGCACTAATAATGCTCTTTGCTTTGGTTCTATGACCAGAGTCCCTCCACCCTTGCAACCCACAACCAGCTGCCTGTAACTGCGACCCAGTACTGCTCATGCTCAATAGAGATATCTGTTGACCCAGTGTCAGCAAAGAATCCCCTGTAATCTCTTTCTGACCAATTATCTCAATTCCTTTTACTGTCCCTGCCATGGTAACTCCCGAAGCTGCTGCTGCTGTGGCTACTATCTTGGGTGATGAGTTTGTGTGTACTTGTGGGCTCTGGACAAACCTTCATCTCAAGCATCCTGTGAACTTTTTCAATTTTCTTAGTCAGGAAAAATGTCTCAGCCTGACCTTTTGTTGAATCTCCCCTAAAATTTGATTTGAGGCATTGTTTGAAAGTTGTTTGGGTTTGGGTGACCCTGGGCAAGTCACTTAACCCCAATTGCCTCAGCAAAAAAAAAAAAGTTGTTTGGGAGAGGTCAGCTGGGTGGCTGCCCCAATCTGCCATCTTGGCACTGCCCACTTGTCTGATTTCTAAGGTGATAACTGAGACATATCTAATGAGTGTTAATGGATTCAGGGATTGCTCCTCTTAAATAAAATATTTGCATCCTACTGAAGGATAGCCAGTGGACCTGTGATTTCCCTGGGACAGGAAGCTTTCTCTGCCAATGTAAATCAGCACCCTCTTCGCTGGTAATAGTCTTAGAGAATTGCCTCAGAGAACACAGAGTGCAAATTAAGGACTTAGTTTTTTGTTTTCTTTTTGTGGAGAAGGGGTTGAAAACATAGCCAGGACAAGCTTGCTTTGTTTGACTCTAGGTTCTTATAACAGTTTTTTTTTTTTTTTCCTTTTCTTAACTGAGGGAGCAGATAGGGAGGGGAAGATGGAAGAGAGTTTGGACCTGAAAATGAAATTAAAATTTTTTAAAAAGAGAGATGGTACTTGCATAAAACCATGCATCCAGTATGGGTCAAGAAAAAACTTGAACTCAGGTCCTCCTTGATCTGAAGATGACTCTTTCTTTTCCATGAGGTGCCACCTAGGAGGGCTTGAGTAAAACCAAATGATGATCTAAGAAAACAATGAACCACAAACCAAACTGAACTCTCATTTCTGAGTGAACTAAGCCAACTTAGTTCACTATCTACTGACTAGACACATCCCAAGCCCTCCATCTTTATCCTCACTGATCATTTTCTTCATGAAACCTTTGATTTCTGCCCATCTCAACCTGAAATAGTCTTTCCTCTGAAAATCCTATTATCGTTAAGAAACTTGTCCAAAATTACACAGGTGGCCCAGGCCTCTGACTCTAAATCCATTATTTCTCCTCTCTCCATTAAGTTGCCTCCAGTTTTTTTTAATTAATTAATTAATTGATTGTTTTAAATAGTGTTTTATTTTTCCAAATATATGCAAACATTGTTTTCAACATTCACCTTTGCAAAACCTTGTGTTACAATTTTTTCTCCTTCCCTCACTTCCTCCCAACCTCACCTCCCACACCGGAAAGCAAGCAATTCGACATAGATTAAATGTGCAATTCTTCTAAACATATTTCCATATTCATCATGTTGTGCAAGAAAAATCAGATCAAAAGGAAAAAAACAAGAAAGAAGGAAAAAATGAGCAAACAACAAAAAAAGTGAAAATACTTTGAAAATACCATGCTTTGATCCATGTTCAGTCTCCATAGTCCTCTCTCTGCATATGTATGCCTCTTTCCATCTCATATCTATTGGAATTGCCTTAAAGCACCTCATTTTTGAAAAGAGTCAAATCCATCACAATTAATCATTATATAATCTTGTTACTGTGTGTAATATTCTTTTGGTTCTGTTCATTTCATTTAGCATCAGTTCATATTGATCTTTTCAGATCTTTCTGAAATCAGCTTGATCATCATTTTTTTTTTCTAGAAAAGTTGTTTTTTAAAATAACTTTTTATTTTCAAAATATATGCAAAGATAGGTTTCAGCATTCATTGTGGCAAACTAGTGTTCCAAATTTTTTTCCCTCCTTCCCCCTACCCCATCCCCTAGACAGCAAATAATCCAATATATGTTAAACATATGCAGTTCTTTTATACATATTTCTACAATTATCATGTTGCACAAGAAAAATCAGATCAAAACGGGAAAAAAACATTGCTTATCATTTCTTATAGAATAATAACATTCCATTACATTCATATACCATAACTAATTCAGCCATTCCCCAACTGATGGGCATTTACTCAATTTTCAGTTTCTTGCCATTACAAAAAGAATATTTCTAGTCTTGAAGAGATCTTTGTTTTTCAATCATTTTCAGATTCTCTTTTGTATTAAAGTTATTTATTAATACATCACTTCTTCCTACTACTCTATGAGTTCTAGAATGTATTTCTTATCTTTTTATTTCCTTCAGTGTCTGGGACAATGTTCTATGAACAGTAGACACTTAATAAATGTCTGTCAGATTGAACAGAAGACATTCGATAAATGTCTACTGAATTGAATTGACCTCTGTGTCTGAAGGGTGACATAGGACCCAACTTCTTAAACTGTGGATCATGATCCAGTGTGGAATCTTGTAACTGAAAATAGGGAAGTTGCAAAATTATGATTTATTATCAGTAAATGTTTGATATTTATATCTCTCTTATATACCTATGTACTCAAGGTCATGTAAAAATTTCTCAGACAAAAAGAGGTTTTGGATGGGAAAATTTTAAGAAGCTGGGCCATAGAAGATTAAAAGCTGCCTTTGAAGAAAAGCAAAGTTCTATCTCAGAAACTTACTGGCTATATGATCCTAGGCAGGTAATTTAATCCTAACTCTATTCGTCACACCATGTTGCCTTCTCCTAACTCTTTTTAGCTTACCTTTTTGCATTGTCTTTCCTTATTAGAGGAAAATTTCATTAGGAAATAAGGCAGGTAAGATTAGAAGGAAAGTAGAAAGTTAGGAAAATTTTTTTACATCCATTATTTCTGAAAAAGGCCTCATTTCTAAAATATATAAAGAATTGACTCAGATTTATAAGAATACAAACCATTCCCCAATTGATAAATGGTGAAAGAATAAGAACAGAAAATTTTCAGACAAAGAAATTAAAGTCATTTCTAGTCATATGAAAAAGTGCTTTAAATTACTATTGATTAGAGATAACTCTGAGGTATCACTTTACATCTCTCAGATTGGTCAAGATCACAGGAAAACATAATGTTGAAGGGGGATGTGGACTTGTATTCTTCTTAATTTGACTCAATTCTCTATATTTTAGAAATGAAGCTGTTATCAGAACCCTTGGATTTAAAAAAGATATTTACCAGTTTTCTGCTTCCCTTCTAATCTTATTTGCATTGGTTTTGTTTGTATAAAACCGTTTTAATTTAATATAATCAAAGTTATTCATTTTGTATTTCATAATGTTCTATAATTCTTCCTTGGCCATAGATTCTTTCCTTCTCTGAGAGGTAAATTATCCCTTATTCTCCTAATTTGCTTATAAAAGACACCCTTTATGTTTAAATCATGAACTATTGGGTACAAATTAAAACAAAGAGAAAGGGCAGCTAGGTGGCACAGTGGATAAAATGCTAGGCCTGGAATTGAGAAGACATGTCTTCCTCAGTTCTAATTTGGCTCCCTATACTTAGTAGATGTGTGATCTTTGGCAAGTCACTTCACTTAATTCCCCCATCTATAAAATAAGCTGGAGAAGGAAATGGCAAAACACCAGTATCTTTGCCCAAAAAAAAAAAAAAAAACAAACCCAAATGGGATTCTGAAGAGTCAGACATGATTGAACAAAAACAACATCAAAACAAAGAGAGTTCAAACAGTAGATTAAATTAGATCCACAATATAAAGAAAATTTAGTATCATGGTAACAACTTTAGGTTTGTTAAACTCAAAACTCCAATTACTAAACTCAATATTCACTTTTCAACAAAAAAGTGCTACATTAACTTGGCAGAAATGAGGTTATAGACCAACATATTCTTCATACCTTAGACCAAGATAAACTCCACATAGATATATGTGGATATAAAATTCATATCATAAACTGGCTTATGATATAAATGTTGTATGAATGAATAGTAAGTTTTCAAAGATTACTTGTCCCAGATATGCTTTTCTAAGCATGAAATTTTTGGCCAGGAAGCTCAAAGCAAGCCAATAAATGGAATATTGTCCAGAGCACCAATATTGAAGCGTGCTAGCCACCTCCCTACAGAGAAATGAGTGATAGATTTAAGGTGTAGAATGACTCATACATTTCTGAACATGACCAACATAAATTTTTTTGTTTTGTTTAGCAAAGGTCTATTTTATTGTAAGGAATTTTCTTTTTTAATTGGGGGTAAGTGGGAAAGAGAAGAGAGATAAGTATAGGGTTCTTTCTCATAATGAAAATAAAACAGGAAGAAAGTCAGAAGGAATCACCAACAAGGAAGAGATTTTTCAAAAATTCCATATTAAATTTGTTATATAATTTAAGAGAAAACCAAAATAACTATAGACAATATAAAATATTTGGGAGTCTATCTTCCAAGACAAATCCAAGAACAATATGAAAACAATTCAGAACAATTTTCACAAAAATAAAGTCAGATCTGAATAATTTTAAAAATAATAATTGCTCAGAGGCAGGCCAAGTCAATATAATAAGAATGACAAGTCTACATATATTAATTTATTTATTCAGTGTCATAAATAAAGTTAGCAAAAATTGTTTTATAGAACTAGAAAAAATAATAATAAAATTCATCTTGAAGAACAAAAGGACAAGAATATCAAGGGAATTTTTTTTTTTCCAGTGGATGGAGCACCAGCCCTGAAGTCAAGAGGACCTGAATTCAAATCTGACCTCAGACACTTAACACTGCCTAGCTGTGTGACCCTGGGTAAGTCACTTAACCCCAATTGCCTCATCAACAACAATAGCAACAAAAAGTAAAGGAAGATAGCCTAGTTTCAGACCTCAAATCATCAAAAACAATCTGGCACTGGCTAGGAGACAGTTGTGAATCAATGAAATAGACTGAATACACAAATATACTATAGTTGATGACCATAGTAATCTAGTGTTTGATAAACCCAAAGATGCTAGCTTTTGGAGAACTCACTATTTGATGAAAACTGCTTAGAAAACTAGAAAGCAGGTTGGCAAAAAGTAGGTATACACCAACATCTCACACCATCTCCTGAGACAAGCTGAAAATGGGTACATGATTTAGACAAAAGGGTGATACCAAAAGCAAATTAAGGGAGCATGAAAGAGAAAAGCAAACTCTATCTAAGAGATAGATAGACACTCAGACATAAACCTAAACTTTGTTCTACAATGTATATGAAAATGCTAATTTCATTTTGTATATGTTAAGTTCAGAACTTTCAAAAGAGAAATAGTATTTTAAAGAATTGAATATCATGAATATGAATATTGAATAATATATTTAAAATATTAAATTAAAAGGTTTATTTCCCTCTTTAAAAAAATCATTATAGACTCAGCTTGTAGCACATAATAGGTGCTTATTGAATTGAAATAATTGTTCAATTGAATTAAGTTTGGATTCTCCTTGAAGTAAGGGCCAAGCCAGTCCATTTCACCCTTGTAGGCTTTGGTTTCCATAAAAATGAGGCTGCTTGTTGGGAACGCTTCCCTACCTCAGCTTGTTATGCTATTAAATGGTTAATGTTCTCCAGCTGCTTGGAAGACACGATCCCTGAGCATTGTTAAACCCCCAAAAGGGAGCAGCCAGCATTCCAGGAGCCCTGGATAAGCAAAGTCCGAAGCTGCGGACTCCAGTTGTGTCACAGTGATCATTAAGCAGCCCAGCCATTCTGGCTCTTTCTTCAGAGGCAGATGAGGTCATGGCAGAATGCAATGGCAGTTTGGAAATGGGCTTCCCCTTGGGCTTCTCCACAGCAGAAACCAAAGACAGCTGTAATTGCAGACAGGAGGCCAGGCCCTGTAGGATGAGTCAGATCGTATCCAGAACAGGGACCCAGGAATGTGGATGATTTCACACTGCCATTGTTCTTCCTCACAGTAATGACTCCCTAGAAAGGAAGTGGCTGCCCACAATTGGATGGCTAAGCAGCTATTTAGCCCTTTCCTGATCTCAGACAGATATGGGGGAATGAATAGCATGTCTCATACCCAGGGAGTCCTAAAGTATCCTTAGACTCATTTTGCCAATAGATAAAGTGTCCTCTGACACTTTTTTTAACTTTAAATTTTTAAAAATTTTTAATTAATTTTTAATTTTTAACTTTTTTCTCTAACTATTTGAGGAAGGCAAGGGACCCTTTCTCAGAATAATGATTTTAAATGCTTAAAATAAAATATATGGGATTTCCAAAGAAATCACACTGATGCGGGAAAGATTCCTTTCTAGATTCCCACCCTCTCCTAGTTAATAATGTAAATTGCCCTTTAACTCACAAATCCCTTTGAATTCCAATAGAAGATCAGGACCTGTCCCTGCCCCACCCAGATCTGAGCCAACTTTGGGGCCACACCCAAAAGCCCCTTGAGCTAAGTCTCCCATTATAAAAAGGCCACGCCCCGGGAACCCCTCTTTGCAGAGATTCCAAACATGGTAGCCATGTGACGACCCTCTGTCCACTGGATCGTTTGTCCAGTGCCCTCCTTATCTCTACCTTCACCTATCTCCTTACTTCCAAACCTAATAATAAACCTCTTTTATCAATCTAGCTCTCGGGCCAATAAATGCTTTTATTGGGGACTCAGGCCACTACTAGACTCCATTTACTGCTGTACCCTTGCGCGAATCCAAGGGGGTTGCAGGGGAGCTTTGCTTGACTCCCTGTACCCCAAACCTGCCACTAGACCCTAACTAAATCCTAATCTCATTTAGGTACCCCAAATCTAGACCTCAACAACACTACATTGAAGTACAGTGATTGAAATATTTTTAAAAACAGGGTAAGAATCTTTGCTCTATATGAAGAAGTACAGGAAGGGTTGGTCTCAGAAATCAGATCAGACCCAGTTGATAAATGATTTTTCCCTTTGGAATGTTCTCTCCCTCATCCCATCCCCTCAAAAAAAAAATTGCCTGATTCTATTCTCATAATATGCATAAATACTCCAAAGATTTTTGACTTAATTCTTCCCAAAGGAAAATCCAAGTAGATAAAGACTATCTACTGTTCAGATTCCATAGTTAGATGGATATTTATTCCACAGATCTGGTCCATTCTGAAGATGGATACTGTTGATGGATAATGAACTGGTATCAATATTGAATGGAAGGAAGGTGGCTGATTTGATTATGTTTGAGAAATTGCTGGATTTTTTTAGGGCCCCAAGATTCTTCCTGAAACAGAGGCTCTTTTTTTTTTTTAACCTCAATATTCTTTTAGTAGTTCTGTATAATTGTAAGTCATGGAATGTTACAGTCCCCCAAAATTAAAGTTGTGGGTCAACAAAGGATAGTGGAGAGTCTTGCAGCAGGTATGACCAGATGGCAACATATTACCAATAGAGGATCAATGAAAGGGACCTCTGAAAAAGAAAATATATGTGTTATGTGGTAAAAGCAAGATATAACTAATGTCCTAGCCACATGCTCTCTTTTTGTTTATACAATGTCAAGTGTCCTAGAGGAAGGCTTTGAGCGTTGAATGGACCCTCTATGAAATATATAAAGTTGCACCTGATTAGAAGCTATGAATGAGCTAATTGTAAGGTGAGTCACATTGGAGGACCACATTAATGACCTCCCATTGCTATTGAGATACCTAATGGTAATAATGGGCTGCTAGGATGCAGTGGATAAAACACTGAGCCTAGAGTCATGAAGTCACTTACTAGCTGTGTGCCCCTGGGGAACTCACTTAACCCTGTTTGACTCAGTTTCCTTATTTGTAAGTGATCTGGAGAAGGAAATGAAAAAGCATGTCAGTATCTTTGCCAAGAAAACTGCAAATGGGGTACTGAAGAGTCAGTCATAAATGAAATGACAAAACAACAAAATGATAATTACAAATGCTCATTTTTACAGTGATTTAAGATTTTAAAATATTTCTTTAAAACAATCTTTTAAGATAGATATCACATGGATATGGCTCTTTTCAATAATGACGTGATTCAGGCCAATTCCAATAAACTTGAGAGGGAAAGGGCCATCTGCATCCAGAAAGAAAGTTATGGGGACGGAATGTGGATCAAAATATAGTATTTTCACCTTTTTTGTTTTTGTTTGTTTGCCTTTTTTTTCCTCTTTTTTGATCTGGTTTTTCTTGTGCAACATGATAAATGTGGAAATATGTTTAGAAGAATTGCACATATTTAATATATATTGGAGGGGAAATGGTAGAGGAAAGGAAGGGAAAAAAAAGTTGGAGCACAAGGTTTGCAAGAGTGAATGTAGAAAACTATCTTTGCATGTTTTTTGAAAATAAAAAGCTATTATTAAAAAAAGGTATCACCAATATAATTATTCCTAGTTTATAGTTGAGGAAATTCAGGCTCACAGAAGTAAGGAAGGAAAATTCCATACTATGTGTTTTAGTCTCAAAGCTGCCAGAGACAATTAATGAGCTAAATAACTCTATTCTGAGTATTTATTCTTAGGAAGGGAAAAAAAAAACTGAAAGTGACAGAAATCCATAAGCCATTTCTATTCATTTAAAATTCTGCAATAAAATATAGTTACAGGACTCAGTTTGGCTTCATATTGGACGTTGCTTTAAAGTCAATTAACATAAGATATGGAAAAGTTTGGGAAATAATTTGATCTTTAGGATGAAAAAAGAAACATTTGGTATTATCAATAAAATGCCGCATTAGAGCATATAAGTTAAAATGCCACTTACCAAACATGGCAAGGTTGTTGTGAGGATCAGGTGAAATAATATCTGTAAAGGCCTTTCACATACATTAATAGGTGCTTTTAAAATGATCCTATCCTCCCTGTTATCAGAAAGGAAGGGAAAGTAGAAAGCCTTTTTTTTTTTTTTTTAAAGATCTTACCTTGGCTACTAGGATGCCTGAGTCAATCACTACTGAGTCATTCAAAAGAACAATAGTTATTTAACTTTTGACTCAAATCTGGAGAATCATTATCTTAAAACCATTCAATAGTTCTCTAGTTACAATTTTTAAGAATTTTTCTTTCATCCTGGGTAGAAAGGGGAACTCAAGGGATACTTTTGTTGATTGAATTACTAGATTTCTTCTTTCTCTTAGTTTGATCATTATCTCTGTTTTGGTCAAGATATGGAGAAATTGGGTATTGCTCCTCTGAGAATTAATCAGGGTTCTCCTGCCCTTGTATTTTCAGGGAGAACAAACTGAACTTTGGTTTAGTTTTTCTTTCTTTTTAAAAATTTTTCTTTTCTTTTATAATAGCCTTCCCTTCTCCAAAACTAATGCAAAGACAGTCCTCAATAGCCACTCCTGCAAAATCTGGTACCCCATACTTCCCTCCCAGACAGCAAGCATGTGCAATTCTTCCAAACATTTCCCTGTACCCACTATCCTGCACAAGAAAGGAAAAAAAATGAGAAAAAAAACATTGCTTAGTTTTTCTTGAGAAACCATTTAAATCTTTGAAAAAGATCTTTAAAATATTATAGATTAGGACATTAAATATTTACAAAGTTGTCTATTGATGTGGGATCAAGAACTTCAAATTACTACTACTACTACTACTAGCTAGCTAAGATTTATATAACACCATGTACCAGACACTGTGCTATCTTTTAGAAATATTAATTATGATAGTTAACATTTATATAGTATTTATTATGTGCCTTAGGAGAGAGGACAACTGACAGAGATGTCACATTTGGAACATTCAGACAGAAAGTGAACCAGGAGAGAACAGTCATGAAAATCCAAAAGGGGAAAGAATATTCAGGAGACTGTGGTCAACAGTGTCATATGAGCTCTTAGAAAAGACTACCAGATTTGGAAAATAATAAATCCTTGAAACTTTAACGATGTAAATCAAAAAATCAATCACTGTAAAACAAGTAAAAATGAATTTTATGAAGTTACAAAAAACAAGACTGTCCCGAAAGAAAAGATATGTGAAGATACTTTCCTTACACACACTTCTTTGCAGAAGTGGGGGTTCCACAAGTGTAGAACATTGCATATATTCATAAATCATTTTGATGTATTGATTAGTTTGGCTGTTTTTTTACCCTTTTCTTTCCATTAAAAAAAAATTCTTAGTTATAAGCTTTGACTCTTCCTGAGGAAGGGACACAAAGAAAAATTTAGGATATATAAAAATATATGGATACTTAAAAAAAAAATCATTAGTAACTTCAGAAAGAACAATTTCAGTTGGATGAATAAGTCCATAGGCAGACTGACTTTGAAAAGCCTTAATTTTCCCAGTAAAGAAAGCGATAAGATCTTCAATTGAGAGGTTGGTAGTGGGAGGTATTGGGAGCTTAAGAGGGAAAGGAAGATCTAGAATAGCTTCTGTAGGGAGTGAGATAGGAAGTCAATTAGGGAGGTATAAAAGCATGGCTTTGCCACAGTGAGGGACTAGTGGAGGTTGGTTAAGATGAGTTCATAATGTACCCAGTTAGCACAATTATGAGATTTTCTTTAGCTTTATTAAATAGCTCATGAGTGAAGGCGGTGGGTGGTGGAAGTCATCCAGAAGTCATGCCAGCTTTGGCAAAAGAATAGTGATAGTGTAAGGTGCTGGCAGATTGTGTGTGTGTTGTGGGTGGGGGTGGAGGTGGGTAAGGGTGTGGGTGTGTGGAGGGGCTGACAGTCAGATAGTAATTAAGTGCCAGTCAGTCAATACACATTTGTTAAGAGCCTTTAATGTACCAGGCATTGTGTTAAGTGCTGAGATTTAAAGGCAGAGAACAGTGTTATGTTGGGCTAACAATTGGATGGAGGCTGGAGAGTGAAAAAAGTGAAGTTAGAATAAGGTTAAGAGCCTGAGAAAGTCTTGAATAGTAGATTGATGGAAAAACCCAGTGCAGCACATATACTGTATCTAGGATATATTATAACATATTCAACATATATAAGACTGCTTGCCATCTAGGGGAGGGGGTGGAGGGAGGGAAGGGGAAAGTTGGGACAGAAGTGAATACAAGGGACAATGTTGTAAAAATTACCCTGGCATGGGTTCTGTCAATAAAAAGTTATTAAAAAAAAAAAAAGAAAGAAAGAAAGAAAGAAAGAAAAAAAAAACTCAGTGCAGGTTTTCAATTTTTTACATGTTTTTAAAATTTTGAGTTCCATATTCTCTCCTTTCTTCTTATACCCCATTTCCCATTGAGAAGGCACATATGAAGTTAATGCAAATCATTTCCTTAAGTCATGTTGCAAAAGAAAACATAGTTCTGCCCTTTTCTCCTATCTCCTCCACAAAAACCTCAAGAAAAAAAAAAAAAGTGTGTATGAAGACATGATCAATTCTTTCTCTGAGTATGGATAGCATTTTTCATCATTTCACAGTTGTGACAAAGAACTGAACAACAACAAAAAAGAATATTCCTATCAACTGAGGAACAGCTGAACAAACTATGGAATGGAGAATTATTGCTTCCTAAAATATAATCAAAGGGTTGCATTTATAGAAATCTAAAATTTGTATTAATGCAGAATAAAGTACTCAGAATCAGAAGAACAGTTCCTACAAGTATAACACCATAAAGGGAAACAGTTTTAAAAGATTCAAGAACTCTCATCAATGGAAAGCTCAATCATGACAAGAGAAGACACAATGAAACATGTTTCCTATCTCTTGGCAGAAAGATGATGATAAAAAGTAGATTTAGAATGAGATACATTTTTAGACAAAGTCAATAAATGATTTTTTTTAATTAAAGGTTTTTATTTTTGAAGGGACATAGAGGGGATAGTGATAAAAAAAAAAAAAAGAAAGAAAGAAAAGCATCAATCTCTAATATTTACAAAATACTGAGGGGAGAACAGAAGAGAGTTCAGGATGGGATAGACAAGCAGAGTAGTGTTAATACCATGGTGTCAAATTTCATATGAGTTGGAAAACATAAATAAAAATTAATTAAAAATTCATTGTTTCATATGCAGCCTTTATATTCTTTATATATAGGAATGCTCATATTTATTAATATTTATTAAGTTCATAAAATTAAAAGAAAGAAAATATAGAAATTATATTCTTTATATATAGGAATGCTCTTATTTATTAATATTAAGTCATAATATTAGAAGAAAGAAAATATAGAAATTATTTTCTTTATATATAGGAGTGCTCTTATTTTTAAATATTTGTTAAGTTCATAATATTAAAAGAAAGATAATATAAAAAAAAAAAAAAAGAAAGAAAATTGAACCTCTGAGGCCAGAGCTTCAGGTTTTTGAACAGGTTACAAGGAAATGACACTTCACTCTCTTGGTTCTCCTGCCTCCGGCTAATTCTTTGTCTTCTGGCTGATTCCTATTTCTATATACTGATACTTCTCAAGCTTCCATCCTTGATTTGCTAATCTTTTCTCTTTCTTCATTTGGCTCCCCTCTACGGTTTATTTACTTATTTTTTAATTAAAGCTTTTTATTTCCACATCATATACATGGGTGATTTTTCCAACACTGACCCTTGCAAAACCTTTTGTTCCAAATTTTCCCCACTCTCTCCCCGAGCTGGCAGGTAGTCCAATACATGTTAAATAGGTCAAAATACATATTAGATCCAATATATATATACATATTTATACAATTATCTTACTGCACAAGAAAAATCAGATCAAGAAGGAAGAAAAAAAACTGAGAGAGAAAACAAAATGCAAGCAAACAACAACAGAGAGAGTGAGAATGCTATGTTGTGTTCCACACTTAGCTCCCACAGTCCTTTCTCTGGGTGTAGATGGCTCTTTTCATCACTGAACAAGTGGAACTGGTTTGAATCCTCTCATTGTTGAAGAAAGTCAAGCCATCAGAATTGATTATCGTATAGTCTTGTTGCCATGTACAAAGTTCTCTTGGTTCTGCTCATTTCACTTAGCATCAGTTCATATAAGTCTCTCCAGTCCTCTCTGTATTCATCCTGCTGGTCATTTCTTACAGAACAATAATATTCCATAACATTAATAAACCACAATTTACTCAACCATTCTCCAATTGATGGGCATCCATTCATTTTTCAGCTTCTAGCCACTACAAACAGGGCTGCCACAAACATTTTGGCACATACAGGTCCCTTTCCCTTCTTTAAAATCTCTTTGGGGTATAAGCCCAGTAAAAACACTGCTGGATCAAAGGGTATGCACCCCTTCCCCCCCAATGGTTTAAATGGTCTACCTATATCTTTGATCCTGATGTTTTTTTCCCAGACTTCAAGCCACATTTCCAACCGCCTACTAGAGAGTTCCACACTAATGATGACATTAATATCAATTCATCAAGATCAAATTCATCATTAAAACAAGCGGCGTTACTACTTTGTGTCACTAGGTGGCAGGTAGGGGTATTCTAGGATGATTTCTGTGCTTCTTTGTTCTGGAAATTTGAATCCTTATGCAATGTTCTTGTCGAGAAGCAAAAAAACGCTTGGGTGGTCCAAGACATGAAATATAGAAGTAATGTAGAAAATAATTGTGACTCTGAGTAAATGAAAAATCAGTGAAGATCCCTGTCATGTCCCAATCTGCTGCTTTCAGACTGTACTGAACGTCTATCTCTTGACTACTTGAGAGCATTCTGTATTCTGGTCTCCTATTTCTGCCCCTGACTCAAATTAGTTACCCTCTCCGCTGAGCACCTCTGAAGAAATAAGCCTTATTTGTCCTCTGAATCCCAGTTCCTATGTTAATATCTCAAAAAAAAAAAAAAAAAACCCCAAAACCCAACCCCTTTAAATTTGATGATCTGGGAGCTTCCTCCACTATTATAGTCCTTAACTTTTCTGTTAAGAGTGCTCATATTTACATAATGTGTTAAAGTTTACTTCATTTAGAAAATTGCTTCCAATCATTCTAAATGATTCCCTGGTGCAGATACATCTTTTAAAATGTTTTCTGGGTGATTCCTCAAGGTTGAGAATCATGGAATAGTCGGTCAATAAACATTTATTAAACACTTATTATGTGCAGGCACTCAGCTAAATACTGGAAAGTCAAAGGACGGTAAAAAACTGTCTATCCTTAAGGAGTTTACAAACTAATCAGGAGAGACATATACAAAAGGTAGCTTCAAAGCAGGGAGGAAGTGGCATGTACTGGGGATTGTGATAGGGAAATTAAGAGGAGTTTGAGGGCAGTTAGATGGCTCAGTGGACAAGCCCTGGAGTCAGAGAGACCTGAGTTCAGATCCCATATCAAATACTTAACACTTCCTAGTTGTGTGATCTTGGACAAGTTATTGTCTCTCAAAAAAAACAAAAAACAAACAAAAAAAAAAAAACAAAGAACAAAAAACACCCAATACCCCCAAAACAAAAGAAACAAGAAAAGAGTAAAATTAAGTGGGAAAAGAAGAAATAGCTATCCTGGGTACCCTTCTCAAAGAGAGGTTCATATACTTCTGGGAGGAGCTCTTTAATCTCCATCATCCAATCAGAGGGAAGGTGAGGGAATATTTAGGAATATGTGTTTCAGAAATGAAAAAGTATTTTAGGATGAAGAAGGAAGACTCGCTGGTTGGAAGAGACGAGAGAACTATATTTGGAAATGAATATATCATAATAATAAAACTTCAATAAATATTGTTTTAAATGATGAATTAGAAGCAATGAACATTTTAAGATCATTTAAAGAAAATTTAATTGTCGAAAATTGCAAATGACTATAATTATTCTAGAATGTTTTCGTTTTTTAAAAGTTGCAGGTGGGGGGTTGGGGATAACCAGGTTATTATATTGCATTAATCAAAGTGAATGATGTTGAGAAATAAAATACTTATTAACTTGCACACCAGGTTTGACTTTAAGGTTACTTATTTTGGGTTCAGATGTTTTAAAAGACTCTGGGACATAGCTCATCTATGTCACCAGCCTTCAAAGTCAGTTGAAAACTTTTGATTTAATCACTGATTAATCCTAATTCCAGAGGATTTAGGATGAAATATACTTTTTTCCTGGTAGAGAATGATGGATTCAAGAATATAGATTGAAATGTATTTTTTAATGTACCAATGTGAAAATTTGTTTTGCTTGACTATGCAGGTTTCTTATAAAAGTACTATTTTTATGGTTTTTTTTTTTTAATGCAAGCAAGAAAGAAATGGAAAGATAAGAAAATAGATCTTTGAAAATTGAAAAACTTAGTTTAATTTGTAAAAAGATTCAACATGGATTGATTCAAATTTGTCCTTATTTGTATGTATTACATTAAATAATATCTAGACATAATAAAAATGACAATTTTATCTAAATTAAAATTTACTTATTCACTGCTGTATCAATGATAATACCAAAGGATTACTTTTTAGAACTAGAATAAAAATAATAATGAAATTCATCTGGAAGAACAAACAGTCAAGAACCACAAAGGAAATAATGGGAAAAAGTTAAGAAATAAAGAGTTTGATCAACAGAGCAGATTGGGTACACAACATACTGAAGCAAACAAATCTAGCAGCCTAGTTCTTGATAAACCCCAAAATTCTAGCTTATTATTTGACAGAAACAGGTAAATTAGATATCAGTCTGGTAGAAATTATATTTAGAACAAAACCTTATGCCACATATCAAGATAAACTCCAAATTGATACATTACCTTGACATAAAAGATCATACAAATAGAGAAGACGAACAAATTTAAGGAATGGGCAAGAAATTACTGTTCATATCCATAAATAAGAGTTCATGACCAAAAATAGAATAGAGAAGATCAACTAAGATAAAATGAAAGGTTTAATTATATAAACTTTTAAAGTTTTTCCATAAATAAATTCAAAGCAGCTAAGATTAGAAGAAAGTCTATTAAATGGGAAAAAAAAAATCTTTGTAGCAAATTTCTCTGATAAAAGGCCTCTATTTGAAATATATAAGCAACAGATTTAAATTTATAATAATTTGCTATTCTCTACATAGCTATTTTCTACATAGCAAGTGTTTAAAAGATTGAAACAAATAGCTCTCAAGGGAAGAACAGAAAGATGAAATTCCCCGAATTACTAACAATTAAAGAAAAGTAAAAGCAACTCTGATGTTCACTTTATATTTATCAGATTGACAAAATGGATTTTAAAAAATGACAAGTACTGGAGAAGCATCTGGGAAGTTAGACACACTAATACATTGTTGGTGGAATTGTGAAATGCTCTAGCTATTCTGGAAAGTAATTTGGAATTAGACCCCAAAGTCACTAAATTATCTATACTCTTCAACCTAAGAATACCAACAGTAGGATTATAACATTGAAAGATTAATAAAAGAGGAAATGGACCCATATATACAAGAATATTTCTAGTAGCTCTTTTTATAGTAGCAAAGAACTATGAATTGAGAGGGTATCTATCAATTGGGGAATAGTTGAATAAATGTTAGTATATAAATATAATGGAAAACTATTTTCCTGTAAAAAATGAAGACATAGTTTCAGAGAAACATAGGAAGACTCATGGGAATTGGTGCAATATGAAGAACATGAAGGATAATTTATATTATAATATCAATTATCAAATATCAGTTATCAAGTCAATTATTTGCTAGGCACTGTGCTAAATCCTGAACAAAACAGAAAAGAAAAGCAAAAAACAATTCCTGCCCTTAAGAAGCTCATTCTCTAATGAGGAATACAACATTTGTACTACTGTGTACAACTACAAATTATAAAAATGAGCAACTCTCAAAGATCTTAAGAAGTTTGATTGATTTGTTGATCTACCATAAATTCAGATGATTCATGATAAAGAATCCTATTCCCTCATGACAGAAAGATGATGAACTAATATGCAGGAAGAGTTGCATATTTTGGGACATTCTAAATGGGAATTTTTTTTCGCTATTATCATTTGTTACAATTTTTGTTTTTCTCTTTTGTGAGGATGGAGGGTGGGCAGGAAGGAGAAAAAAATGTCTGATAATTGAAAAATGTTAAATTTAAAGAAAAATAACAATTAATTTATATTCCCTATCAATGGGAACCCCCCCAAAAAAAAATCACAAGGAAAAAACCCCAAGCAAACAAACATCAATATCAAAAAAGTAAAAATACTATGCTTTGATCCATCTTCAGAATCCAGAATTCGCTCTCTGGATTCTCCATCACAAATCTATTGGAACTGCCTTGAATCACCTGATTTTTTGAAAGAGCCAAGTTTGTCAGAGTTGATCATCGTATAATCTTGTTGCTGTGTACAATGTTCTCTTGGTTCTACTAACTTCACTCAGCATCAGTTCTTTCCAGGTCTGTTTGAAATCAGCCTAATTATTACTTCTTATAGAACAACAATGTTCTTTAAAAAAATTTTTTTTATTGAAGCTTTTTAATTTTTAAAAGATATGCATTGATAATTCTTCAGCATTAACTCTGGCAAAACCCTGTGTTCCAATTTTTCCCCCTCTCCCCATCTTCTCCCCTAGATAGCAAGTAATCCAATATATGTTAAACATGATAAAAATATAGAACAATTCAGCCATTCTCCAGCTGATGGGCATCCACTCAATTTCCAGTTTCTTGCTACTACAAAAAGGGCTGCCACAAACATTTTTGCACATGTGGATTCTTATCCCTTTTTTATGATCTCTTTGGAATATTAGATCTAGTAGTAACCTTGCTGGATCAAAGGGTATGAACAATTTGATAGCCCTTTGGGCATAATTCCAAATTGCTCTCCAGAATGATTGGATCATTTCGCAAGAGCACAATTATTTAAACACAATCTTCTTAACTGGCTAAATACCTTCCTGGAAAGGTCAAAAGACTATGGAAGCATACAACTATGCCCCAAGGTTAGGGATTCTAAATGTAGGTCTAGAAACTCTGAACAGATCACAGGACCGTGCCTGTGTGAGAAAAGAATCATAATTTCACTAATCTCTTAACTAAAATTTAGCATAGCCTTCAGTTATGAGTGTAGGGAGCAAACCTCAGTAGGATGATTAATATCTGTGACTTTTCACATTACAATTATTTCAAAATTTCTATGATCACCACTACTTCAAATGACTGTAGTTGTTAGATCCACTACTAAATTGCTAATAATCTTCTTGGTTTTGGACTATTTAATTGTTTCTTTTGTAGTTCCATATATTTTATTTTATTCATTTATCAGTTTTTGGAAAAAGGTCTATAGGCTTTTCCAAACTACTAACAGATCACCGACATGAAAAAAAGTTAAGAATCCCTTCATCTGGGCACTTTTCGTTTCCATAGTAATGATAATTAATGCTTATATTGTATTTAATATTGTACAAAGAGCTGGGAAGTCAGTCAGCGTCCTCTAAGACTTCCCAATAGAATGAAGGAGAAGACAGGCAACTATATACACACAGACTGAAAACAGGATTGATAGCAGCTGAGGTTACACTCAAAGAGTCTTTAGAACATAACATCTTGTAAGATCAGATCAATCATACTGAACCATGCTAAATTAGAGAATTCTTGTCTCTATCAACTCTAATGAGTTAACACTTTGTAAGGATTCCAACAAAGGTAAATTGGCAGTGATTTCAAAGGGAAGGCACTATTATTTGGCACAGTCAAACCTGAACCTTACCCCACAAAAACAGTACCCCATGTTCTGAAACATAATCTTAGGTGATGAATGAGGTAAAGAATAGAGAATAAAGTGAGAATCAAGAAAAGGGGGTCTGGAGAAGCAGGCTGAGATACATGTTTGCTCTGTTTGGGAGAAGTTTCCATCTGAAAATCAATTTTTAAAATCTCTGACTAGGGAGATTTTTTGGGCAAAGGCAAGGGAAGCTAAAAATTCAAAGTTTGATAGTTCAATTGTGTCCAATTCTTTGTGATCCTATTTGAGGTTTTCTTGGCAAAAATACTGGAAGTATCTGCCAAAATGGTTTGCCATTTACTTCTCCAATTCATTTACACATGAGGAAACTGAGGCACACAGGGTGAAGTGATTTAGCCAGGGTCACACAGTGTCTGAGGCTAGATTTGACTGCTCCTTAATACAAATGAATATCTAATTGATAGCATTTGCTAACATGTGATTGAGAAATTTGGGTGTCAGTACAAAATTGAAAATTGATTTTAATTTTATTTTTCAGACTTAGTCAATCTGGCATAGATTAGTACTGTCCTCTGCTGTAAGAATCTAAACTTGTTTGTCTTGTAATTTGGCCTTTCACCTATGCTCTACAGAAACTTGTCTAAAGGACTTATAGCAAACTCCACCTTTCCTCAGATAGCCTCTGGTCATTTGGGATTCATTTCTATTCATTTAATTTGTTTCTCCAACTTGATTCAATCAAACCTAGAGTATACCCAAGTCTGCTGACTACTGCAATTTATCACTTGAGGATTACTTCTATCTCATTTTTATTCCCTATCAATGGCAACAAATTTGCTAAATTTGTCTCCCTCCTTTTTTTTTTTTTTTGAACTTTGACTTCAACTTTGTTTTTTCATTGACATAAGTAGACATATTTATTTGGGAATTTACTGAAAAATATCCTGTAATTTTAACCATTGTTTGGCTCCCATTCTTAAGTTTTGAAAAACTCTGACTTAAAAAAAAAATGTTTGTTGAAATGAAATATATGAATTACACGAATTCAATTCTATTAAGGTATATGAAGGAGGGGTTGATTACAAATATTTTGAAATATTAAAGAGTATAATTATTTAAAGACAGGCATTCTTGATTGTCTTGGACTGTCTTGACATTCTGTCTGGAAAAGTCAATCGTCTGTAAAGAGGAATCTGAAGCAAACAAGGAAAAGTCACTTACTCAGGGTCACACAGATACTAAGAGTTTGAGGATGATTTAAACTCAGGTCTTCCTCCACTAGCTGTTCTACAAAGGTGTTGAGAGAAAGACACACTCCCTCAAGAGGATCCCCTAGAACCCTAAAGCCCCATGTAGAAGATCTGAATCTAGCATTGGGAGACCTGAATACTCTACTTAAAACAGAAAAGCTTAATTTTTAGGCAAGTGTCTCCAGCCTGTTGAGGGATGGGTGAGGCAGAGGTGGATGAAGTTTACAAAGAGAAAGAATTAAGAAAGGCAATGGAAGCATGGAATCTATTTAGAAATCCAAGACTTCAAGTGATTCACTTTTCCTGATCTTTTTAAGGTTGTAACCTCTATTTTACCTTTAGGGTAAAAAAAAAAAACCAATAACAAATACTGAGGCTAAGAATTGGGACCCTAGAGGACACATGTTACTCTTGGAGAAAGTTCTTTTTCTTTACATCCTTGATTCTCCCTGGAAGTCATCAACCCAAAAAAAGATTCAAATCAAAAAAACCAAACCAAGAGGAGACTGGATTTTTCAGTGTCTTTTGAATATATCTCCTAATAGTCCAAAATATTTTCCTTTTTATATGATTAGTAAACTGAAATCAGTGACAGAATATCTCCATGTGCTCCAAAGTCTCTCTAAGTAACTCATGTTATTTTACATTGTTACATTTAGATTTTCTTGGAAGCTGATTTCTTCCACATGGAGAGTTGTGGGAATCTTTACAAACTGCTAACTCATTAGAGTTGATAGATTATTGATCTGATCTTACAAGGAGATGTTTTGGGCCAGAACCTGAAACAAAGTACTAAGTAGAACTAATTGATACAATGCTTGTGTTCACACCTTTACTCATTGGAGTTCACACATTTGGGAGATTTCAGGGTTTAGTATGAGATATCCGAATTCACACCTCCCTTGAAGCTCTTAGGGCCAAGAGAGCTCGCTGGGAGATATCCCACAATCCCACTCTCTCATATATAAGAAACAGACAGAGGCTCTCGGGGAGAGTTCAGCTAAATTAGATTGAGAGGAGAGCGTCAAGTGAGTTCAGCCAGAAGGCCTCTCTCTCGGAAGAGAGTTACTTCAGAGCACTGACTGAGGTTGGAGAGGGCACTCTGGGAGATTGAGAGCCAGAAACCCTCTTTCAGAGGCAAGACAGATTTACCTTTGTGCTGGCTGGAGGCTGAAAGACAAACTTTTGGATTTGAAGACATTCAGAGGGAGCTCTTGGAACCAAGCAGTGAGATAGGCCTCTAAGCTAACCGGGCTATATTGGAGACAATAAAAGATCTGAACTTTTATCACCTGGCTGCATTTGGGGTAATTATTGATCTGAACTGATACTAAGGCTGCCTCCGGAAAACCTCCTTGAGAAATCTTCTCTCCCCCAGAGAAAACCATTATATTATTTTAAAAGAAGAAAATCACCACAGAGAGTTACATTAGCAGCACTCTGTGCATACTCATAAGCATTGGACTTAATGACCAGTCCCCCATTATAGTCATATTAATGGGGGTAAATCCTGAAACTGTCCAAATAATGGAGATGGACCCTGAAACTCTCCTCTGACAGAGACCCATCCTTCAGGGCAGGCCAAGGAACCTCTCTTCTTGGCAAAGCTGCCTGCCAGAACTCTTGCCCACTGTGAAGATATTCTCTTTTTAGTGTTGTTTCCCTGACCGGAGCTTACCCACTGAGAAGTCTGTCTTCCTAGCAAAGTTAGCTTCTCAGTGCCAATAAAATTCCCCTTTGCCTCAGATTTTTGGGTTTTTGAACTTTCATTTTGGACCTGCACGGACCAGAAGGAATTCCCCACCTCAATTCTCACACCTTTTCAATATCACATAGTATCTGGTAAGATTTGAACCCCAAACTGCCAGCAATTCCCACACTCTTTCCATTATCCCACATTTTTAGAGGGCACAAATCTTGGAATATCAGAGGTGATAAGGTACTTGAGAGGAAAAGAAAAAATCCTTGTGATCTTTGTCCATAGACAGAGGAAGTTCCTGATATTTGCCCTGGGTAGTGGCAAGTCCTGATCTTTGCCCTTGGATACAGTGTGGCAGCTGCTGATCAGTGCTCTGGATGAAAGGTGGCAATTTCTATAATCTACAGGAAGAGATTGCTTTCCTTTAAAGTAAGCTTTTCCTGCCTCCATTCTGTCCCAGATTTATCATTCAGTTCTCAGATCAAGTCCAACTTGTTCTATTGTTGTCCTAAGTGTTGCAATATATGTCACTGGGTCTTTAGCGTCTACTCATTGGATCCTTGATATAGAGTAGTAGAGAATCCATCTTCCCCCTCACATGCCCATTGACTTTACTCACATGTCTTTACACAAGCTGTATCTTCCCACCCCCATCCCACCATGCTGCAATACTCTTTATCCTCACCACCCCCTCTTGGAATTTGTAGCTCCAGTTAAATCTCCGCTCAAGTGCATCTCCTTCAAGAAGCCTTTCCTGGAGTTGCACTAAGAACAGAAATTTTTCCTGATTCCCTCACTTGTGTCATGTCCCCTTGGTAACTTCTTAGGGACTAAGGGAGACAAGGATTGGGAGAATTGAGGGATTTTGTTTTATATACATGGAGAAGCAGCAGAAAGAACTTTGAATTGAAGGATCTGGCTTTGAATCTCAACTCAGCTATGGCGTTCCAGCTATTGATGATTTAAAAAAAAATTTGTTTTCAATGGTATTTTATTTTTCCAATTACATGTAACGATAATTTTCAATATTCATTTTTGTGAGATTTTGAGTTCCAAAATTTTTTTCTCCTTCCCTCCATCACTTCCTCCCTTCCTAAGACAACAATCTGATAGAAGTTATACATGTATAATCATTTTAAACCTATTTCCATATTAGTCATCTTGTAAAGAAAAAATCAGAACAAAAGGAAAAACCATGAGAAAGAAAAAACAAACAAAAAAAAGTGAAAATAGTATGCTTCAATCCAAATTCAGTCTCCATAGTTCTCTCTCTGGGTGTGGATGGCATTTTCTGTCCCAAGTCTATTAGAATGGTCTTGGGTCACTGTATTTTTGAGAAGAGCTAAGTCTATTTTAGTTGATCCTCATATAATCTGTATAGTGTTCTCCTGGTTCTGTTTACTTCACTCCCAGCTATTGATGATTGAATCACATTCTGGTGGGATCTTACAGTAGGCACTCAAGGACTTTTGCAGTTGGTATAGCTCAAGAAGTCCAACTCTTTGTCCCTTAGCTTAACCTCCCTTACTGGTTAGAATCCCGAAAGGAATATACTCCATGCCAGAGGTTTTTAAATCGTGTTTGTGTCATGGCAATGTGGTAAATGTTGTTGTTATTCAGTCACGGTCAATTCTTTCTGACCCCATTTTGAGATTTTCTTAGTAAAGATACTTCAGTGATTTGCCATTTCCTTCACCAGCTCATTTACCGA
Source organism: Antechinus flavipes (assembly GCF_016432865.1). Taxonomy (NCBI): domain Eukaryota; kingdom Metazoa; phylum Chordata; class Mammalia; order Dasyuromorphia; family Dasyuridae; genus Antechinus; species Antechinus flavipes. The sequence goes on along the minus strand of NC_067403.1, from coordinate 209,969,602 downwards.
AGAGGAAACTGAGACAGATTTATCTTTTTTTTTATTATAATTTTTTATTGACAATACATATGCGTGGGTAATTTTTAAAATAACATTATCCCTTGCACTCACTTCTGTTCCGATTTTTCCCTTCCCTCTCTCCATCCCCTCCCCTAGATGGCAGGCAGTCTTATACATGTTAAATATGTTATAGTACATCCTAGATACAATATAAGTGTTCAGAACCGAAGAGTTCTAGAGTTATCTAACTTGGCTAAGGTCGCACAACTAGTGTCTGAGGTCAAATTTGAACTCAAGTCTGTTTTATTTCAGACATCTTGCTGCCGAAAATAACTATCATTTTTAAAGGAACTTTTAGGTTTGCAGTGTTATACGGCTTTTATCTCATTTTATCCTCAAGGTAGGTACTGTTATTATATACATCATATAGAGGAGAAAATTGAGGCAAAACAGAGTTTTAAGTGATTTGCTCGTAGGCAGAATTTGACTTCAGATCTCTCTGCTCTACATTCTCACAAACTTCTAGAAGTAGGTTCACCAGGTATCTATCTGGTTTCCCTCTTTATGCTCCTAGGATTGGACCTTCATTATAACTGCACAATTCAACTTTCAAAGCTTTGTCTAAGATTCTGTCTATCTGTGCTCTTCTGTGCCCGCGTGTGTTTATGTAAAAACATATTTTCTTCCTTTCTTTGGAGGCGGACGATCCTATTCGCTGGCCGCCTTCTTCCTTTCAACTCCACTTTTATTGAAAAGATAGTAGCAAATATGAATAATTAAACAAAACCCCCCCTCACATTAGTCTTGTCTAAAAATGTAACTACAACTGGAGGCTATGATGTTTCATCTTTAGTTTTCTGGGATTGCAGCTGGTTGGTGATTGCTTTGACACTATCTGGATTTCTGCTTAGTACAGAGCCCGACCTACACCAGTTATTAAATAAATGCTTTTAGAACAGAATTGAATTGTAATTTTGTTGGAGGAACAATGTAACTAGCTAGGGGGCTGCTTTGCATTTCGCGAAGTGCAGAGCCCGACATACAACAGTCACGAGATAAATGCTTGTGGAACTGAGTTGAATTGTAATTTTGTTGGAGGAACAATGTAACCAGGGAGCTGCTTGGAGAAATTCCAGGTGAGGACTTTAACCAGAGAGTCCTCCGGGAGCCGGTTTAGCAAACCGCTTTCGCGTGCGTTAATTAAGACAGACTGTAAAGACTTCCGATTCCCGGTACCCCAATCAGAAGAGTCCAGGTCGCAGTGCTTAGTGGAAACACCTCGCAGCCTCCGGGCATAGCCCTGAGCGCGGGCGTGTCCACAAGTGCGCATGCCTCCCAGCCAACGGAAGGTGAAGGAGGAGGGGGCGGGGTTTTAAGACCAGCCTTTCCCGTCTCGCGGTGGCTTTTGTGGGCGGGCTCGCGCGCGCTCGCGAGACTTGGGGGCGGAACGGAGGGGCGGGGACTAGAGGAGACGCTTCGGAGGGGGTCTGCGGGAGGTAGGGGTCGCTCGGGGTGAGGAGGCGGCGGCGGCTGCTGCTGCTAGGAGGCGGAAGTGAGTCCGGCCCGCTGAGGCTCTGAGTGCGTGGAAAAGGCTCGAGCTCCGGCGTCGTGAGGGATCCTGCGCCCTCCCTTGGTCCCCCTCGCGACGGCGGCCATGGCGAAAGGCAGCGTCGGGGAGCGGGCTGAGGAGGTGGCGGCGGGGCCGCAGGACCCCTCTGACCAGGCCCTGAAAGGTGAGTTAGCCCCAGGCTCCTGGAGGTCCGGGCGAGGGGCGGGGGCACCGGGGGAGAGCTGTCTTCCGAGGAGGAGGAGGCACCGGTTGGGAGAATCTGTCAGTCAGTCGACAAACGTCCCCGAAGCATCTCCTGGTGCCAGGAAAAGCAGCGGAGTGAGTCTGAGCCCCAGGGGGTCTGGGACTTGGAGACAAAGCCTGCCCCCGCCCGGCACCCCGCGCTGGCCTCTAGCATGGGCTCAGAAGGTCTCCTGCACGGGCTGGATTCGATTTCAGTCTCTATTCTTTAAACTTCCAGCATCCCGACAACCCCTAATACCCTTAGTATGGCAATAGAATGTAGGTTATCTCCAAGGCCCTAATTAGACGCCTATTGTGTGCCAGACACTCTTCGTTACAAAGGAAAGCCCGAAACTAGACAGCCCCCTGCTCCCGGCGTGCCATCACCTACAGACGGAGAGTCTGAGTGCTGGCAGGGCACTTAGGTTAGGGAGGACTGTCTAGCACAGGGCCTGGCACATAGTAGGTGGTTAACCAGGTTAGCAGATGGATATTAAGGGCTTTTTCTGTGCCGGGAAACTCGGGAAGGCTAAAGCAACCCCGACCCCTCCCCAAAACTAGACAATAACCCTAGCCCCTCCCTTAGGACAGCTGGTAGCCTGTGCTTGTTGAAGAAATGAAAAATCTGATTTCAGGCATGAGACTGAGTCTCCTTATCATTTCTAATAACTTTTTAGTAGAATCTCTGGGGTTCTCTAAGTATACCATCATATCATCAGCAAAGAGTGATAATTTGGTTTCCTCATTGCCTATTCTTATTCCTTTAATCTCTTTCTCAACTCTTATTGCCAAAGCTAGCATTTCTAATACAATAAGGGTCTCCTTATCATTAAAATTTTTTCCAGTTTTGACAGCTTTTTGTCCCTAACGAGTGTTTAGTAATCTATATATAAAATGAGTTTTATCTTGCTTAATTGCTTTTCTGTAACTTAACCCTATTTAGGAATGCATGCTCTGTACATGAAACAGCCTAACAATGTTAAACTATTATTTCAGAGTTTTTTGCATAACTTAAATAATGACTCTAGATAATAAATATTTTGGATGCTAGGCATGTATTAGTCATTTTTTGCCCATCTGCCACAACACCAGTTAGGTTTCTAAAAACTCTTAAAACTCGTATACTTAAAGTGGTTCGAAGAAGTAGTTATTAAACATGCTGACCATTCAGGTAAATTAAGATGCTTTCTGTTATCTTGACACTGATGATTGAAAAAGGGAGGAGAGGGGGGGAGGTTGGCCATGTTCAAGAACTGCACTTTTATTAGTGTTATCTATATGAAGAAGAGATGTTAGTATTAATAATATTAATCACTTAGTCTTTCTATAGTATTATGCTAAGGAATGGGAGAGCTTATAGCCTTTTTTTATTATTATTATAGCTTTTTATTTACAAGATATATTCATAGGTAATTTTTCAGCATTGACAGTTGCAAATCTTTTTGTTACAACTTTTTCCCTCCTTCCCCCTACCGGATGGCAGGTTGACCAATACATGTTAAATATGTTCAAGTAGCTTATAGTCTTAATAGAGGAAAAAGGTACATACAAATCACTTACATATTATTGCATATTGTAAATCATTAGGAAGTTGTAAATGAAAGTGCACCTTGAATTCTGAGTACCAAGGTCAAAGATGTCAGGGAAGGCTTCTTAGAGGAGGCCATAATTTATTTTGTGGGAAGCTTTAGAAAATAATAGTCGAGATTCATCTGAAGTGAGGTGAGCCACATAGAAGACTAAGCAGAAACTTCAGAGTAGAAGACTACTGTTCTTGTTCTGAATGCAGAAAGAAACCCAGTTAGACTGAAGTGTTATTGAATCAATACTTGTGACTTTATCATTAAGCCAAAATTAAATATTTTAGTAACACCTGCTGTGCTTCCATCAAAATCTTACTCAATTGCCTTTCTAGATGATTCTGGGCAGATAACCATCCTAGCTAAACTCGAAAAAGCTTTTACTCAGAATGTAACCTTCCAAATATTGAATTTTGATTTGCCATAGTAAGTCATCACAATATTGCCTGTTTATCCTGATACAATGAGGATGCAATGTATATAGGTGAAGTGTGTATCAACAATAATTAAGTACTGAATCCTTGAAATATTGTGTTGAAGTAAGTATATATTAAGGACTGACTTTTTTCTGAAGGAAGTTTACAATTTGGTTCAGAAGACAGATATACATATATGAGGTGTTTATTATCCTGACTTTATTTCATTAGTGCAAGGAAGAAACTTCTTTTACCAATATAATGTACCAGCCTATCTTACCAACTTGAAGTCTTGGAACACTGAGAAATTATAAGACTTGCTGAAGGATCATATAGTCAGTATGTGCTAAAGGAGACACTTGAACCCAGATCTTCTGGTTTTAATGTAAGTTTTCTATCTATTAAACCATAAGACCTCATATATGTAAGATGGAAAAATAAAAATGCAAGGCATTGTGATAATCTTTCAAAATGAGTATTATTTGCATTCAATTCAGAGGAAATTGAGAGCATCAGTTGAGTCTAAGAGGCTTAAGGAAGAGAAGGAATTTGAGAAGGTGGTAAATTTTCTACATAGCAGAGAAGAGAACTTTCAAGCTGTTTGTGGAGGGAAGGTGGGACCAGCAAATTGGAGACATAAGTGAATGTGGCATATCTGAGGTACATTGAGGAGACTAATTTGTAAGGGTAATTGTAGTTTATGAGGTTGGGTAGGATAGAATGGGAGGATCTTGAATTTTGATACAAAGATGTTATATTGCATTCTGTCTGTACGAGAGGTCATAGATTTAGAGCTAAAAGGGACCTTAAAAGATCAAGTCCTTCCCAGTTACAGATGAGGAAGCTAATGGAGAGAGATTAGGCAGCTTGTCCAGTTTCTTATGGGTAGCTGGGTACAGAATTCTGAGCCTGGAATCGGGAAAATCTGAATTCAAATTTTACCTGAAACATGTACTAGCTGTGTGATTCTGGGCCAATCACTTCACCCTGTTTGCCTCAGTTTCTTCATCTGTAAAATGATCTTGAAAAGAAAATACTCAAGTATCTGCCACATGATGTCAGACATGTCTGAAGCATCAATGACTGCAATTTTATATATTAAGTATTTGATACAGGATTGAACTCAGGCAGGTCTTTTTGATTTTGCTCCTTATACATATTAGGGAGCCATGTTCAATGGTATGGGCAGAATAAATGGAAGAGGGATGATTTGAAGTACGTTGAGAAATCATTCAGGAAGTTCTAAGAGTCAAATATGAAGTGATCAGGGACTGGACTAGAGTGGACTTCATTGTTTACCATCTTGATTTTTTTCCTGGCAATTCATTGCAATCACATTCTGAGTTAGGGGAAGTAGTTGAAGGAGTGTAATTGTTTAAAGAAAATAAATGTTGCTGAGATTCTGATAAATTTCCTGTTTTAGTTCATTCGGAGTTCTGTCCTATTAGTAATAGAAAAAGGCCCTGAATAATGACAGTAAACTTTAGAATGAAATTACAAGATTTGGAAGGGAGAATTGTTGTGAAATGATTATGTATTAACCACACAACAACACGTTATTTCATTTGGAATCACTTTGTGTTCTAAGTGATTTTAGTAGTCAAATCTGAAAGTGATTTGAATGTGACTTCAAGAAGCAAAATTTTCAGCTTATTGGGAAGATATAGTATTTGGGCCGTATTCTCTTCTTGACATTTATTAGGAGTCCAGAGTAGTTAATGGCATTCATAAAGCCAGGACAGTATGCATTACATTGATAAGTCTTTTGTGGATAAGTAATATTTCTTGCTAGATGTTCTTTGATTATTCTCTTATTGGTTTTGTCTGCTTCTCTTGGATCAGATGGATTCATTTTTATTTTTGTATCCCTAGTCCCTTACCTAACACGAGGACTGTCACTGAAGCTTAATAACTTCTTGTTGATTGATTGTTCTTTAGGCTTGTTCTGCAGGAAATGTTGAGTTCATTCATTGTTAGAATAATGAAGCTTAGAGCACTTTTCCTCAAACATCAGTCAGTGAATCTTGAATATTTATTTTACCTAGTTCTAAACAACAAAATTAATCATCTGGTATTTATTTTAATTTTTAATAGCTTTTTATTTACAAGTTATATGGTTTTTTTTGTTGTTGTTGTTGAAGTATATAATGATCTCCTGGCCCCAGCTGGTATTTATTAAGCACCTACTAAGTGCCAGACATTATGCTAAGCCCTGGTGATGAAAAGATAAAAGTGAAAAAGTCCCTTAATAGTTATTCCTGCTTAAAATTTGTTAAACAGTTAATCTACTTGAGAACATTCCTTGCAATACTTCCATTGTTTCTTTTCCCATTTGTTTTGCTACAATTGCTCTATATTTCATTTTTCATTTCTCATATATATATATATATAGTCATTGTGTGGGAATTATTTGTTCATTTCTCTTTTGGTGTTTTCATTCTCTTTGTGCTTTTTATCTTTTTTCTTCATCTCTTCTGTCTATCTCCCTCTACCACCCATCCTCAAATAGGAGGAGCCTGGCTCCCTTGTAATCTTTTACTCTTTCATACTGACAGAGGTTCCCCCAACCTAACCTTAGTGGGAAGAGTATACTGTGAACTCATATGATTTTTGAAGATTTCATAGAGGAAGGACTTGGCATTAGGTTTTGAAGAATAGATAGGGTTTTGATTAAAGAGGGAAAAGGAGGAAATGATCAAAAGTGTACAGGTAGGAAATTATGACATATTTATAGGTAATCAATAGACCAATCCAATTCAGTAAGTATGTATTCATTACCTGCTGTATGTTGGCATTGTACTATTAGGGTTATTCCCTATTCTGAAGGAATTTACAATCTTTTTTTAAAAAAAAATTTATTATAGCTTTTTATTTACAAGTTATATGCATGAGTAATTTTACAGCATTAACAATTGCCAAACCTTTTGTTCCAATTTTTCCCCTTCCCCTCATCCCCTCCCCTAGATGTCAGGATGATCAATACATGTTAAATATATTAAAGTATAAGTTAAATACAAAATATGTATACATGTCCAAACTTATTTTGCTGTATAAAAAGAATCGGACTCTGAAATATTGTACAATTAGCCTGTGAAGGAAACTTTAAAAAAATACAGGCAGGCAAAGATATAGGGATTGGGAATACAATGTAATGGTTCTTAGTCATCTCCTAGGGTCCTTTTGCTGGGTGTAGCTGGTTCAGTTCATTATTGCTTCATTGGAACTGATTTGGTTCATCTCATTGCTGAAGATGGTCAGGTCCATCAGAATTGATTATTATATAGTATTGTTGTTGAAGTATATAATGATCTCCTGGTTCTGCTCATTTCACTCAGCGTGAGTACATGTAAGTCTCTCCAGGCCTTTCTGAAATCATCCTGTTGGTCATTTCTTACTGAATAATAATGGGATTTACAATCTTACAATTAATTTACATAATTAATCTTACAATTAATTTACAATTAATAATGGGATTTACAATCTTAACGGAGAAGACAGCATATAAAAGGAGGAAGGAAGGGCAAAAACACACCAAGGGGCCTCTCGAAGCTTGCTTGATGAAGCAATCTGGCAGAGCAGTAGATGAATAGGGTTTTGTGGGGTATGGGGTGAGGAAGAGTAGTGGAAAATAAACTTTGAATGATATTGAGGACCAGAATTAGCTAATTAGATATTTGGGATTTATCAACAATCATTTTACTAAAGTTTATTTTCAGATTTGCATTTTTCCCTCTTTTCAGCAATTGAGAAAGAAAAATAACCTCTGCTATAAATTTGTGTAATGAAACAAAGCAAATTGCTTTGCATTGGCCCTGTCAAAAAACAAACAAACAAAACTCAATACATCTCATTTCTCTATCAAGAAACAGGGTAACCTGGAATTGTGGTTGGTCAATGTGTTGATCCTGTAATTCCTAAGGCTTTCAAAGTTGTTTGTTTTTATAATATTTAACAGATACTTATTAAATGTTTATTCTTTGCGTTTCATCACACTAGACTATGTGAAAGGTATAAAGTTTAGATAACTCAGTCTGTGCCCTCCAGAAGTTATTGTCTAGATAAGAAGCCATCATAGCAGCCAAAACACACAGTATTATTTAATAAGTGTATTGGAGAAAACAGTTCTATGTGAGTTCAGAAGGGAAAGGTTATCACCCACTGTGGGTGAGAAAGTTTTCTGGACAAGGTAATGTTTGACTTTGCCTGCTAAATGCTTTCCCATTCTTTAAAACCAAAGAGAAGAAAGAACAAGTTTTTCAGGCACAGGATAAGCATGAGCATGAGTGGTGGGTGGGGGAGTAGGGAAGGGAGGGTGGAGGAAAGATTGTCCTATTATTAGAAGCAGAGAGTACATAAAAGACTTGGGGGATCCAGGTTTTGGAAAGACCTGAATGCCGGGCAGAATAATTCTGGCTTTACCCTGGAGGCTATAGGGAACCACTGCAGAAATGGAGAGTAACAGGACCAGATCTATGTATAGAAGGCAAACCACTGAATATGTTTGAGCACAATGCTTTAGAAAAGGAACTGATAGGTCTTAGTAACTAGATGAACATGAGAGAAAGAGTGGAGCTTTTAAGTAGTTTGGAAAAAGTGGTAGTTATAGAAATAAGGAAAATAGGAAAGGATAGCTGATCTTGGGAAAGGTAGTTGTTTCATTTTTAGACTTCATTTTGGAGGCATTTAGATGGTCAGCATACCTGAAGGTGTAGGTTTGGATATGGGTGAGAAATCAAGGTTGGAAATAAAGATCGGGAAGTCCCTTGAACAGACTAAAGTTACAGCAGGATGAGAGGGAAAAGGAAAAAAACCAAACAAAAAACTGAAGCTGGGGCAAAGTCCACATTTGGGGAGACCAAAATTAGTGACCAAAACAGAAACTGGTCACAGGTAGGAAGAGAATGAAGAAAGCCTCATTTGTAAAATATAGAAAGTTATTTTTGAGAGGAGAAAGAGTAACTGTGAGAAAAGGCTATCTAATTTAGTAGGTCATTGGTGACCTTCAAGGATTCAATATTAATAATAGGCAGGGTAAAAGCCATATATATGATAATGTTCTAAGAAAGATTGAGGAAACAGTTTAGAGAATGTTTGCCATGAAAAAAGGTAAGAGAATAGAATAATAAAATAATAAAGGAAATAACAGTTAAGCAAAAGTGCTCTCTGTGTCCCTGTCCCTTCTCCTCCGCTTTCATCTCCACCTGTGCTTAAAGACAGAGGGGAGGAAACCAATAAAGATTGAAAAAATTGAGATACTAGGCAAATAAAGGATAAGTGAGTGAGAAAGATATGGAGAGAGAAGAATTTTTTTTTAAAAGCTTTTTATTTTTCAAAACATATGCATGGATAGTTTTTCAACATTAGCCCATGTTGTTGAAGAGAGTCATGTCCATCAGAATTAATCATCACTCTGTATAATTGCCCTGTATAATCTTCTGGTTCTGCTCATTTCACTTAACATCAGTTCATGTAGTTGAGAAAGAAGAAGTTCAAGACCAAAGATGGGAAGCTATATAAGAGGAAAGTAAATGAATAAGGAAACATTTAGAAAGGGAAAAGGTTGGGAATAGTGGTTGTAGGAAATCAAGGAGAAAAGGATCACCAAGAGCATGAATTTGAGTTGGCATCAAGTTAACAGTGCCTTGCTCTGTGATATGTGTTTAATGTTTGAATTACATATAATTTTCTTGTCATCTCTTGTAATTCTCTTTGGTCTGAGAATAGGAGGAAAGAAAGCATGGGTTGTTATTGTGGCAGATTAAGGAGAGAAGTTCTAGAGTGCTAAAATCATTTAGTAGCCGACCACTAAATACAGATGGAGCAGTGAGTTGTCTTTCTAGCCAGAAAAGTGCTGCATTGTAATTGCTCCTGTGACATGAATGAAAAATAACTGAGTTTCTAGTGGCTTTTCTTCAAAGAAAAATTAATACTATTCTCTATGTTCTGATAATTGTTTGACCTTAGTATTACTGTTTGCATTTATGGAATAGAATAGATGCTGAAATTTTGATACTATACTTATATAGCACTGTCGCTAGTCATTATTCTTTGTATGGACTGAAGAATCAATTTATCTAGAAAAATGTGCCTATTTTAAATAGGAATTAAAGGAAAACATATAAATCTTAAACTAAACATTTAAGTTGTTTTGATATGTCTCAGTATTTCATCATCTTGTTTGAGAATAAGTAGGGAATAGAAGAGAGCTCAGCTATGATGTACTCTCATTCTTAAGCTGCAAATCAGCATTTATGCTGATCAATATTATTATTTTCTTAATAGGAAAAGCAGGTTTAAGCACTATCTGTTCTCTCCCTTTTATTTTTTAATTGTGAATTCAGTAATCACTATTTAAGACATGGAAAAAATTCACACACACACAAAAACAACTGGCAACTTTTATCACACATTAATTTTTTTTTCACCTAGAAAAATAAAACCTTAAAACAGGTAATTAAAAATGACTTTTTGACTTGCATTTTTCTCATTAGTGATTGGAATATTTTTTTCTCAGTAGTATTTTATTTTTCCAAATACATATAAAAATAGTTTTCAACATTCATTATTGTAAGATTTTGTATTCCACATTTTTCTCCCTCTTTTCTTTACCTCCCTGCTTCTTAAGACAGCAGGCAGTCTGATATAGGTTACACATGTACTATCCTGTAATGGGCCAGAACTCTGGAGAAATATACTTGAGGTAAGGATTCTTATAAGGTATTAACTCAGTAGAATTGATAAGACAGTGGTTATCTAGTTTACCATGTATAATGCCAGAGAAACTGAGCAAGATAGAGATTAGAAAGTATTTAATAATTTCTTAAATGGAGAGATCTATTGGGATCAATCCATGGTTTGGTCCCAGGGCTGAATGAGACTCCCCAAGAATCTAGCAAACAATCAGAGTTCTCAATGACATATATACATGTGGCTCAGAGACAGGGGGTAGACTGAGGTAGAGGCAGTCAGGGTACTGAGATTGAGAATGGGATTTTGACTGGATGGGGTGAGCCACCTAAGAGGGGAATGATGTAATAGGGCGAGGCACCAGATATGGGGAGATAAAAGGGTATCTGATATTCTGCTAGCTTGGGATGGAGAGAGGCATTCTGATATTCTAAAATGTAAGGTCTTTTATCCTTATCAAGTATTCTGATAAAGAGGGAGGGGAGGTTTTGCCAAACTGTTAAGCAGGGAAACCGAGGCAGGAGTGAGTTAGGATAATTAGGAAAACCGAGTCAGGACAATAAAAGAGAACTGTGGCATAACACATGGTGATTAATAGTTCTCTAGTTCAATATGATTGATTTAATCTTACAACAAATAGTGGTTCCTTAGTGATATAGTGATTGGCTTATACTCAGTATGATTAATGGATTTAATTATAATAAAGTATTTAAGAAGTCAGTCAGACCTAGAGAACTTGAAGACCAAGAGACTTGAAGATAGAGACCCTTGTGATGGCTGGCCTGCCTTCCTTCACTTCTCCACTGAGACCAAGGCCCATCTGAATGTCCCCCAGAAAGCTAGCCAGAACATTACACAATCCTTTTAAACATATTGGAACATTTTTTATATGATCATTGATATTTCTTCATTTGAGAGCTTCTTCTTTTTAACTACTCACCCATTGGGGAAATGGATTCCTCCTCCTTCCCTTACTGAATTCTGTGTTTAATCTTTTTGTCTTAAAAATTCCAAAAGTTTTACCTGACTGAAGCCTTTGAAACTTAATATAGTTATAATACAGGTTGAAAGTATCACTCAGACTCATCCACCACCAGCTTTTAATAAGAGCTGCTGAAAAGTTGGTATTTTAGGCATGATATTCAAAATAAGAGAACTAATAATCCCCATTGAATCTTATTCTGGTAAAACTCTATTTGGAGCACTATGCAAAATTCTGAACAATACCCTTTTCCCTATCTACCCCAGAAAACAATTCCTAATAACAAATTAAAAGGGGTTGTGGGTGAGAAATGTTTTTGTTTTTAGCATATAGGCAATGATTTATTAAACAATGCATTTCGTTGAAAAACAAACTGGGCCCAGTGTTCTAGTAGCTAAGAAAGCCAGAACTGTTGATATACATTTTACCAGGAGTAAAAAACAGGAAAAGCAGGATTACAGGGATTGAGACATTCGTTTTCTCATTGGTGGAGGGAGATCAGCAGAGCCTGAGGTGAGAGGAAGAGAATTTTTGTAACATCCTTTAACTTGGGTGATAGTTGAAAAGGAGAATAATCTTGTGACTTCTTCAAAACCAGGTGACCTTTTTTTGATTCAGTTGGGATTAAGTTACTTGCTCAGGGTTACATTGCTAGTAAGTATTAGGGGTCTGAAGCAGATTTCAGGTGCTCCTGACTTCAGGACTGGTACACCATCCACTTGCACCATCTCACTGCTCCCAAATCGGGTGACTTTTAAGCAGCTAAAGCTTTGCTTCATAAAATAATGCATAAAATGGAGCTACTTTTCAAAAAATTGCTATGAATATATATCTTTATTTTTGTCATTGACCTTAAAGAACATATCCCAATTTCAGATTTTCCTCTCACTTAATAGTATTTTATTTTTTCCAATTGCATGTAAAGATAGTTTTCAGGTTTTTTTCTGGTAAAATTTTTTGAACTCCAAAATTTTTTCCCTCTGCGTCTTTCCTCTCCATTCCCCAAGACAGCAAGCAATCTGATGTAGATTATATAATCCTTTTAAATTTATTTCCATATCTGTCATGTTGTGGGAGAAAAAACAGACCATGAAAACTTTTTTAAAGGATAAAATTACTATTCTTTGATCCACATTGAGTCTCCCATAGTTCTCTTTCTGAATGTGGATGGATTGGGATTTTCCATCCCAAGTCTATTGGAATTGTCTTGGATCATCTTGTTGCTGAGAACTAAGTCTTTCATAGTTGATCTTCACACAATTTTGGTGTTATTGTGTACAATGTTTTCCTGGTTTTACTCACTTTGCTAAGCATTAGTTCATGTTGGTCTTTCCAGGCTGGTCTGAAATCAGCCTGCTCTTACAGAACAGTAATAACTCCATTACATGCATATACCCTGACTTATTCAGCCATTTCCCCGTTGAGAGGCATCCCCTCAATTTCTGGAACAAAGGAGGGAAAATATTAAGCAAAACTAAACAAATCATTAATCGGGCCATTATGTAGAATTCTACACTGAAAGTCCTCTCTCTATTCTCTAAAGAAAGGAGGGATATATATTTTCTTTCTTTCTTTTTTTGGCTGAAGCACTTGAGGTTAAGTGACTTGCCCAGGGTCACACAGTTAGGAAGTGTTAAGTGTCTGAGGTTGGATTTGATCTTAGGTTAAGTCAGGAGGACTTCAGGGCTGGTGCTCCACTTTGCCACCTAGCTGTCCTTATATTTTCTATTTAAAAAAATATTTTTTCTTTTGCATACTAAATAGGATAGTCTTTTGTATATACATAGTAAAATAGAAAAGTAGGATTATTTATGAATATTGCAGATCTCTTATGTACAGACTTTTTTTCTTTTTAGTATAGAAGATAAATTTTGACAATAAAATTTAAAAGGTTTGCCCAAACCTAATGTAGTTAAAATTAAGACAGAAACAAATGGAAAAAGTCTTTGCAGAAAATTTCTTTCATAAAAGCCTCATTTCCAAGATGTGTAAGGAACTGATACAGACTTTTAAAACTTAAGATCTATTCTCCAAAAGGTAAAATGATGAAAAGATATGAGAATGTAGATTTCATCAAAGATGAAATCTAAGCTATCAGTAACTATTTTTAAATATTTTGAATCATTACTAGTTAGAGAAGTGCAAATTCGAATTAAGGTGACTTTTAGCTTCTGATTTCATACCCATCAGACTGGCTATGATGACAAAAGAAGAAAATGCCCAGCGTCGGAGGGGCGGCAGGAACACAAGTACAATAATGCATCACGAACTAATCGAGTTTTTATGCAGAGCATTGTGTAACTATGCCTCAAAGGTTACTTAAATAGATCATATTCTTTGATTCAGCAATGTCCTGCTAGGCCTATACTCCAAAAAGATCAAAGAAGCAAACAGGGAAAGAATTGATAAAAATATTTATAGCAGCTCTCCTCAGAGTACACAAAAAATGGAAACTAATGTAATACAGTATATGAATGTAATAGGATACTGTTGTCCTACATAAGATGATGAAATAGTTTCAGAGGAGATTAGAGAGACCATTATGAAGAGTGAAGTGAGTTAGAACTAGAACAATTTACACAATAATCACAAATTGTAAGGAAAGACAATTGTGAAAAACTTAGGAATCTGATCAATGAAGTGATAAACCCAGAATCCAGATGACTTAATATAAAACATATCTCTTTCCTCGTAAGTTCCTTCAGGAGAGTGCCTATCTTTTGACTCTCTGTGTATCCTCTGTAGTTAGCACAGTGTCTGGCATATAGTAGAAACTTATTTCTAAGCATTCTCAGAAGAATGCTTATTGACTGAGAAATTTAAATACAAACATAAATTTTTGGGCATGTCTAATGTATGAATTTGTTTTGCTAGACTTTGCTTATTTATAGTGAGTTGAGGTTTTTTTGGGTTGTTGAAGTGGGATACAGTGGGAAGAATAGATTATAAATGCATGTAAAATAAATATACTATAAAAATAGAATACATATGTTCTGTATAGAATATAGAAAATACTATAAGTATGTAGTATAAGTATAAGTATGTAGGGCCACTAGGTGGCGCAATAGATAAAGCACCAACTTTGAATTGAGGAGGATCTGAGTTCAAATTTGATCTCAGACATTTAATACTTCCTAGCTGTGTGACTCTGGGCAAGTCACTTAACCCCAATTGCCTCAGCAAAAAAAAAAAAAAAAAAAAGTATATATCATCCCACACCTTTTAAAACATATGTTTGTCTTACTTTCCTTCTTTTCTTTTAAAAAAATGCTTCTGACTTCCTTTTCCATTCCCATTATCGTATTCTCTTTGTTTTTCCATTGTGCCCCCTTTAGAAAAAAGATAAACAAAGACCTTTTAACAGATATATAGTCTTGTAAAATAAATCTCTATACTGGCCTGTATCTTCTGAAAATTATATCTCATTTTGTATCCTAAGTTTATTATCCTTTTGTCAGAAAATGATGTCATCATCACTTTAAGGAATCCTGATTAGTCATTGATCAAAAAACAGTTTGTAAACTTCAAATGTTTTATAAATGTTAGTTATTATTATTGTGTTGATTAGCATTCTTAAGTCTTTACAAATTATCTGACCATTTCATCATTTCTTACAGTGTAATAATGTATATTGATATATTATAATTTGTTTAGCCATTCTCCAGTAGATGGGTAGTTCCCATAGTTTCCAGTTTTTTTTGGGGGGAGGGGACTGAGGCAGTTGGGCTTAAGTGACTTGCCCAGGGTCACACAGCTAGGAAGTGTTAAGTGTCTGAGATCAAATTTGAACTCAGGTCCTCCTGAATTCAGGGTTGGTGCTCTATACACTGCGCCCCCTAGCTGCTCCAAGTTTCCAGTTTTTACTAATTTTTTAAAACTATTGTTTAAAAAAAGAGCTATTATATATATTTTTGTCAATATGAGATATTTTCCTATTTCTTTGATCTCTTTGGGTTTTTGGCCTAGTTATAAAATTGTTGGTTCAAAGAGTATGTACAGTTTACTGCTTTCCAGAATGGTTGGACCAGTTCACATCACGTTCAGCAATTCATTATTGTTCTTGGCTTCCCTGAAATCTCAGGGAGAGACATTCTTTCTCTTCCCCCTTCTTTAATTTTTCCCCCTTTTATTCAAATCTTCTTGTTTATAATGACTAATATGGGAATGTTTTACATAATTTTTTTAACTTTTTATTTTCAAAATACATGCATAGCTTTCACCATTCACCCTAGCAAAACTTTTGTGTTCCAAATTTTTTCTCCCTTCCCTCCATCCCTTCTCTTAGATAGCAAGTAATCCAATATATGTTAAACATGTGCATATATACATATTTCCACAATTATCATGCTGCACAAGAAAAATCAAATCAAAAAGGAAAAAGAGAAAGAAAACAAAAAGCAGACAACAACAAAGGTGATAATACTAATGTTGGGTTCCACTTTCAATCCCCATAGGCATCTCTCTGGGTGTAAATGGCTCTCTCTATCACAAGTTTGTTGGAATTGGCCTGAATCACTTCACTGTTGAAAAGAGCCACATCCATCAGAATTGATCATCATATAATATTATTGTTGCTGTGTACAGTGTTTTTCTTGGTTCTACTCACTTCACTTAGCATCAGTTCACTTAAGACTTTTAGAGTCAAGCTTGGTTATTACAGTTTCACAGACTTTTGTTTGTTCTTTTCATTTACATTTCTGAATTCATGTAGTGTTTTCCTGGTTCTTTTTCGTTTGAGTTTACAGAATTATTCCCCTGCTTCTCTGTATTAATTATATTTATAATTTCTTGGGGGAAGAAGGGAATAAACATTATTAAATACCTATCTATTATGTACCAATCACTGTGCTACTTGCTTTACAAATTTTATCTTATTCAATCTCATTTTTAACTTATTATACTACAGTAATATACCATTATATTCATACATAGACATTTTAAGAAACATGGACATATTGGATCCTGTCCAGGAGTGAAAAGATTAACAATTCACCTGTATAAGCACTTTCAGATTTTTAAAAGCATTTTAAGGTTTGGATAGGGCTTTTTCTCACAACTCTGTGAAATAGTTAATTGAAGTTATATTGTTTTCATTTTCCAGTTGAGAAACCTGAGGCAGGTCCAGTAAAGTTAAGTAAGTTGCCCATTATCATATAGCAAATGTCAGAACTCAGATTGGAACTCTTGACTCTAGCACTTTCATAGAGCTCCCTATTCCAGGGATATTCTTTGAAGGAATTTGTACTGTTTAGATTGGAGAAGAAACCATTTGGACAAGAACATGACAGTCTTAAATATTGCAGTTCTCTCATTTCTAAGAGGGATTAGATTGATTCTCTCTAATTCCAGAAGATAGAACTAGGACTACTAGATGAAGATGATTTTTATTTATTTTAAGGAAGACTTTTTTTTCCCTCTATAGTGTTTTGTTTTTTCCAAATACATGTAAAAATAATTTTCAACATTCATGTTTGTTAGATTTTGTGCTTCAAACCTGGTCAGATCCAAAGATTGATGCAAGGAATTAGTTTTCATTTGCCCAGTTATAATTTTTAAGAAATTATTTTCCTCAATGAGATTTTGTACCTGTTTTCATTTAACCAATTATGCCTTTTAATTATCTTTCTCTTCTTTATTTTTTGACAAGGTATTTGAGGTTAAATGACTTATCCAGGGTCACAGCTAGTGAGTGTTAATTGTATGAAGCCACATTTGAATTCAGCTCCTCCTAACTTCAGGGCCAGTACTCTATTCACTATACCATTAACCCAAAGCGTTATTTTTTTCAGTATTTTTTATGCGTCTTTTTCTTGCATTACTCTCATTTCTTCCCAATTATTCCTTTATCACTCTTAGCGCTTCAGCTCACCTAGGAATTCTTGTTGGGTATGGGGCCAATTAGCATTTTTCTTTGATACTTTCATTGTAACTGTTTTCATATTGTTGCTTTCTTCTTAGTTTATATCTTGGTCTTCCCTGCCATCTTAGTAGCTTTTGTGGTCAAATTCTTTTTTTGTTTGCTTACTTTTCTAGCCTATTTTTTGACTTTGAGCTTTATGTTAAGGGCTCTGCTTACTTAAATGGGGATTTTCTGCCTCAAGTTACTGACTTGTGCTGCTGTTTTTAGAGCTAGTTCTGGGTGTCTGCAAGTTTTCAGTGTTTCTAGTATGGTGTTGTATGGTTCAGAAATGGTGAGGGGTCACCATTTAAGGAAAAAGCTGGAGAGAGCCCTAGAAGCAAAGCATAGTTTATTTCACCTTCTCTGGAAAGGGCATCCCACCCATCAAGCAGATAACCATGGGGAGGAAGCACCTCCTGTGGGCAGGGTTAACACTTTAATCCCTAAGGCAAATACCCCCTCCCACCACTGACCCTTATCCTCATTGGCTGAGGGTCTTACATTCTAAACTCGGGAACTACCCAAGAAATTGAACTTGACCAATCGGTACATAGTTGCCCATATTTGATAAAATGATGTCATGGGAGGATAGCAGGAAGGGGATTTAGTTATGCCTGGTGGGGATGAATGTCAAAGTCTTTCAGGCCTACTCAAACTCTGAAGTAGAAGAAACCTTACTGGATTTTCACAGCTGTCTTCAAAGATCTCACTTCATCTCATTCAGTGTGATCTAGGAAAAGGTGTGCTTACAGTTCTCCCACTTTGGGCTTTATCTAGGAAGGGCTCATTTTTTTCCTGTAGTTGCAAGTGTGAACATTTCTCTTGGCCCTGACCAGATCCCTAGTTTTCTTGTGACCAACCACAACTGGTCCTCCTCACTCTGCAACTTGGACCCAGAACTGGGTATTGACAATAGTTTCCAGTCTGCACCAGTTGCACTTAGTGCCAGCAAAGACTCCCGTGTAATCTCTATTTGTCCAAACCTTTTACCATGTTTGGTCTGAGAACTCCCAAAGCCTGCTGTTAATGCTGTCTTCCCCTTCTCTCAGCCCCCCTCCCTCACCGCTCCCACTTCTCCTGTTCACTTCCTTAGTTGTCTTAAACTGGAGAAATGTTTCACTTTGGTCTTTTGTTGGCTCTATTCCTTTAAAATTTGTTTTAAAGGGAACTTGGGGAAAGTTAGGTTGGACTGCTTGCTGCCTGTATTCTGACATCTTGGCTGTACTTCCTGTTTCTCTTTTTTGATTGTTGTCTATTTGCACATTGTCTAGGAATTGCTTGGTAGAAAGGAATAATTGTTTCTTTTCCCTTCGCTCTCACCTGATAGTTAGACAACATGTCTTAGAATTGGACAGACTCGAAGTTCTGCCTCTGACATTCTTTGTGACTGCCCAAGTCATTTCACCTCTTCATTTCTCAGGCAGTTCTTTAAGACAATGAATGACTGGTGAGTTAAGTTCTCAGAGAAAGAAGTTTCTACACTGACAAAAACACAAATCTTAACTTATTCCCCTACCCCAACAATTTCTCATACCTGAAATGAATTCTCTACTCACTTATATTTTTTGGAAACCTTAGATTCTTTTTTGGGGGAGGGGTAAGAAGGAAGGTATCTCTATATTCTTTGCCTTGATTTCTTTGAGGCATAGGCAGGCCTAGTGGTATCAAAGATTCCAAGGATATGCACAGTTTCGTAGCTTTTTGTAGAGTCAATGTTCTTTCACATTGTGCTGTTTCAGGGGTCCTTCTGATCCCATAAATAACGATTAAGTTTTTCTATCTGTGTCAGCAGATTTAGTTCTTTAGCAATGATTAGTAATTTCATTTTCCTTCTCTTGCTTATCCTCAAATATTCAAGTGAATTTGTGAACTTATTGATTTGGGCATGCCCTCCAAACCATGGATGCCTTACCATCCTGTCGTAGCTCTCATCTATATTCTTAAGAGTTCAACACTATTCATCTGATTTTCTGGAGACCTTTAATTTTTCCCAGTATTTTATGGAAACCAGTAGAGCACTCTGTTTCTTCTGTCATTCCTATCTCTTGACACATCACTGTTATTAGCACATCTTCTTTGTGGTACAATATTTGATGACATTCCTTGTTGATTTTATGGTGAGTCTCCTCATCCTATGCTTATTCACTAACTTTTCTTACCTGGTATAAATTACATTATTCTTTCTTTTTTTGTCAGTTAACATCCTAAACTGGTTATTTGCCAAAAGATGGTGTAAAAAAATATAATATTTAAAAATACTATACTGTATAAAGATTTTTACATGGTATAGTATTTTTAAATATTATATTTCAAATTATATTAGAAAAAAGATTTAAATTGTTTTCAGTAGGAGTTTAAAGAAACACTTTCTCTTTCTGAAAATAACTCTGCTATTATAAATAAAGTTTTGTCCTTTATTTTTTAATTTTAATTTTATTTTTCTTTCAGAAAAAGCTAATGCTGAAGCTGGATCAGCAAGAATGTCTCTTCTTATATTGGTGTCCATTTTCCTGTCTGCTGCTTCGGTTATGTTTTTGGTATATAAGAATTTCCCTCAACTTAGTGAGTAAGTATCCAGAGGAGGAACTGAATTTCTTCTATCAGAAACACACACACACACACACACACACACACACACACACACACACACAGTATACAAATATATTGATAAATATACAAAAGTGTCAAAATTGATTTTGATATTTTAATAAAATATCAAAAGTGGGTCTCAGCATGAGGTTATGGATTAAAAGAATTATGTAATAAAAATGGCATTTTAGGCTGTACAACTTGTATATCATATCTACATTGCCCTTTTCTTCCACATTCTGCCTCCACCAGGAAAGTTAGTTTTTCTCTGCATCTGTGTTCCTGAACTATGTTGCTCAGTAGACAGGAGAATGTGGTATTAGTGCCTGGGAGAATAGGTAAAGGTCTGGAAAGCAGAGCATTTAAGTGGATGGTAAGATTATAGGATCTGTGATCCTTCTGCCCACCAGGAAGAATACGCCATTCAGCACATCCTTAAAGATGACCTCATCAGTTGCCACTTGCAGATGAACTCGAAGTACAGTTTGTGTCTTGTTGTCCCCTTTGCACCTGAAGGAAGATGAAGCCAAGTTGGCCTTAGTGACCATGGCTTAGTTTAGTAACTCGGGTGTGGCTTTAGGTTTGCCAATACTGGAATCAGTCAGTCCTTCACTCCAAGGACATGATAGCAGCAAATTGTGGATCTCAAAAGAAAGGGAAAGTAGGATGGATGGAAGAATGTGTTTCTGTGTTACTGGTAGAAAGCTTGTTTGTCCAGAGAACAGTGACCAGAATAGGCCTGGAGAATGTGCAGCTTAGTGATTGTTTGAAAGAACTAGGTAGAGTGTTTATCCTAGAGAAGAGTAGACTCTGAGGGGAATAGAACTACTTTCAAGTAGTTGGATCATCATGTGGAAGAGGACTTGTTTAGATTTCTTCTTCTTGACCCTAAAGGGCATATGCAGTTGATAGAAATAAAAATTTCTATCTAATCAAAAGTGTCATGAGCATATTTCCCCCTTATTGGATGGATTCAAACAGAGTCTGGAATCTACTTGTTGGGTATTTTGCAGATCAAATGTGTCAAACTTAAATGGAAATGGGGCCCCAGAAACCATACATAAGGATCCCTGTGGGTCACATAGTGATTTAGAAAATCACATATTAATATTATTTATATTTTGTTTTAATTTATTTTGCTAAATATTTCTCAATTATATTTTAAACTGATTCGGGGCACACTTAAAAGTGTTGTGGGTAACATGCAGTGGGCTATATGTTTGACATCTCTGTTGTAAATAAATATTTATCTGTTATGGATTAGATTTGATGGCCTCTTGTAATCCTTCTAGGCCACTATCTCTTTTGCTATAAGATATCACTGTGCAATTATGTCATCAATATTTTAAAAGTTTGTTTCATATTTTCTTAACGTAATTCTTATAAGTTTTTAGAGTAGGTAATTGCTTATTAAGTTTTCCCATTTTCACCAGCTACTCTTTGAAATTAGATAAATGAACCCATATGTACACAAATATTTATAGCAGTTATTTTAGACAGTTTGAACTTTAGTTCTTCAATGTGCGGCTTTGGTTTCCTCATAGAATTGCTAATATCTTTGAGAAGGCAAAGAGTGAAAACCAGTTTTAGTTGTTTCTACTTTGAATTAGTGTTAGAGACAAGGCTAATTTGATTTTAGAGCTAAAATATCTAATCTAATCTCATTTTATAGATGATAAAATTAAGACCCAGAGATTTGGCATTTTGCCAAAGATAATAAGTAAAAGGAAGAAGTGAGATTTCAGCTTAGGTTCTCTGAGTTGAAAGCCATTGCTTTTTCCACTGTAGCATACAGCCTCCATTAGGTTTGGATGGTAGAAATAGTCCCATGGAACTGGAACTAGAGAGAGGGGTAAGATGTTGATGATAGTTTCCTATGTTTTTCCTATCAATTGACAATTAAATTCCTATCAATTGACAATTAAATTTTAAAATATCTGTAAAGATATTTAAAATATCTGTAAAGATATACTGATTTACCAGTTAACAAATGAGCAAGGCATATTAATAGACAGTTTGCAGAAGAAGAAATACAAGCTATCAACAATCATATTAAAAATGTTTAAATTGCTAATAATTAGAGAAATACAACTTTGGCAAAGATGATAGGAAAAAAAAAAGTAAATAACAAATTTTGAAGTGGGTGTGGAAAAATGGGTAAACTGATGCACTATAGTTAGAACTGTCAACTTCAGTCGTGGAAAATATGTGGATCTATGTCCCAGAAGATATTAATCTATATATATGCCCTCTTTGACCCAGCTCTTGGGATACTAGAAATCAAAGAGAAAGGAAAATGATCTCTATGTACACAAATATTTATAGCAGTTCTTTTCATGGTTGTGTAAGAAACAAAATATCTTACCAGCAACTTCACTGACTCACTGAATGCAGGAAAGATTTTATTTTACATTCTTGTATGAATGGGTGCCTGGGTTAGTAGATACACTTTTGAAAACCCTTCTCTCTACAAAACACCATTTTGGACTGTTGAGTATTCACTTGTATGGAGTTTAGATTAAACCTCTTACACTTCTTGCATTGTTATAGTTAAGTATCAAAACATTTCTCCAAGTGGATTATCATGTATTACAAATGTAAAAATTTAGCTAATAATACTTTAGGCTTTCTTTGTTAAAGAAGAAATTGCTTTGAATCCAGTTGTGTTTCTAAACAAGGTAATTATATTGGTTTTTTAAAAAAGTAAAATAATTGACAAGAAATAGCTTCAAACATTTTAATTTTCAGCCAAGTTATATATTAACATTAATATTGAACTGTGGATTATTTAAAATGCCATATATATAATTTTAAAATAAATCCAGTGACTTCTTTTTAAGATTATGATGGTTTTTAAAAGTGTTTTATGTTTTGTGTGCAATTATATTATTATTGGTGTTTGCCTACTTTTAAATAATTTTAATTTTCACTAAATATTGGTTTTTCCATGTTTACTTAATCAGTTTGGAATCCTCCCAATGGTGTTTAATAAGCACAATTTTTTTATGGCTTAAGAGGGAACTTTTCAATTTGGTGGTTGTGATTTTGGCGAAATGAATACACTTAGGCATTGTGCTTCTGCCTTCCCTCTCTGGAATGTCAGCTCCTTAAGAGCAGGGACTGTTTCTTGTCTTTCTTTGTTATCACTGTTCCTGGTTCCCTGGAAGGATTTAGTAAATTCTTAGGGTTGGTTTGAACAGACTATTAAGTACTTCCATGGACAAATAACTCTGATACACTGAGGGATACACAGAAATGAAAAGCCATATATATGTGTAGTCTCTGCAAGGATTTTGTAGTTGAGCATAAGTATTTGATCCAATGTAAGATAAAATTAAAGAAAAAGGCAAGAACCAGGTTAAGAAAAGGTAAATATATACATATTTATTAAACACTTATAATGCACTAGGAACAGTACTGAGCACTGGGGAAATAGAAACAAGTAAGCGAGACAGGCCTGGACTCAAGGAACTTCTGTTTTAATGAGGGAAGATCTCTCAGAGCTGGTAACCCTGGCACAGCAGAGTCCAGAATTACTCTAGAAATGACCAGCAGGCAAAAAAGCATCAAATAATTTTGTAAAGAACTGTCTCTTTAATCTTTTATTCTTAAACAGGATTTTAGAAAACACAATGTAGTAATTTTTTCTGAACTATATTAATAAATACTATTAACCTTGTTTTATTTCTTCAGGGAAGAAAGAGCAAACATGAAGGTTCCCAGAGATATGGATGATGCCAAGGCACTAGGAAAAGTTTTATCCAAATACAAGGACACCTTTTATGTACAAGTACTTGTAGCTTATTTTGCTACATATATTTTGTATCCTTTAATATGAAAAATATCTAGCTGTATGTAGATAATGAAAAAGTTTCTGTTTAACAAGGGCAATTTTTGTTAATTATGAAAGTGACATTTATAATTATAATTTTATTTTTTTATCCTATCTTTACCATTTACTTAGTTTTCACATTAACTTGAAGCTTTTATTTCTTTAAATTGTGTACTTTTTTCTTAGTTTTTCCTCATTCTTGATAAACTAAAGATTAACTTCCAAATATCAAGTATTAATAGTTATTTCTTCATTTCTTCATTTGTAATTTATTAAGTATTATTCACTGTAATTCTTTTGATAATTCTATCTTGTTTCATCAGTCATGTCTGATATTAGGCTGTTGTTCCTTTTTAAAATTTTCTTCTACAAATCACCAGCATTTTTTTTATTGTAAATATTTTGTATGTCAGATTATTCAGTAGCTTTTCATAGATTGCTAGTTATGGTGTGGAGGTGATTCTGGGTTATAGAAAGCTAAGCCTCTGATGGGTCCTCCTGAACTGAATATTCTTTGAATATCACCCTACGGGTGATGAATGTTCTGATTATTGCACTTCATAAAAACTAACCTTTCAGGTTTGCAAGGGTTACAACTTGAAAAAGTTGGGTCTCAACAGAATATATATTGCTTGTTTGAGAACTTGCATAGCTTGATTTGGAGAGTTTTAAATCACAGCAACAACTAAATACAATAACCTAAGATGTTACTATGACTGATCTATTGTCAATAGATGTGCACATTGATGCAGTGGAATTATCTAGGACATCAATGAAGTCACAGATCATTGAAGTAGTATGTATACATATGTATACATACATATGTTCTTTCTGATCATTGCTCCTATCTTTTGTCCCTCTATATCTGGATGTGAACAAGTGATTTTCTTGGTTTAGAGAACTAGTATGTTGCACCTGTCATATTTTCTGTGGCCTTTGGATAATCCTCATTTCATTTCTTCAGAGTCTAACTATACTACCACCAGAGTTATTATCAATGTTTTTAAAAAATACATCTTTTTGTCAGGGAGAAAGTTGGAGTGCATTGAAAGAAAGATAATATTGCCTACTCTTCTTCTTCAACTTAAGGTCTATCTCATTGATCATTTGTGCTGTCTTTACAAGGTGTTGGTTGTTGTTCTTCCTTCTTGAAGAGGATCAAAACCCAATGTGAACCTGTACTGCTCTGCCATAGGTCAGACACAAATAGTCCCTGTGAACATTTGGGTTGGTTTTTCTAACTTTGTTCATCTCTTCTGAACTAATTCAGTTCTGCTTTGCTCGTAGAGCACCTTCTCTGATGAGGTCATACCATGCTGAGCAATCCTGTTCCAATGTCTTCCATGTCATGCAATCATTTCTAAACTTCCTAAGAGAGATCTTGAGATCGCTTTTTCTGACTACCTTGTGAGTTCTTTCCCTTTGTGAGTTCTCCATAAAATAATCTTTTTGGCAAGCATATATTTGGCGTTTGAACAATGTGGTCAGCCCCAACAAAATTGAGCTATCTTAAGAAAAGTTGGAATTCTTGGCAGTTTAGCTAGAGAAAGGATCTCGTCTGGTATCTCATCCTGCCAAGTGATCTTCAGAATCTGTCTCAGACAATTCAAATGGCAGTGATTCGCTTCCTGGCACAGTGCTGGTACACTGTCCAAATTTCATAGGCATACAACAGTGAGGTTAGCACAAGGTTCTGTAGCCTTCAGTTTGGTGGTCAGTCTTAACACCTCTTCCCTCCCACACATTGAGCTAACTCTGGAAGTGCATGTGTCAACCTCATTATCAATGTGGACATCCCTGGAAAATATATTGCCAAGGTAAGTGAACATGGCCACAGCATTCAAAACTTCTCCATTTGCTGTAATTGATAGTTCTACATATGAATGGTGTGGTGCTGGCTAATGGAGCAGTTGTGCTTTCTTGGTGATAATTAGCACGAGCAGTAGAGAATCGATCGATATTTTATTGCATCTCTGCTTTGGAGGTTATGTTGATAGCACAATCATCTGCAAGTAAAAAATCATGCACTAGTACTCCCTACACTTTCACTTTGGTTTGTAGCCTTTTTTTTTTTTAATTTGCTGAAGCAGTTGGGGTTAAGTGTCTTGTTCAGGGTCACACAGCTAGAAAGTGTTAAGTGTCTGAGGCCAGATTTGAACTTGGGTCCTCCTGACTTCAGGGCTGGTGCTCTATCTATTGCGCCACCTAGCAACTCTCAAGAACGTAACTCTTTCTAACAGTGAAATTACTGATGGAAGTTTGTTCTATTGAGGGCATTTGATAATGGAGCTAAAAACTTACTAAAAAGCATGGGAGCAACCACACAGTCTTGTTTTGCTTCGTTAGTGATAGGGGAAGCTTGAGAGCTTTGTCCAGAACCTGGGCAAGCATGTCATCATGAATTTGATGTACTATACCCACAAACCTGTCTGGGCAACTAAATTTTGATGTAATTTTCGATAAGTCCTCTCAACTGACTGTGAGAGGTTTTGATCAGATTTCCAAATGTTGTATACAGACCTCTATTCTGCTCCTGGCATTTCTCCTGGAGTTGTCAGGACAGCAAACACCGTATCAACTATTCCTTGACCCTTTAGTTTTATTGGTTCTCAGGTAAAATGATCTTCCAGGTGTATTAAGGATGACTCTGGTAAGAGTCTTTCCAGCAGTAATTAAGAAAGAGACCTCCTTGTGACTGTCACAGGACATCTGTTCCTTTTATCTTTATAGTGATGGACATTGGAGGCATCCTTGAATTCCTGGAGTATAAAGTCCTCTTGCCATATAATCTGAGAAACTTAATTGAGCTTTTGTATGAGCAATCTTGCAAATCTCATCTGGAAGCGAATCAGAACCAGGTGTTTTGCCACACAAAGAAGCCTAATGGCATTCAAAACCTCTTCTTCAATTGGAACTTGAGCTAGGGAATGACTGATTTAAACTTGAGGTAAGTCAGCATTAATGATGGTCTCTTGAGAACACTATGGAAGTGTTCAGCTCATCTTTCTAGGATCACGCCCTTATTACTAATCAATGTGGCTCCATCAACACTGAGTAGTAAGATGAGTCTTACATGCCCATTCAGTGCATCATAAAAGTACTTTGGATTGTCATTATCAACATAAAAGTGAATTTTGGCTGCCTTCTTACAAAGCCAAAAATCCTACATCTCTATGAACTTCAATTGTACTTTACTTTTGATAGACTTTTGCTTTCTTAGAAATGAGTGATTAAATTGTCCTGCAGGTAATACCCTGTGGAATTCTTGTCATTTAAGCAGCTTCTAAATTTCCCTATCATTTTCATCAAATCAATCTTGATGATTGTGAGTATTCTGACCCAGATGAACAAATGTAGTACTGTAGACCAAATCTCTGAAAGCTGCAGTTCAATTTACCTTTCAAGTTAGCAACAAACTGTTCCCTCTCAGAGAGGTGTTCTAATAGGTTGACATTAATTCTTCTAGTTGTCTTTTTGCCTTGGGGCAACTGCATATGTGATTTAGAGAGGATAAGTCTGATTGGTCCTGCACTCTGTACCACATATTGCCTTTATCCCTCTCACATCTTGTCTGTAAGGCTTCTTACAATCTATTCTACTAAATGCCAATGTTTGCTGCAAGTGAACATCCATGCGTGCATTTAATTAAACAGAATACAGTGTTGGTGATGAGAAAGTCTTCAGGAGTGACTGAGGGACTATTACTGTTGTTGTTTCCAACTCCCTTCCTCCAAAGGACTCCCTGCCATGTAGTCTGAGTCTATTCTAGCATCATTTCCCAAGAGTTATAAGCTGTCCTCTTTTGGCACATTGGTGATAAGGATCTCCAGATCTTCGTAAAAATTTTTTTCAAGACTCCATGACTTCATCAAGACTTGTCATGGTGGGAGCATAGCCACTGATGAGGGTGACAGAAGTGGCAATTGCATTGTCCTGAGCCTGCTATTCCCGCCTTTCAGAAGGCATATGAGTTTTGTTTGCTGGATTAGCACCATCTTCAAGGCCCTCTCCTACACTGTGGCCACTTCAGGCAAACGTGTTCAGTGCCTATTCAATAAGCTGGCCTTCCTTTGCTAACCTTGTTTCACTCACAGCAGCTAATTGAATGCAATGCCTGTTCTGTTGCAACAAGCACTGTTCATCTTTCAGGTCTATTGGATTTTGTGTTGTCTGTTAAGCATATTCCATATACCATTAGTGAGTGGAATAAACTGCAGAAGTTTTTGTATATTTTTTAGTGTTTGGATCACTGTGTGGGATCCTTGCCTGCTGTGGTGATCAGGCCAGAATTGAATAAGTAGACACTTCTTAGGGCACCTTTTCTAGCTCATTCTTCACACCTGAGGTGAGCCTTAAAAGGCTACTTAGACACCCAGGGGGCTGCCAAGTCCCACGAGGCTTCCAGGGAGAAGACAACCCTATGGCCTGGGCTACCTTTGTGCAGGATTGTGATGACAGCCTCCACTGTATCCATCCACACCTGCTGCATCATTACTGACCCATCGCTACAGGACATTGAGGTGGAAATGATAAAAAATGGTGGTGATCTCTTTTGATTTGTGTGAATTGGATTTAAGTGAAGCAGAGTTGTACAAAGTTGTTGGCCTCTGTCTTCCTTGGTATCTTTAATGTCTAGCCATGCTCTAAGGGTTCCACAGCACCACCTCCTGCTTTACCTTCTTTATGGCCATTGGAACAAATTGTTCTCTTCTGACCATTTCACCAGGAGAAGTTTTCACATGCTGAGGGTAGACACTTTCCCAACTCACCGCTGGGTTTGAGACCCCATAGTTACGCTCAACCTGGTTTAGCGCCTCTGCCGAAATTGTTTGCTGGGGTGTGTTCACTGTGCATGCTATAGTTTCTTGGAGCCACAGGTAAGAGTTAGATGGATTAGGTGGATTAAGACACCAAAGGTAGAAAGCAGCCCTACACACCAGAGGTACTAGTCTTTCCTGAATATACTCTGTACCCCTTCTAAGGTATAAACATGTGTGCACAAATATGCATATATATATATATATATATTTTTTAAATTTTATTTTATTTAATAATAACTTTATATTGACAGAATCCATGCCAGGGTAATTTTTTACAACATTATCCCTTGCACTCACTTATGTTTCGATTTTTCCCCTCTCTCCCTCCACCCCCTCCCCAAGATGGTAAGCAGTCCTATATATGTTAGATATGTTATGCATATATTTTTGTGTGTCTAGACAGATACCACAGATGATACATTCAGCTTTATGCCACAAAAGATTATAGATGTCATGTAAGACCTGGCTCTCAGTGGTCTAGGACTTGGTATAGTCAGCATGTCATCTTTTTTTTTTTTTTTTTTTTTTTGATTAACGGAACATATGTATGGGTAATTTTTTACAACACTATCCCTTGCACTCACTTTTGTTCCAACTTTTCCCTTCCCTCCTTTCACCTCCTTCCCTAGATGGTAGGCAGTCTCATACATGTTAAACATTTTAAAGTATATCCTAGATACAATATATGTGTGCAGAACTGTACAGTTTTCCTGTTGCACAAGAAAAATTGGATTCAGAAGGTAAAAATAACCTGGGAAGAAAAACAGAAATGCAAGTAGTCCACATTCATTTCCCAGTGTTCCTTCCCTGGATGTAACTGATTCTGTCCATCATTGATCAATTGGAACTGAATTAGATCTTCTCTTTGTCATCAGAATACATCCTCATACAGTATTGTTGAAGTGTATAATGATTTCCTGGTTTTGCTCATTTCACTCAGCATCAATTCATGTAAGTCTCTCCAAGCCTCTCTGTATTCATCCTGCTGGTCATTTCTTACAGAACAAAAATATTCCATAACATTCCTATACCACAATTTACCCAATCATTCTCCAGTTGATGGGCATCCACTCAGTTTCCAGTTTCTAGCCATTACAATAAGGGCTGCCACAAACATTTTTGCATATACAGGTCCCTTTCTCTTCTTTAATATCTCTTTGGGATATAAGCCCAGTAGTAATAGCATGTCATCTTTTAAAAATTTATTTAAAGAAAAAAAAAAACAAATGGAATATGAAACAAAATGAAACAAAAGAAAAAGGAACATTGTCATGAACCCAGCAGTGCATCAGGGAGGATTCAGAATATATAACAACAAATACCAGTTCAAGAAAGCATATATCAGTGGAAGAAATTATATTCTTGAGTATCCATCTTTTCTACACTTCCTTATAAATTGTTCTTTTGTTCTTTGCTGCACATTCTTTTTACTTTATTCTTTTTTTCCCCCATTTCATCCTCCTCTCCCCCCCCCCCAAGCAGGCTATATAATTAAGAAAGGATATATTTATATATACATATGTAGATATATACATACAACATACACATATCTTTCTTCTGAACCTCTGCTATAATTCTCATAACTTGCCTTGCTAATATTTAACCTCTCCTCACCCATGAATCCTTCTCTTGTCTTCCTACAGCATTCTTTGTTTCCCTGTCCACCCATCTCTCCCCCCTTATTTTTTTAAATAAATTTTTGAGGTTGCTATACCCTTCATTATGTTTATGGAGTGTTGCATATTTCCAATGTTAGTAGGTTTTCAGAACTATAAACTCTCTTCCTCCCCTTTAATGCCTCTGTATCTATTCTTCCTTTGCTCCTCATTTGTATGACATAATTACTATTTTTACCTCAACTCTGCCCCAACCACTCTTCTGAGCTTCCGTATTGTTGATGCCAATCTTAAACTTATGCTATAAAATTTGTCCACATTAAGTTCCTTGAAATTGATCTTTGATATTGACTCTTAATATTTTAAATTTTCTATTAAATTTGGATTTGGTTAATAGAAAGTCTTGAAAATCAGCAAGTTCATTGAAAATCCATTTTTTCTCATTCAAAATTATAGTTAATTTTGCTGGATATGATATTTTTAGGCTGTCTTTTAATTGTAGGCAAGTATGATTCTAGGACGATGGTCTTTTATTATAGGTAGTGTGGTGAGCTTTTTCTTCTCAAAATGCAGCCAGGTGATAAAAGTTCAGATCTTTTATTATCTCTAATATAGCCCGGTTAGCTTAGAGCCCTATCTCTCTGCTTGGTTCCAAGAGCTCTCTCCAAATGTCTTTATTTTTTTTTTTTTTTTTTTTTTTTTTGTTTTGGTTTTTGTTTATTTTTGTGAATCAATCAGGATTGTAACTTGTCCAGAGCTAGTAAGTAAGAATCAAGTGTCTGAGGCTGGATTTGAACTCAGTTCCTTCTGACTTCAGCACCGGTGCTCTCTCGACTGCACCACCTAGCTGGCCCCTTTCCTATATTCTTTTTTTTTTTTTTTTTTTTTTTTTTTTTTTTAAATTTTTTTATTTAATAATTACATTATATTTACACTCATTTCTGTTCCGATTTTTTTTTCCCCTCCCTCCCTCCACCCCCTCCCCTAGATGGCAAGCAGTCCTTTATATGTTGGATATGTTGCAGTATATCCTAGATACAATATATGTTTGCAGAACCGAACAGTTCTCTTGTTGCGTAGGGAGAATTGGATTCAGAAGGTATAAATAATCCGGGAAGAGAAACAAAAATGCAGATAGTTCACATTCGTTTCCCAGTGTTCTTTCTTTGGGTGTAGCTGCTTTTGTCCGTCATTTATCAATTGAAACTCAGGTCTCTTTGTCAAAGAAATCCACTTCCATCAAAATATGTCCTCATACAATATCGTTGTCGAAGTGTATAATGATCTCCTGGTTCTGCTCATTTCACTTAGCATCAGTTCATGTAGGTCTCTCCAAGCCTCTCTGTATTCATCCTGCTGGTCATTTCTTACAGAACAATAATATTCCTGATCTAAAATTATATTATAAAGCAGCAGTCACCAAAACCATTTGGGTATTGGCTAAGAAATAGATTAGTGGATCAGTGGAAAAGGCTAGGCTCACAAGACAGAATAGTCAACTATAGCAATCTAGTGTTTGACAAACCCAAAGCCCCTAACTTCTGGGAAAAGAATTCATTATTTGATAAAAACTGCTGGGATAATTGGAAATTAGTATGGCAAATGTCTTTAAATCCAAAGGTCTGGTCCTTCAGCCTCTGCCTTTGCTTTCTTCAGCCTCCCCAGCTCCAGTCTTCATGTCATTCCGGTGAAATCTCGACTTGTAGCGTCTTCCTCTCTGAAGAACTCTCCGACTGGCCCATTGGCCTATTTATGCTCCTTCCAGAGAGAGGGATTATGGGTAGTTCTACTTAGTACCTTGTTTCAGGTTCTGCCCAAAACATCTTCTTGTAAGATTAGATCAACTCTAATCAGTTAGCAGTTAGTAAGGATTCCAACATCTCCCCCTTTCTTTTGTTTTAAAACATAGGGGGTTTCTGAGGGGGTACACATAAATCCATCAATATGGGAGGCATTATACATAATTTACATAAGTACATAGCAATATAACACAGGCTAGTAGTAATGTAGCAACATGAATCAACCTAAAAATCATGTGCCAGGAATCCAATAGTTCCTGTAAGCCCTGAAGTACTGCAAAAGTCTCATCAACAATTTTTCATCTCAGGGAACCCAATGATTCTTGCTGGTTTTTCAAGAAGTAAAACAGTTTCATCTTGTGTTAGGAAATCCAATCAATGATTCCTTGAACAGAAACAGACTGTTTTCTAAATATCTGTCCCAATCTTAGCTGAAATTCTACTTTAACTCTTCTAACAAAATTTCTTTGTTGCACTCACCCTAATTTCTGGGTTGAAGTTTTTTCCACCGGATCAGGATCAGAGGCTTTTCCACTTGAATCAGGATCGGAGCTTTTCCACTGAAATCCACTGAGGGGTCTGTTAGTCCCTGTTCGGGCGCCAAAGTGTGGTGAGCTTTTTCTTCTCAAAATGCAGCCAGGTGATAAAAGTTCAGATCTTTTATTATCTCTAATATAGCCCGGTTAGCTTAGAGCCCTATCTCTCTGCTTGGTTCCAAGAGCTCTCTCCAAATGTCTTTAAATCCAAAGGTCTGGTCCTTCAGCCTCTGCCTCTGCTTTCTTCAGCCTCCCCAGCTCCAGTCTTCATGTCATTCCGGTGAAATCTCGACTTGTAGCGTCTTCCTCTCTGAAGAACTCTCCGACTGGCCCATTGGCCTATTTATGCTCCTTCCAGAGAGAGGGATTATGGGTAGTTCTACTTAGTACCTTGTTTCAGGTTCTGCCCAAAACATCTTCTTGTAAGATTAGATCAACTCTAATCAGTTAGCAGTTAGTAAGGATTCCAACAATAGGTGCTGATAAATCCTGTACAATTGTTAATTGGAGCTCCAGCGTATTTCAATTTTTTTTTTTGTTTGTTTGTTTCTTGCGAATTTTACTATTTAATCTGGGGGTTTCAGAATTTGGCAATAATGTTCCTATGTGTTTTTTCCACAAAGGATCTTGTTGAGGTGGCAATTGGTGGATCTTTTCTATTTCTACTTTCCCCTTGTATTTTATTACTATAGGGCAATTTTCTTGGATTATTTCTTACATTATTGTATCAAGGACCTTTTTTTGGTCACAACTTTTAGGCAGTACAATTATTCTTACTCTTTTCTCTTCTTGATCTATCATTTTTCTTATTTCATATTCTGTCCTTTTTTTTTTGTTCTTTATAATGTTTTGCTATTTTTTGATCTCTTATAGCTTCACTGACTTTCCCTTGCCCAAGTCTAAGTTATTTTCATTTTTGAGATTCTATATCTTCTTTTTTAGTTTTCTTCATGATTTGTTCTTCTTGGATAGTTTTAATTTTAATTTTTCCTCAGTGTCTCTCATTTGATTTTTAAATTCTTTTTGAGTTCTTTTATAAATTTTCTCCTATAAATTTCATGTTACTCTTTGGCATAGAAGCTTTTTAAATTTTTTTTTACTAAAGTGTCCTCCTCTGAAGATGAACCCCAGTCTTCCCTGTTCCCATAGTAAGTTTCTATGGTGGGATTCTTTCTTCTTTATTAGTTCATTTTTTTTTAAAATAAGCATATTAGCGTAAGCACTTCTCTTCCTATGGAGGGGAGATGATAACTCAAGCTTCCCTTCAGCTCTCTCCTGTCACCAGAAACCTCAAACCAAGAGCTCTATCCTCCTACAAGTGCCTGTAGCCAGCATTGCCTCCC
Source organism: Antechinus flavipes (assembly GCF_016432865.1). NCBI lineage: Eukaryota > Metazoa > Chordata > Mammalia > Dasyuromorphia > Dasyuridae > Antechinus > Antechinus flavipes. Next base: position 209,935,720 of record NC_067403.1, on the reverse strand, counting down.
ACCTCCTTTGCACTCACTGGGTGCTGGTTCCTTTTCCCCAGGGCCTTGTCCCTGCAGAACAGCTGGGCCTGGCCATTCCAATTAGCCAGAGTTCCCTCAGTCTTCCTACACTCAAACCCTGACTCCACATGCTCTAAGGGAGGTGAAAGTCTCTGTGGATCTAGCCACATCCAGCTTATCCCAGGGCTCCCCACTTGTTTCTATGGAGGCGTTTGCATTTCACAAGGGTTAATCCCCTGCCTGGATCTGTTTTCTGATCTTCTCATGTTATATCTGAAGGACTCTTGTTATGTCCCTTGCCTTCATTGTTTCAGCTGTCTATGTTTGTCCTGAGGCACAAGTTTATTTGTGGGGGAAATCAGGAGAGTTTGAAATTTACCAACCTATTCCAATTTACCAACTTTGCCTTCTTCCCAGAATCTTCCCAGCATGTCATCTTCAAAGAGAAGGCTTCAAGCATTTATTATTAAACATTATGTGCCAGACATTGTGTCTGAAGATACCGAGCACAAGCAAAAAGTAAGACAATCCTTGCCTTCGTAGAGCTTACATTGTAATGGGGAAAGAAGCTAAGAAGGGGGAAGGGAACTAGAAGGGGAACATAGGGAGTTAAAAATGAAGCATTCTTGGCCTGGGTGTATTCCAAAATGGAGACTCTCCCAAAAGGAATTCACTAATGGGAGAAGGAGGGTCAGTTTTATAGAGTAGCTGAAGGCCCTCATTATCTTATTAAGGGCCTCACTTTATTTAGGCTTTATATAGTTTCTCTCTTCCATGGCAGGGGTAAGCCAATGTCACTGGTTTGTTTTGCCTGATACTACTACTGATCAGAAGGTTCTTGAATAAATTTTGTCTTTTAGGGAATTTTGTTTATTTTTAACATGTAAGTGGGACAGACCTTGGTGAAGGAGACTTTTAAGAGTATTTTTCTTAATGAATAAAGTACTTTTTAAAATATTCAACAAACAGTAAGCATAGTTGGATCCAGGAATTCTTCTATCTTTTAAACAATTGTGTAATGGTAAATGTCATTTGCTTTTGCTTTCTACCTTTTCATATTCTAATATTTTCATCAAGGATATGTTTATGTATGTAGCTTATTCTCATTAAAAATTTTTATACATGAGAAAATAGCCATAGAAATCTCTAGTAACTGGTGTTATGTGTCACTTTTTGTAGTAGTAATAAGGATTTAGAATTTTTTAGTAACCTTGATAATGTCACTTTTTCCTGAATTCTTGGTAGAAATTCTCTACTTCCCCAATCTCTGCAGCAGCTGTCAGGGATAAGCCAACTTTTTTATAGTGCCTTATGGTGTTCTAAGCACTTTACACATCTTCTTTGATCCTTATAGCAGCCTTTTGAGCTGCTCTATGAATGTTTCATAAACTTGAGAGTGACAGAAGTTGAGTAAGTTTTTGAGGCAGGATTTGAACCTTAGGTTATGTATCCAGAAGTTCAGGTCCATGCCTATGTCTACACAGATGAATAAAGACTATGAATAAATAGCCCTGAAGTTTCTTTGAATTTATAAAATCAACTCCTTTCTTGGCAAGAATATTAAGATGGGTATGATTCAGTTCCTCTATGGTAATCCATTAATTAGTTGTGGGACAAAAAGACCTTACTACATTTAAAGCAGTAGTAGCCAAGTTAAAGTTTTTAATGTTAAATGTTAATGGTTTTCTAAAAATTCTGTGATTCTTAGCGTCTACTCTGTTTTCTTCACCTGTGTCATCTTCACTTTAGAAGTGGAATGAGATAAGAGGGGAATTGAACAGGATCGAGGGACATTTATTTATTTTTTTCTCTTCAATTGCTCTGAAGGAATTCATTACCAAGTGACCAATTTCTTACTAATAGACTACCTTTGTGCTCCTACTAAGCTGATAATCAGAAAACAAATCTTCTCTTTTTTTGAGGACTTAGTTGAAGCTTTTCTAGACTCTGTACACAGAGTTTGTTCTTCATTGACCTTCCAGAATCCAGGGTCACTGGTAGGACTAATGGTAGGAATGGCAGAGAGGATTGAGTTCACCAAATTCAGACCCGTCATTTTATGTGAGCAGAAGTAGATTCTTATACTGTGAGGTGACTTACTGACTGTATAGTCACACAGCTAGTTAAGCTGAACTGGGATGAGAACAATAATTTACTGATTCAGATTGCTGAATTGTTTTAATATATTTATTTCTTATAATTGTTATGCTTCTCAAATTAGCAATATCAATGAGAATTCACTAATTGAAAATCTCTACAATATCTCCTTTTTATGTACAGGGACAAACAATACTTTTTATAAAATAGACAATGGTAAATGTTTTATCTGTATCATTTTTCCATGTAAAAGAAACTCATATGCATGGAACATGGTGAGAGCATTTAGTTTTTATTTAGTCTAATTAAATTAGCCATATCAATTAAGACATTCCTTTAAAGTACAACTTAACGGAAAAATCAGGACACTCTGAACAATGAAATCATATCCTCTGTCTCTATTGACCTTTGTCAAATATTCATAAAATTTGTTTGCAGAAAATTATTGTGTGGAGCTTAGTGAAGCAGATAGCTTAAGGATGGTAGGTTAGCCCTGCTTAATGTGGATAGAAATGAACAGTAATTTCTTTTTTTATTCAATCTAATTATGCCTATATATGCACAATAGTGGATTGGGCTCTTGATCTTTGGGAATTTTTAGGTGAATTAGTTCACTGTAAAAGGTTTAGTATTCATTGGGAGCAAGAGAGAGACTTATACTTTATTAAGGTGACAACATATTCGTAACATCTTTAAGAATCTCATTTAATAAGTGTGATTGATGCATTAGATCTCACAAGAGGGTTGTCAAACCTTTCCTGTGAAAGTTTAGTACCTTAATTTTTAAATTTAAGTGGGGCACATTTATATTTAATCTATGTAGGAAATCAACTTGAGTTTGTTCCAATAGTATTTTGCTTTGTTCTTCGAGAATCTGTAATTTCCTTCATATTGCAACCTTAGTAGGCAGAGTGCTGGGTTGGAACTCAGGGAGAAACTTCCTTCTGATACTATGTGATTTGGGAAATTACTTACACTCTTTGGGCCTCTGCTCAATGGCTTCTGAGGTTTTTGCAGTTTCCCCATCTGGAAATTACAATAAGATCTCTAGTACTTATCTGACAGGATTGTCGAGGTTCAAATGTTTATAAAAAATCTTTGGATCTTAAGCTACTATGTGACTGTCAATAATTATAACTTAGTGGATGTTTCAGAGTTGCTGTAGTTATAAACTTCTAATTTTGTTAGGCTGTTCATCACATTAGAAACATGATCCGTTAATAGACCATATTTGACATTTTTAATGGGAAGTTCTTGAACTCTATTAGCATATAGTCTTCACAAACCCAGAGTTTTCATCAGTGCCATGATGTACCATTAGAGGAGAATAAAATAGTCCTCATTTATAGAAAATGCAGAGTTTTCTGTTGGAAAGAAAATGATTAAAAGCATAAATTTAGGATTAAAAATGATTAATTATTTTGGTTTGTTTTGTCTGTACCCTTTTTTTTTCAATTTTAATACTGTTTCCTTAAGTCAATTATACTACTATTAATTACCAAATTAATTTCTATTTCCAGATTATATCTTTTTATATATTTTATTTATGCATAATTTATGTATATACAATTTTATGTATTTATTTTATGATGATTAAATATTGTCTTTATGCATTCTAATTTTCTTTACATGTTTTACATTTTAGACTAAAACAATTTTAATTAAAGAGGTCTTTTTATTATCCTGGCATGGATTCTGTCAATGCGAAGTTATTATTAAATAAAATAAAATTTATTATTAAAAAAAAAAATAAAAAAATAAAGAGGTCTTTTTAAGCTTGTTAGACAAAAAGACTTTATGTTTAAGATTGCTAAGACAGTATATTTCCTTGTTTTTGTTAATGCCATCCCAGATCAAAATACAGTGTAATAAATTATAATACAAATATTGTTTAAGTATGTAAATTTTTATTTTTAAAATTTAGTTGGGGGAGATTAACTTTATTTTTTATCCCTAGACTACTAGAACTGTTTTAATTTTTTTTTTTAAGGCTTCATGTTTTATTGTCTAATGTATTCCCTGTTTTTATTTAGTCAAAAAAAAAGTATATTTTGTGCTTAATTCCCATGCTTTAATTTGAAATGTTCTATCAGCAAAAGCAAGTAATTGGCCACCCAATTTTTATGATTTTTAAGTTTGGGTTATAAATATGCCAAAATTTCTTAAAATAGGGTATTTTATTAGCATATGTATTATTATTCCCATGGATAGAAACTTTATAGTTAAGACATTCTACTAATATAAAAAAGTAAATTATGATAGTTTGTAGAAATTGCCTGTTTGATGTTATTTATGTTTGTGTGAGTTGTCTTACAAATCATGTCCTATGCATTATTCTAAGAAGCATTGAATTTCTTTCCTTTTAAGGATTTTAGTTACATTTTAATCCTTAACCATTGAGTATACAGTTTGCAAACATTTGCTATTCCAGGGTCTATATTTCTCAGTATTCTCTCAGGATTTCTTTATCCCTTTCCACTGGCCTTATTCCTTGTTTGTTTGGTAAGTACACGTGTGTGTGTGTGTGTGTGTGTGTGTGTGTGTGTGTGTACACATACATCTGTCTTAGTAAGGATCAATGGGGGTATGATGATGTCCTAGTGATACTCTATGAGATGAGTTTTAGTAGAGACTGAAGGGTTGAGTTGCTGATAAAAATCCCTTCAGGAGAAGCGGTTTCATCTGTTAGCTGTCATCTTCCCTGTCTATCCCAAAACATACTGATCTTTGGGGAGTCGTGTATTACTATTGGAAAGGCAGTGAGCTTTTGATTTGGGAAATTATAACAACCACTTAGGAATAGTGGTTTGAGGTAAAACAAATCAGTGACTTGATTAGCATTTGAGATTTTATCTTGAAAAATGCTTTTTTCAGCTAAAATTAGCTCTTTTTATAAACTTACTCTTATCAAATCCTAAGTGTGAGTCCTACAGTAGAGACTCGCAAGTCAATTTTTTTGGATTTTAGTCTCCTTAGTTCCAAAATGAAACAGTCAGACTCAATGACATGAGATCCCTTCTAGTTCCAAATCTGTGATCCTAAGGATCACATGAAATTTAGATTAGGTGAATTTTTCCTTTTTGAGGTAAGAAAGTATACTTGTGCTCATGGCTTTCTGTTGCTTTCTAGTGCTCTGGTCTCGGTGCTTCCTTCTGTTACATGCTTTCATATTTGGTTGGGAGACCAGTAGTATACAAGTATTTAACAGAAAAGGCAGTGAAATGGTCACAGCAGGTAAGTACTTTCTCCTTTGTTGTACTATTTTTATATACCACTTCTGTCTTTGATAACTACTGCTAAATGTAGTGTCCTTATTATGTACAAACATCTTTAGTTAAGATAATACCAAGCTTTGTCTGAAAGAAACACTAAAATGGACAATTAAGAATTTTGATTAAAATGTAATATAAACTTGTGCTATATTTTTTAAAATCCATTCTTAAAATTTTATTTCATATTTTTTCTCTAGCACAATTTTTTTTGCCTTTGTTTTTAAGATTTTTGAGTTCTAGGTTCTCTCCTTTATCCCCAACTACAATTAAGAAATCACAGGTGAAGCAAAACATTTCCCTAAAGGTCAAGTTGTGAAAGAAAACATATCTCCAACCTTAATGAAAATAAAAATTCTCAAGAAAAATTAACTTAAAAAGAGAGAGATAAAGAGAAAAATAGAGAATGCCAGATCAAATCAGTTCCTTCTCTGGATATGGGTATAGATAGGATTTTTTCATCATAAGTTCTTCAGAGTAGTTGTGGATGATTGTACTACTGAGAATAACAAATTCATTTACATTTGCTCATCCTAGAACATTGCTATTACTTTGTATGCAGTATCTTTCACTTTGTTCATGGAAGACTTTCCTGGGTTGTTGTTTTTCCCTGTGAGCGTCCTGCTTATCATTTCCCAGAGAACAATAATATTCCATCATAACTATATACCACAGTTTATTGAATCATTCCCTAATTGATGGGCAGCCCCTCAATTTCTGAATTTTTTTGGTGTACATTTTTGTGTACATATATATTATTTTACTTTATTTTTGTGTGTGTTTTTTATGAATCTCTTTTGGTATTCATGCCCTGTGGGGATAGTATTAGGACAAAAAATATGCATGAATTTGCAACCCTTTGGGGTAATGTATATCTTGAGATTTTATTTATCACTGTGACATTGATAATGAAATTTGAAATAGAGAGGCACCACTTCTTAGTGGAAGGGGAGCTTTATATTTCAGGTAAAGGGTGTTCCCAAATGAACTTCTGAGCTTCCTTCTGTGATTATGTGACAAAAAAATATCATTATTGTGCTTTTAAAATTGTTTAGATAGATAGTGTATAATAGTACTTAGGCAGCCGCTTAAATGTTTATTGAAAGAAAACAAGCTACTTCATTTTCTGCAAGTGAAAATTTTCATTTCATTGAATTTAATATCTTGGATGATCACAGTAATTTTAGCAGTTGGTTTCCAAAGTCATTAAAAACTAAATTTAAATTTTTCTGTCTCTGTGATATTTTAAAATTACTTAATTTAATCTCATTTGAAAAGGCCATGGGACATGGGACCAACCTTGGAATCAGGAGGACCAGGACCTGAGTTCAAATATGGCCTCAGACACTTAACACTTATTAGCTCTTTGACCCTGGGCAAGTCACTTAACCCCAACTACCTTGGCAAAAAAAAGAAAAGGCCACAAAATCACTTTATAGATATGTTTAGATTGAGCTCAATAATGAGGTGATTCAAAGCAATTCCAAAGGGACGGAGGGAGAAAAAATTTGGAACATAAGGTTTTGCAAGGGTGAATAATGAAAACTACCATTGGATATATTTTGAAAATAAAAAGCTATTATTATTATTTTTTAAAAAGAGAAGTTTGAATCCTACATAGAATTTGCTTGAATTCTAATTCTTTTCTCTCTTATGACAGGTTGAACGACACCGAGACCATCTCATTAATTACATAATATTTTTGAGAATAACTCCTTTTCTGCCTAACTGGTTTATTAATATAACATCTCCTGTTATAAATGTACCATTAAAAGTGTTTTTTATTGGTACTTTTCTAGGTAAGACTTTAGTTGTACATTCTTTACAGAACACCACCCTCTACTGGATACTGATTTATAGGACAAGATTATACAAAAATTTAAAACTTTTGTTACATGAGAAGACATTGGGTTAATAAGTAGCCTGGGTCTCTCTTTCTTACGGTTTCCTTTTTGATTTTTATTTGGTATTATATTTTTTCCATACATATTAATCATTTAATGAAGTTGGTTGAACTTAGCCCATTTTGAAATTTATCTATGAATAGTCTGCTTAGAGGCAGAATAAATATTAGATGAATTTGAGTTCTTTCTAGTTAAATCTGTTTTTCAGATTTCCATGAAAATACTAAGATATCAAAATGAGCATTCAAGTTTTTGGATCTTACCAAATTGGTTAATGCTTGTAAATCTGCCATTTGATAGATTGTCTTTGAGATCTGCTGTGATTCTTCCCTCCATCCTTTCTTCACCATCTCCATGACTCTGGTGATGATGATTATTCTCAACATATGGCTAATCCTGATCCTAAGTGAAAGATGGCCACCCTTCATTCAGTCCCTTCTCTAGAGTGGCAGGTTCTTTCTAGGTTGCTAAAATTGTTTTAATTCCTAATAGAGAAATTGATGAAAAGTAGGCTTTTCCATTTTTCTTAATAATTATGGGGAAAAAACCTAGCTCTCCTGGTCTTGTCTCTTTTAAGCTTTTGACTAAAATTCTTTTTTCCCCTTAATGGTAACTTAATCATTTTATTTATATATAATGTATATATAAATAAAGAGAGAGAGAACGAGAGAAAGAGCTTTCAACATTTATTTTTGATTTCTGTTTTTTCTTCTTCCCTCCCTTTCCCTTCCTTCCCCCTCCCCAAGATGGCAGGTGATTTGATATATGCCATACATGTACAACCATATTAAACATTATTGACTAAAATTCCAAAAAGGGAATTGATATGTATTATATACAATAGAGTGTAGTAGGCATTCCTGGAATTATGAAATTTTAAAGGGGAAATTTTAGAAATCTTTTAGACCCACCTCCCTGTCTGAGGCCCATTGAGGGGAATGAGGGGAAACAATCCATATCAAGTTGCCCAACTATTGTTAATGTGTTGATTCATCAATTTAAAGTAATTCTTTTCAGCAAAGTGTAAAGGAGTGATTTTGCCCTATGTCTTTGAAAGAATTACCTTTCAAAACTGAGAAGCAATGTACCATTCTTAAAACTGAAAAAAACCGGTCTTGATCCTTTTGTTTTGTGTTTTGTTCTAGGTGTTGCACCTCCATCTTTTGTAGCAATCAAAGCAGGAACAACACTGTACCAGCTTACAACAGCAGGAGAAGCTGTTTCCTGGAACTCAGTATTTGTTCTGATGATTTTAGCAGTTGTCTCTATTCTACCAGCTATTTTCCAGAAAAAACTGAAACAAAAGTTTGAGTAACAAAACACTTTGGTTTTGATTTCCCTATATTTTCATCTCAGGATCTGCAATTCCGCATTTTTCTGTTTTGAAATCATCTCTTCACCAATGGAAAAAGAGAACATTTTCCTGTCAAACAACTGGGGTGTAAGGCATTCTAAAGTGGCAAGGAAGAAGAGGAAGTAAAATAGGATTGGAAAAGGACATTAAAATATTTGCTTGCTGTTGGTGGGTAGGGAAACATTAACTTCTAAATGAACCCTAGCCAGTAACTACAAATGAGTATTAATGGCAGGTTGCAGAGAATTCTTCATTAAAACTGTCAAGCTAAGCTAGCTATTGTAATCCAGGACCTGGGTGCACTTATCCCTGACTTGGTAATTGGGGCTGTTGATTTTCCCTTTTCCCTTCTCTCTCTCCCTCTCTTCCCCAAGTATTAGCTTAATGAATATGCAACAGTACTTGCTGGAAAACAAAAGTGTTAATATTCCAGCTGAGATCAGCTTTTCTTTTTTTTAAATGGAGCATCAACCGGGAAAATTAGACTCACATGCTATAGTTCTTATTTTTTCCCTCTTAGATTTGTTTGATGAATTTGTTTAAATACAAGCCCTTGGAAGATTGAGAAATTCACTTAGGATATCAAGTTTTTCTACTTTTGTGGGTTTGATTTTTGTTGTTTTAAATTTTTATCATGAATTTGTCTGAAATTTAACATTCTGACCTCAACTTGTTTTGTTCTCTTTAAACTAGTTTTGCCAATATTTCAGTTGTGCCTGTATGTTAGGATGATCAAAATTAATGGCAATAATTTCTGTCCAAATAATATTTTAGAATGCTATGCCTTTTTGAAAATTCAAAAGGGGGTTCCCAAGCATCTCTCCAAATACAGTCTGGAGGGGGTAGAAAAATTGCACTGCTTTGAATTTTTTAGGGACAAAAACTTAGTGCCAGTACACGTCTTCACTGGTAAATATAATAAATTGGTTAGACAAATAGTTACAGAATTTTCATCCTTAATTTATTAGTCTGATAAAGTATGTTATATAATTACACTTTTTAGTGCATGTTATACTTATAAAGCTATGCTTTTGGTAGCTTTTTGTTTGTGACTGCTTTAGATCAAGGCAGTTTTCAAATTGAGTGCTTTATGTTGTCTTAAGCCAACAAATAAAAAAGAACACTGTCTCTCAAATGTTAACAACTAATTAGGTAGCACTGGAAAAACTATTCGCTGCTTGCTGCTTGTTTGCAGTGCCTCTTGATTCTGGGCTTTGCCATTCTGCAAGATTTTGTCAGTTTTGTTTTCCCAGAAGTTTGTCATTACATAAGAGTCTTCTAGAAACCAGAGAAAGCCTGTATTATTATTTTTAATTTAGAAAGATGTGGTCATCTTTAAAACCTGTTTTCTATAATATAATGTGGATCAATCTATTACTTTTTCTGTCACAGTATTAACAAATGAATTTATTGTAAATATGCAGAAAATATATTAACATATACATGTCTCATTGTTTTTATGTGATCTCATTTAATTTTGTTCATAGAAAAAGCTTCCTTTCCTGTTGCTCTTAGAGCATACAATAAAGGTTTGAGTATTTTTACTATCTCAAACATACTTTATGGACAGAGTAGTACTAATTTAAAAGAATATGACAAGAGTAAATTTTTACTTCAAAATATGAGCTTGAATTATAATTTATGAGCTTGGACTCAGCAGAGCAGTGAAGCTTCACACTACTGAGCTTGTCACCTGAAGCCCTCCTGTTAACTTTTCAGAGTTTTTGTGTCGTCATTACTGACTGTTTAATTGCTCCCCTCTACTTTTGACCTTTGAATAGTAGATGAATATGATTGCTATTTTCAGTTTAATGTTTTTTCTTTCTGAGAATGTCATTGACTTCAAACCAATAGTTTTAGATTCCTTTTTGATGGCTGCTAGGAAGGAATCCTTGAGATTGTTTTACTGGGGGAAAATACAGACAGTAACATACATGCAAAAGCCCCTTCACAAATGTGATATTCCTGGAAAACTTTTTCTAATGCCCCAAATTGATAAGGTCCAATTGGCACAAGTTTAAGTCCTTTGGATAGAGATAGCTGCCATGAAACAAATGGGAAGGTGAACAAAGTTGGTAGGAGGATGAGACAATAACTTACCATGTGAGATTGCATTCACTTGGCAAAGTAGACTGTCTTTGGAATTGTTGTATTATGTTTTGTGTACAATATTTTTAAGATACTCAGTGTAAGCTAAACTGTGATGGGAATAAAACACTTAAGAAACATCACTTTTGTGGCATATGGATTTTATTTTACTGGGAGAATGATCTTACAGAGTTGTGGGGAATACTTTATAAACCTTAAATGTTCTATAAGTGTGAGTTATTCCATAATAACGCTTAGTTGTATATATTTTTATTGCTTCAACTGGATAATCTCTGTAAGGCTAGAGAGATTTGTGTCTTATTTTTGTAGCCCGTCCTCCTAACCAGCACAGTGTTTTGCATTTTGATTTAGATCTCTTTGTTCCTTTATAGAAATTTTGGTGACAGAACTACATTTACCAATCAGATCAAGAAAATTCTCTGTACTTAAAGGCTTAGGGAGTACTAAGAGGCTAAATGATTTGTCCAGAACATGCAGCTAATATGGATCCCTTTGGACTTTGAACCAGGATGTTTGGTTTTTTCTTTTAATTTAAAAATTTTTATTTTCAGTTCTAAATTCTTTCCCTCTCTACTCCTTGCCCACTCATTGAGAAGGCAAGAAATACAATACCAATTTTAATATGAAGTCATATAAAATATATTTTTATCTATTATTGTGGAAAAAATAAGATAAAGAAAAAAATGCTTTAATCAATGCTCAAAAGTTTATTAGTTCTCTCTTCAGAGGTAACATTTTTCATCCAAACAATGATTAGAGTGGCTAAGTTTTTCACAGTTGCTGTTACTGTGTACTTTGTTCTCCCAGTTCTGTTCATTTTGAATCAACTCATATAGTTCTTACCAGATTTTTCTCTGAATGCATTCCCCCTGTCATTTCCCCTTATACTATCATAGTTCAGCCTTCTTTTGAAAAACATTCCTTTAGTTTCTAGTACTCTCCCACCATAAAACAGAGTTGAGATATATATTTAATTATAGCTTTTTATATGTAAAACATATGCATGGGTAATTTTTCAGCATTGACCCTTACAAAAATTAAGGTTTCAACTTTTCCCCTCCTTGCCTCCACCCCCTCCCCTAGGATGGCAGGTGGTCTCATACATGTTAAATATATTAAAGTACATATATATATTTTTAATATATACATCTTTTCCCTTTTCCTTCAGGTTTTTGGGAAACAGACCTAGTAGTACTATTGCTGAGTCAAAGTATGCAAAGATTTATTACCCTTTGGGCATGATTTCGAATTGTTCTCCAAAATGGTTGGACCGCTTCACAACTTCACCATCAGTGCCTTAGTGTCTCTATTGTTCCATATTACCACTAACATTTGTTATTTTCTTTTCTGACATATTAGGTCTTTTTGACTCCAAGATCCCTTCTTCCTCCACTGTGGTTTGATGTCCCTTGCTTTGCACATAAGTAGATGTTTTTGGGATATATGAATAATTAATTCCCATGATAGGATCAAATTATTTGAGGATTTTGAGCTGAAAGAGACTGATCATTCTCATTCTCATTGTTAAAAGGTTCTTATATAACCAAAATCTAGCTTCCTTGTATTGCTGTACTCTCTGAATGGATAGGCTTTAAAAAGAATAATTTTTTCCCCTCACATTAACTCTTAGCTCAATTCCACTTGAGTTTTGTTTTTTATTAATTTCTCATATGATATGGCTCCTGCAGGTGCTATATCCACATCTATTAAAGGCCCAAAAAAGAAAGTTTTTGTTTTCAAAGTCTTTAATGCTGTCAAATGGTTCAGCTTCAGAAACTGATATGGTATTAGTGAAAAGGACATGAAAGAAGAGGCATTCTCATCTGCTTTGCTGCTGAACCCTAATGACCACAGGATTTTCCTTCTGACTTTCCCCTGAAACCTTATATGAATGTCTTTGCCTATCACAGTGTGACCACCTTGAGAGCAGAAGCTATCTTTTATATTTTTATCTCCCACATTCAGTACAGTGCTTTCTTTGCACAAGCCAAATGCTTAACAAATCCTTTATTCATTCATTCCTTTGTGGTTTTCAGAGCCCTCATCTTCCCAGGCATCCTAGATGTATTTCTTAAAATAGGATGCTAACAACTGGGCACAGCCCTCTAGAAGGCTTTGTCATAGAGCAGGAGGAGCGCTAGATTAGGAATTGGGTGGCTTGGGTTCAAATGCCACTTCCTTTGTGACCTAGTCATGTCATTTAACTGGACTTCATAGTGCAGATATTTCCTGAGATCATAGCCTTGTTGTCTTCAGGGACATTGCCATCCACCAGCACTCTTCACTCATTTTTTTCTTCAAGGTATAGTTTTTTTTTTAATAACTTTTTATTGACAGAACCCATGCCAGGGTAATTTTTTACAGCATTATCCCTTGCATTCACTTCTGTTCTGATTTTCCCCCTCCTTCCCTCCAACCCCTTCCCCAGATGGCAAGCAGTCCTATATATGTTAGATATGTTGCAGTATATCTTAGATACAGTATATGTGTGCAGAACCGAACAGTTTTCTTGTTGCACAGAGAGAATTGGATTCAGAAGGCACAAATAACCCGGGAAGAAAAACAAAAATGCAAACAATTTACATTCATTTCCCAGTGTTCTTTCTTTGGGTGTAGCTGCTTCTGTCCATCAAGATATAGTTTCAATAGAAAACAATACATACACAAACCACGGTAATCTATCGTCCCTAATTCCACCTCCTAATGTTGCCTCACATCTCCGCTCTCGGTTTAACTTTGAGAGATGATGATAACTTAATCTAAATTTATACCTTAATTAATATGCTGTCGCACTCTCCCCCATCCCTCATTCCCAGCCCTACTGCTGCTCTTCCGACATACTTGTGCCCTCCCAAGTAATCCTCCCAGCTCCCACTTTAAAGCTATCCACCCCTTCCACTGTGCTCTTTCATCTAGAACCTTTACCCTTCTCCTTTAACCCTTGGTGCTCACTGAGACCTGGCACCCTTTCCAGCACAGGTGGTCCCTGCACCTGCCAGTCCTGGTCGTGGAATTGGGATACTCCTTGTCATTCCGCTGCTGTCGTCATGCAGTGGCCTCTCTTCAAGTCCGTTCAGTTAGTATTTATCACCCGAGATGCTGGTACTTATCTATCAAACTTAGGCTCCTCTCCCTTCTTCAGTGAGCTCAGCACCTGGCTCTTTATAACCCAATTCCCGCCGTCATAGTAGGGGCCATAGACATGACAATGGCCTCTCACACACTAGAACCTCTGACTTCAGAGAACTTAGCTTAACAGAGAGAAGTCTTGCTGTCACTCATAAATATTCCACTTCTTTGTTAACAAACTTTGAAATTCCCTAATCTTCACACAATTCATTGCATCTCTGCCTGATTCTCTATCCTCAGCATTTACCTCCGGTCCTCAGTTTTTCCCAGGCCACCAGCCCCACACTGGCTGGCTGCGCTCTCTGGAACCTCTCGTTCCCCTTTATCCTCTTGCCAATCTTGTCTTGACAGACCTTACCCTTAATTATTTCTGCCATCTGCTTCTTCACTCCCTATACTCATGCTGCCCAATGAAGTTGGAGGAAATCATGAAACCAGACTCTTTATTTGCGACAAATTCATGTTATCTAAGTCTCGGCTGCGTCTTCCCTGTGGCGAGGCAATCTTTTGCACCTTCCTAATTATTAGGGAGGCAGCTATGTGGCCCAGTGGATAGAGCCCTGGACCTGGACATCTGGCCTCAGATACAAGCTGTATGACCCTGGGCAAGTCACCTAATCTCTGCCTTAATCCACTGGGCAAGGAAATGGTGAACCCCTCTAATATGTTTGCCAAGAAAACCCCATATGGGGTCATAAAGAATTGGACACAACTAAACAACAATCGATTCATTAGTCACCTTGCAGCAACTTTTTCAGATTTCCTTGTCCCTCCCCACACCTGCCATGATTCTCTCCCTCACTCACCTGAGAATCTTGACTCATGTTTCATTTGGAAAAAAAGGACATTTGCCAAAAGCTCCTCTTCTTTCCTCTTTATCTCATATCCCTGTTGTCTTCTCCCATCCTTTTATGCTGTCTATGAGAAGATGGCACTTCTTGTTGACAAACCAAACCCCTCTAGGTGCACATATCCCATTCCATCCCATTTTAAAAAGCATATTTCTCTATCATCCCTAGTCTAACTAATCTTCACTTTTCCCATTTGTTGTCTTGTCCCTGCTGCCTATAAATATGTCCATATTTTCCTCATCCTCACTACCTTTTATTGCTCCTTTTCACGTCTAAACTAGAAAAGGCCATCTTCAGTTAATGTCTCCATCAACATTCCTCTTATTCTCTTCTTAAATCTCTGGCAGTCTGGTTTCTGCCTCATCATTCAACAAACTGCTTCCAAGATTGTTAGTGATCTCTTAATTGCCAGACCTAATGACCTTTTTTTACTCTTCATCTTTGACCTCTCTGCAGCCTGTCAGTCATCCTCTTTTTTGGTACTTTTGTCTCTAGGTTTTTGTAAAGCTATTTTCTATTTTTTTTTCTGCCTGTTTTACCTCTCCTTTCTAATCTTTTTCTGTATCTCCAATCTATTAATTGTAGGTGTCCTCCAAGCCCCGGTCCTGATCTCTCTTCTGTTTTCTCTACTATTTCATTTGATTACACCATCTCCCAGGATTCAGTTATCAATGATATGAATCATTCTCAGATATGGATCTTGTCCCCTAATCTTGATTCTTTTTAAATAATACTTATTTTTTTCCAAATTACATGCAAAGATATTCTTCAACATTCACCCCTGCAAAACCTTGTGCTCCAAATTTTTCTCCCTCCCCACCTCCTCTTTCTTCAAGATAACAAGTCATTCAATATAGGTTAAGCGTGCAATTCTTCTTAATATATTTATATTTGGATATATATGTATATATAAAATATATTTGTTATGCTGCACGAGAAAAATCAAATCAAAAGGGAAAAAAAAAGAAAAAACCCACAAGAAAACAACAAAAAAGTAAGAATACTGTGCTTTGATCCACAGAGTTCTCTTTCTGGATGTGGATGATATTTTCTATCACAAACGTATTGTCTTCAATCACCGCATTATTGAAAAGAGCCATACCCATTAGAATTGATCAACGCATGATCTTGTTGCTATGTACAGTGATCTCTTGGTTCTACCCACTTCACTTAGCATCAGTTCGTTTAAGTCTCTCCAGACCTTTCTGAAATCATCCTGCTCATCATTTTCTATAGAATGATAATTGATAATATTACATTACATTCATATCCCATAACTTATTCAGCCATTCCCCAACTAATGAGCATCCACTCAGTTTCCAGTTCTTTGCCACTACAAAGAGGGCTGCTACAAACACTTTTGCACATGTGGGTCCTCCTCTCTCTTTTATTAGATATTCATTCTTATATCTTCAAATACTTGTATTTCAGGAATATCCCTTTATATATCAAGCCCAACATGTCCAAAAACGAACTCATTCTCTTTTCCCCCCAAGTCCTCCTCTTCTTAATTTTCCTTGTTGAGTTGTGTCTGACTCATTCAAGATTTTCTTGGTAGATTAGAAGGGTTTGCTATTTCCTTCTCCAGACCATTTTACAGATGGGGAAACTGAGGCAAACAGGGTTAAGTGACTTGGCCAGATTCACACAGCCAGCGGGTATCTGAGGCCAGATTTGAACTGAGAAACTTCCAGACATTAGATGAGCACTGTATGCACTACGGCACCACCTACCATCATTCTCCAAGTTAACCAAGCTTGCATCCTAATTGTCATTCTTTACTCCTTACTCTTTCCTTCCTTGTCACATCCTTTGTAAAATCTCTTACTCCCCTTTCTCTGCCACTATCCTGGTGTGGGACTCATCACTTCACATGTGCACTAATGCAATAAACAACAAGGACTGGTCTCAAATTTTTCCCCACTTCATTTCATCCTCCACTCAGCTATCAAATTGTTCTTTTTATTCTGTGAAATCCCGTTTTGTGATTAAAAAATGTACATTAAAACAATTCTGAGGCACCACTTCACACCTAACAGATTGGTTAATAGGACAAAAGGAAAATAATGAATGTTGGAGGGGATGTGGGAAAATTTGGACACTAATGCACTGTACTGAGCCAACTATTCTGGAGAGCAATTTGGAATTATGAAAGGGCTATTAAATTGTACATGCCCTTTGATCTAGCAATACTATTACTAGGTCTGTGTTACAAAAAAATTTTAAATTTTAAAAAGGGAAAGGACCTATTTGTACAAAATATAGTGGCTCTTTCATGGTGGCAAAGAAATGGAAATTGAGGCCATGCCCATCAATTGGAGAATGACTGAACAAATTGTGATTCATGATTGTGATGGAAAACTATTGTTCTGGAAGAAATGGTCAGCAGAATGATTTCAGAGGAGGGAAAATGGAAATCCCTTTTTCTAAAGGAGCAAGAATTATTATAGAGTTGGAAACACATGAAGTGCAGTGAGCCCTCCACTGCTCAAAAAACCCCCAAACCACCTGTAAAATATTGATTAGGATATTAAAGAGGAAAAAAAAAATCACATTTTTTTCCCTCAATAGTATTTTGTTTTTCCAATTACATGTAAAGATAGTTTTCAACATTTTTTTTCTTTATTAAAGCTTTATTTTTCAAAATATATGCATGGACAATTATTTAACATTGCAAATCTTCTATTCCAATTTCCCCATGCACACTTCTACCCCCTCCCCTAGATGGCAAGTAATCCCAATATTTTTGTAGAAATATGTTAAATCCAATATATGCATACATATTTATACAATTATCTTGCCACACAAGAAAAATCAAATCAAACCAGAAAATGGTTTGAGAAGCAAGATGAGAAGCAAAATAAAATGCAAACAAATAACAACAAAAAGAGTGAAAATGCTATGTTGTAAACCAAACTCAATTCCCACAGTTCTCTCTCTGGGTATAGATGACTCTCCATCACTAAACAATTGGAACTGGTCTGAACCATCTCATTGTTGAAGAGAGCCACGTCCATCAGAATTGGTCGTTATATAATCTTGTTTCAACATTTATTTTTGTAAGATTTTGAGTTCCAAATTTTTCCTCCCTTTGCTCTTATCTCCCTAAAACAGCAAGCAATCTGATGTAGATTATACATATAGAATTGCTTTATACATTTCCATTTAATCATATTATTAAAAAAAAATAGAATATGTGTGTGTGTGTGTGTGTGTGTGTGATAACTAAATATGTCAAAGAGGTATCTTGGTAAAATGCAGAATCCTATTGGTTGACATGATGCATAAGCAGAAATGATGTATCAGCAGGGTCCTAAAGTAGGTGAAGCAAGGAATATCTCCACCTACTAGTTGGTCACAAGATGGTAATCTGCTGACTAGAGAAAATAGTCCCGAGATACAAAAATAAATTGAAGGGCTTTCCATGTAGTTGAGTCACCTCTGCCACACTGAGCTTGGTCACCGTGACAAGGAAAAACAAGAATGGAGGGCCTCTGTGAGTAAGCAAGTGAATTTATATTCTGCAGCTCTTTATAAATTCTAGATGATTTAGATTTAGAACGCATTCTAAAGGAGCAGTGATTTTAAGTTCTGCATACTAGGCCCCAGAGCTAATAATATCAAATTGATTAATACGGATTGAAATAGGATTCAAACACATTTTTTCTCACAAAGGACCAAAATGTTGTTGGAACCACAGCACAGTGTTTCTGACTGTCTGAAAACCTTCAGTGATTCCTTATTGCTGATAGCACTAAAGACATTTAAGGCCCTTTGTACTCTTTCTCCAATCTGCTTTTCTAACTTTATTACATATTATTCTCCTTTATATACTCTCTGGCCAAATTGGATCATTATCTGTTCTTTGATCTTGATGTGCCAATTGTTGGTTCTGCACATGCTGTTTCCCATTCTTAGAATTTGTTCCCTCCTTCCTTTAAATCCAAGTTCAGGCTCTATGAGGTCTTTACTTTTTTTTTTAACAAAAAAAAAATCTTTTTATGATAATATTTTATATTCTACGAGATTATGTGGTGATCAACTTTGATTGTCTTAGCTCTTTTCAGCAATACAATAATCCAAGACAATTCGTCATCTACAACCAGAGAAAGAATTATGGAGTCTGAATAGTATTTT
This sequence comes from Antechinus flavipes, assembly GCF_016432865.1. Lineage (NCBI taxonomy): Eukaryota > Metazoa > Chordata > Mammalia > Dasyuromorphia > Dasyuridae > Antechinus > Antechinus flavipes. The sequence goes on along the minus strand of NC_067403.1, from coordinate 209,916,870 downwards.
AACTTTTTTTGGTCTGATTTTTCTTGCACAACATGATAAATACATAAATGTGTTTAAAAGGATTGTACATATTTAATCTAAAAAAAGGCCTGAGTTCCAGCCTGGCTCAAGACAGTGACTGTTGTGTGGCCCGTGGCAAGTTGCTTAACTCCTGTATGATTCTAGAGTAGGCTAAAAGGATTCTCTCCAAATGTTTCTAGAGCCCTTTGTCTAGATCGCTGCTTTGTCACTGTTGTGATTTCAGATCTTCCATACATGTGAACGAGATGAGGTGAGATTTTTCAGACAGTTGTGAAAATCGAGTCAGGCTTCATCTACTTCAGAGTTTGAGGAGGCCTGAAGGACTTTGAGCATTGATCCCTGCTCCCCTCCCATGACATCATTTTCTCCCTATTTCAGTCAAATATGGGCAACTATGTATTTATTGGTCAAGTTCAACTTTTTGGGTAGTTCCCGCATTTAGAATATAAGACCCTCAGCCAGTGAGGATGAGGGTCAGTGGTGGGAGGGGTATTTGCGTTAAGGATTAAAGTGTTAACCTTGCCCACAGGAGGCAATCCTCCCTTGGATTGCCTGCTCGATGGGTGGACACCCTTCTCGCCAGAAGGTATCATAAACTTTGCTTTGCTTTAGAGATTTCTCCAGCTTTTTTATTAAATGGTGACCCCTCACCATTTCTGAGCCACACCTACCACATGTACCTGAGATAAATAAATAAATACTTATGGTGTGGTGATCGGCTCCTGTGTATCAGTATCCCCTTTACTTTCACGGCAGTTGTGCAAAATTTGAGTTGCTGCTGTTTGTTCAACTTTTTTTCCCATTTGCTTTTTTTTTTTTTTTAATTAAAGCTTTTTATTTTCAAAACATATGCATGGATAATTTTTCTTTTTTTTCTTTTCTTTTTTTTTTTTTTTAATAACTTTTTATTGACAGAACCCATGCCAGGGTAATTTTTTTACAACATTATCCCTTGCACTCACTTCTGTTCCGATTTTTCCCCTCCCTCCCTCCACCCCTTCCCCCAGATGGCAAGCAGTCCTTTACATGTTGAATAGGTTACAGTATAATGGATAATTTTTCGACATAACCCATACAAAACCTTGTGTTCCAATTCCCCCCCACACTGCCTCCCACCCCCTCCCCTAGATGGCAAGTAATCCAATATATGTTAAACGTGGTAAAAAATGTTAAATATAATATACACATACATATTTATGCAATCGCTGCACAAAAAAATCAAATCAAAAAGAAAAAATTGATTAAGAAAATAAACTGCATCCTTGTTTGTTCTTGAAGAGGATCAGGACATGACGTTCAGATGAATTGGATTTAAGGGAGGGAGGGCTGTGCAAAGTCTCCAGTCCCACTTTCTCCTCCAGAGCTATTTGGGTCCAGTGGCAAGAGGCAGCTCCGCTTGATGGCCTTGGGAACGATTAGGGGGCGTTGCTTTATTTGTGCTCCCAGCCTGGGCTTTTAACAGTCCTCCACCCATCCCACATGCCCACAGGCTAACCACTTAAACAAACAGAAACCCCAGGCTGCAACGTCCTCTCACATCTGTAGAGGGCAGCCAAGCCTGCAAATACCAGGACGTTCCCTCCAACATCCCAGGTCTTTTGAGGAAGACTCATAATGGACTTTTTAAAAAAAATTCATATTATTTGGAATCCTAGTATAATACAGAAAATGAAATATTGATCAAATATTAAAATGCAAAATTTACAATTTCTGTTTTCCCTTCATTTCTCTGCTGCTACGGATGTATTTCATTCTCCCAGGTGTCTTCCCTCTGTACCCCCAAATTCACCACACTTTGTGTGTGATCACATGACTTTAAAAATGTTGTGTGAAAATACAAAAGAAAACATAAGTTCTTCCTGTCAAACTCACTTCCTCTGGAACTTGGTGCATACCCATAGATCATAAAGAGGATTGCTATTTTCTTCCCAATCCCAGACTTATCCATGAAAGGAAAGTGGGGAATATGATGTTAACTAGAACACTGGGCTTTGAGTCAAAAATGGGAAAGGAAAGCGAATGTCAAGTATATTTATATTTATTTTATAATATTTATTTTATCCTGTCCTAAGGCTCCTTGTAGCAGTGAGATTTATTCCAGTTGAGTACATTCTCATCTCAGTGGTCCTGTCCCTTTGCAGAGAAGTTAGAGACAATCTCTTGTCTGTTGGAGCATCTCAGAATTGTGGTCCATCTCACTCCTCTGGATCGCCCTGGGCCTGTGGAAATTGGCTTACGAATAATGAGTTATTCCGTGGGTAATCAAAACTAAAGAGTCTCCCTACTATACCCTTCCTAATAAAATATTATCTGTATACATGTTCTCTTCCTGCGGTAGATTGTAAACTCTTTGAGGGCAAACTCCTTTTTAAATCTTTGTGTCTCAAACCTCTAGCATAAGACCTGACATATAACTAGTAAATTAACAAATTTTTGTTGAATTGAATCTTTCCCACTGCATCAGTAAACCAAAGATGCAAATATACTGATTTTTTTTTTTTTTTTTTGCTGAGGCAATTGGGGTTAAGTGACTTGCCCAGGGTCACACAGCTAGGTCAGATTTGAACTCAGGTCCTCCTGACTTTCAGGGCTAGTCCTCTATCCACTGTACCACCTAGCTGCCCCCAAAGATACAAATATAGAGGAGTTACTGGAGTTTCTTTTTTTTTTCAAGTTTCAAATAATTATTTGCTGAGGGAATTGGGGTTAAGTGACTTGCCCAGAGTCACACAACCAGGACCTGTTAAGTATCTGAGATTAGATTTGAACTCAGGTCGTCCTAACTTCAAGGCTAGTACTCTATCCACTGCGCCACCTAGCTGCCCCCAAGAAATTATTAGTAGAACTTGACATAACATTGCTTAGATTGCTTCATACTCATCATTTACACCTTATAAGTAGCAGTAAGAGACATATTTGCCTCTTCTGTTATTGACAAGAGACTTGAGTGACAACCAATTTTTTTTTGTCACAAGTTCCATAAATTCTGTATTGTAGGCATAAGAGAAGTGCTTGTTAGCTAAGAAGAAAGAACAAAAGAGAAAGGAATGCAGGAATCAGAATCACACATATATGTCCTATTAGAATTATAGCTCATATCTTGAAATGACACCTGTAAAATGGGTACATTAGCTATACCTTCAAGGTAGACAAATTTGTTGTTCCTTTTAAAGTGATTTGGATGGTTGACCCATATCAGAGAAATATGATAATCAAAACCTGGGCCAAGTGAAATTTAGGCTGTTATTTCATCTCTCTGTCTTCTTATTTCATCCAAACCTAAATGTCACATAAGTACCTTTTGATGAATTTTGTTCATTCTTTTGTAAGATTTAGTTATAAAGGAAAGAACCAGGGAAGACCTGGTTCTGACTGTCAATTATCATTGATTGATTGATTGATTGATAGGTTGGCCCATGATTGAGTGTCAAAGACTGGTTAGTGCCTACCCCATGATATTTTCTCCTTTTGAGGGTACACTCAATCTCTTTATAGTAAAAATTATGAAGAACTGAGGAAGGTCCCAGATGAGTTTTACTAGAGAGATAATAATTTTCTTGACTGTTTTGGTTATGAGTCTTTGTACTTTTTTCCATGTTAAATAAAATAATAAATTTGCTGGTTTGCTAGCTTAGATACTTGTATGAAAATCTTTTACCATTTTTTTTTGTAGATACTTGTAAACAAATACCTGCTCCCAGGAGAAATGCTAGTTTCTAGGAACTCAAGAGAGAATAACAATTGATGGATTTTCCAAATTAAATATTGTGTAAAATCATAATTCTGAGGCCATTTTTGAGCCATGCCATATGTTCAGTTTCTACCCTAGAAAAGAGTAAATAGAGTACATCTTCCACAGAAATATTGTGGTTTACTGCTTAGAAGAGAAATGGATTTGGAGTCCAGAGAGAAGTGAGTTCTGAGTAGAACAGCCATGAGGAATGAAGGACATGGACCAAATGATGAGGCTAAATGAACCTTATAAATTATGATCAGAGATGTGGACCAGTCATAAATTGAGATCGAATACCCATTTTGCAGGGATTGTGATACTTGTGCATCACTTGTGGATGGAATACTAACTAGCACATCACCTAACTGTTTTGCAGCCTCACTTTTCTTATCTGTATAATAAGGATAATAATAGAACCACTTGCCAAAATTATTGGGAGGATAAAATGAGTTAATATTTGTAAAGCATTTTCCAAACCTTAAAGTCATTTATAAATGCTATCATCATCATCATCATCGTCACTTCAAAGCTCACTGCAAAAGCCATCATTTCCATGAAACCATGTATAATGGTATCTCCCCATTCTTTCTCAAAGCTAGGACTTTACATTTTATTTGCTTAATTATATCCTAATTTACATATTTATTTGTTATCCTATATGAACATATTGTAATTTATTATTTAATCCTTGTGTAGTCAATATTTATTCACATTTGTAAATCCTGTTTCCTCACAACAACTGAACAATTTTCACTTATTTTATTGAGGAGGAAACAGGTTCAGTTATTACCAGCTGGTAGCCAGTATGTGATGGAGCTGAGACTAAACTCAGATCTATGCTGGTTGAGTGAATATATGCTAAGGATAGTGAATAGAAAGCCAGACCTGGAGTCAGGAAGGCACGAGTTCAAATCTGATCTCAGACACTAGCTGAGTGACCATGGATAAGTCACTTCATTATGCCTCAGTTTCCTCATCTGTAAACCGAGCTGGAGAAGGAAATGGTAATAGAAAACCCCAAATGGGGCCACGACTGAAACAACTCAACAACAACAATTTGGGAAACCCTATAGAAAACCATAAGGAACTTAGATTTCTTAGTTAATTCATGTAGGCTTGTTTAGATCTTCTGGGAGGGGGCAGTTATATTTATTTCTAGGCAAATGTTATTTGCAGTTGTGTAGGATGTTTTGTTTTGACAGCTGAAGACTGTATGTGTATGAGTGTGTATATGTGAGTATGTTGGGGAGGGGGGTTAGAATTATATTTATATCAGTGTCTCTACTCATGAGTAAAGTGTTAGGACCTACAGTAGACAGAGAAAGGGAAAATAAAGAAGATATTTATAAACTTAGAATTTCCCTTTTTGAGCAGCAGGAGTGATTTTTTTTTCAAACATGTCACAGAATCACAGAATTGAAAGTTAGAAGGGACTTGAGAAATTATCTAGTCCTATCAGTACTTGTAAAAGGATCTTTTCCACAGCATTGCCAGCAATTAGTCATCTAGCTTCTGTCTGAAAAGCTCAAGTGAGGGGGAAGACACTACCTCCCATGGCAGACCAATCTACTTTGGGGTATTGTCATTTATGCTAGGAAGATTTTTTCTCCCAATTCTCCCAATCCTAGTTCTGCCCTTGGGGGGAATGAAAACAAGTTCTGCTTTCCCAAGCCATGGAAAAAGAAATCTAGTCCTCCTACACATGCCAGACCTTCTAATCTTGAAAGATTATCTATAGGTCTATAGGTCTGTATCTAGATCTATAGGTCTGCCCCTCCTTAGCCTCTCATCTCCAGGTTAAACATCCCCACTACATCCAGTGCTCATGTAATATAGCCTCCACATCTCTCAGCATCCCAGCCATCCTCATCTACATCCTCCAGTTTGTCAAGCTCTGGGAAATGTTGTGCCCAGAACAAAATACAACATTTTAGCTGTGGTCTAACAAGAGTAGAGGGCAACAGGACTATTAATACCTGTGTCTGAAAATTAAACTTTTAATATTTCAAGGGTGGTATGCAGCCCAGATAATACCATTCATAATGCAGTTCAAGATAATACGGGATCTAGGGGAGGGGGTGGAGGGAAGGAGGGGAAAAGTTGAAACAGAAGTTTTTGCAAGGGTCAATGTTGAAAAATTACCCATGCATGTTTTGTATATAAAAAGCTATAATTAAAAAAACCTTTCCCTTCCAGAAATTCTAAAAAAAAAAAAAAAGATAATATGGGAGTTTTTTGGCTGCCATGTCACACTGTTGATATATTTTGAAAAAGAAAAAGCATTTATTAAACACTTTCTATTTTAAGGCACTGAGCTAAGCATTGAGGATACAAATATGAAAGCAAAAGCAGACCCTGGTACAAGGAGCTTATAGTTGTTTAAAAATTTTATTTTTAATTTATGGAATAAAATAAGCATTTCCATAACACAGTACAATAAAAAGATGATTGTACACAAAACTGCTAGTCTACTATGCACAATTTGCCATTCCTTTCAAATATATAACAAAATTATCATGTAAATTTCTCTTTTTTCCCTTTCACCCTTTTCAGTAGATACAAATATTTATATTTATATTTATTTATGTACATATATGCATACACACATATGTATGCATATATATGTAAATTTATTCTATACATACTTTTATCAGCTCTTTTTCTGCAGATAGCATCCTTCTTCATATGTCTTTTAAAGTTAATTTGGATAAACTAATTTGAGCTTACATTCTCATAGGACAAAACAACACATATAAGGTGGAAGGAGGAGGGCACTTTGGTCCAGAATATAGCAGAGATGATTAGTGAGGCCATGAGGAACTGGATGTTCTACTCATTCCAGGAACATGAGCAGTGTTGTTGATAGTTCCAGAACCAGAGAGAGGCTGAAGGAGAGGCTCTAGAAGCAAGATAACGGATCAGGCTGGTGAGAAGAGGACCAGACCTGAAAAAGCGCTCCAGATGAAGCAGTGAAATGCCCAGGTCTTTTTCATATGATTTTCCAACTATGTGGTTCCATCATATACTTATGAACTTTATTGTTTCCTAAACCAAATGTAGAATTTTACATTTTTCTCTATTACATTTCATCTGATTTGACTTAACACCTCACCTTAGCCTATCAAGAGCTATTTTTGATATCCAATTAGTTGTCCTTTCCAGTTTCATTCATACTATATATATATGGAAATCTTTAAGTCATTGATAAAAATATTGAATAGCATATGGAGTAACGCAGAAGCCTGGGGCTGCCCTCCAAATGCATATTGACCCATTAATGACTTCTTTTGGGGTTTTCTTGCTCAAGCAGTTCTAAATTCTTTTTATTATATTGTTGTCTAGCCAATATCTTTCCATCATTCCTACATGTCTGGCCAGTGCTTTGCTGAGATCTAGATATACAGTATCTATAACAATCCCTTTATCTACCAGATTCATTAATCTGCCAAAAGAAGCTATCTGGTTAACTCCTGATGAAGCAGTATTGATTTTTAGAGATAATTTTCCCCCTTTCTATATATAGAGAAATGAACTCATTTCTTTATCTTTATCATTATTATCTCTAGTCCACTTTTCAATAATCTGCTTAGAAATGCATTTAAAAATTTTGTTATATATAATAAAAATCAAATCCACAGGCCTATAGTTATTTAAAAATGTTTTTGTATTGATACCTTTTGTTTTTCTATCAACCTGATTTCTAAATCTGCCCTTCCCCTTCCCCTTTTCCATTGAACCCTCTCTTATTCCAAATTCAGCAACTGCTACAAGGGATCATAATTCAGTGCTAGACATGAACCTACAAGACCTGAGTTCAAATTCCACTTGTGTCACTGAGTACCTGTGCATCTTTGAGAAAATCAATTAACCTTTTTCCTTCTATGTAAAAGAAAGGGATTGTAAGTAAAATGGAGCTATTGGGGGTGCCATAATGGTCACTGGACTTGGAGTCAGGAAGACCCAAGTTCAAATAGGAGCTCAGACATTTCCTAGCTGTGTGATCTTGGGCAAGTCACTTAATCTTGTTTATCTCAATTCTCTCATCTGTAAAATTAACTGGAGAAGAAAATGGCAAACTATTTCAGTATCTTTGTTTTTTTTTTTTTTTTTTTTAATAACTTTTTATTGACAGAACCCATGCCAGGGTAATTTTTTACAGCATTATCCCTTGCACTCACTTCTGTTCCGATTTTTCCCCTCCCTCCCTCCACCCCCTCCCCCAGATGGCAAGCAGTCCTTTACATGTTGACTATGTTACAGTATATCCTAGATACAATATATGTGTGCAGAACTGAACAGTTCTCTTGTTGCACAGGGAGAATTGAATTCAGAAGGTAGAAATAACCTGGGAAGAAAAACAAAAATGCAAACAGTTTATATTCATTTCCCAGTGTTCTTTCTTTGAGTGTAGCTGCTTCTGTCCATCTTTGATCAATTGAAACTGAATTAGCTCTCTTTATTGAAGAGATCCACTTCCATCAGAATACATCCTCAAACAGTATCGTTGTTGAGGTATATAATGATCTCCTGGTTCTGTTCATCTCACTTAGCATCAGTTCATGTAAGTCTCGCCAGTCCTCTCTGTATTCATCCTGCTGGTCGTTCCTTACAGAACAATAACATTCCATAATGTTCATATACCACAATTTACTCAACCATTCTCCAGCTGATGGGCATCCATTCATTTTCCAGCTTCTAGCCACCACAAACAGGGCTGCCACAAACATTTTGGCATATACAGGTCCCTTTCCCTTCTTTAGTATCTCTTTGGGGTATAAGCCCAGTAGAAACTATTTCAGTATCTTTGCCAAAAAAACCCCAATATTAAGAGTTGGACACAACTGAAAGTGACAGAACACTAAAATGATATGACTTCTATGTTTCCTTTTAGCTCTAAATATGTGGTCTTGTAAAAACTAGGCAATACCTGAATCAAATGTGTCAGCATATGTAAAGTTCCTATAGTCTATCATTTTCACAAAGAAGGAAGAAAGGTCCATTTTTTTATTTTTTATTTGGGACCAAGTTTTATCTTGACAATTACGTAGCATTTAGTTTTGTTGCTGTTGTTGATATTTCCAGTTATTTTAATTGTGCGTATACTTTTCCTGTATCTGCTTAGTTCAAGAGTCTTCCTGTGCTTCTTTGAATTCTTCCAGATAGTTTTTTCTTTTAAATAAGGTTTATTTATAGCTTTGTTTTTTACATCACAGTTATTTCCTGCCCAGACCTCTGCCCTGGGAAATGAACAAAAATTACTGATAGCATGTTGTCGTCTATGAGACATGCTTACTCATAATCCTCTATCTCTCTGCTGAGAAGAGAGAAATATGTTTGCTTTATAATCTGTTCTTTGAGACTTAGATTTGGTTATTATAGTTACTCAGAGCTCAACTTCTTTTGAGTGTTCTTTTCATTCTCATTATTGAAGGTTGAAGGTTGTTCTGGTTTTACTTTTCTTAATATCAGGTCATATAGATTTTCCTATGTTTTTCTGAATTCTTCTTAATAGTAATTTCTTATTGAACAAGAATATTCTTTTTTTACATCACAGTTTGGCTGTCTGTGGGTACCTGCTTTGTTTCCAGTTCTTTGTTCCCATAAAAATACTGTTACAAATATTTTCATATATATTAATCAGTCAGTAAGAATTTATTAATGGCAATTAGTGACAGTACTAAGCATTGTGCTACAGAACTGAGCTTTAAGGCAAAGATTCCTGCTCTTTAAGAAGGTTACATTCTACTCACCTAATAAATATGTATAGTGTGTAAAGATATATATGCACAGAGAGGTTCTATTCTAGCCTCAAGAGCTTAAAATTGAACTAAGACTGTGCATGTATAAGAGTTTATGTGTGTGTGCACATGTGTACATATATATTGCATCTGTTTAAAAAAGAAACTTATCTTCTGGATCAAAATCTTTTTCAAAAAAAGTTTGCAATTTTCTTTCCCTCCTTATGAATATCCAGTAAGAGATATTATGATATACTTTGCTTATTTCTTTTACATCAGCATATCCTATATCTTGATTTTGTCTCAGATAGAGAAAAGCCAGGGATTAGTTCGAGAGACAAAATATTTAAATTAGGATAGAGAGTCAAACCCAACTGGGGGCTCTAAGCTATAGTAATTATACTAATAACTTCTGGTTTGATGGAAACTCCATCTAAAAAAGAAAAAAACCAGAACCAGGGCAATGAGCTGGGAGAGAGAAGAGTCTCATGTGAGGAACTGGAAAAAGTTGAGTTTGATTGGACCTAAATTTTGTAAAGGAGAGTGATAGATCATAAAGCTAGAAAGACAGATTGGAGCCAGATTGTGAAAAATTTGTAGAGTTTATAGGTGACCTTAGAGGCAACAGCAAGTCATTGGAGTGTGTGTAAACTGAGTTCTTCATAGTCAAGATTTGGCAGCTTTGAGTTCTTCATACTCAAGATTTGTCAGCCTTGTAGAAAATGAATTGGAAAAGTTAGAGACTTGGGCAAGGAAGAAGTGTTGAGGGCTTGGATGGAATGGTAGCTGTCTGAGGAGAAAGAAGATAATTGATTCAAAAGATTTGTGATGGTAGGGGGAAAAAACAGGATTTGACATCTAATTGGATATGTAGTGTGAAAGAGAATGAAAAATCAAGAATGACGTCAAGCTTGCAAATCTAGGTGAGCATTTATAGAGTGTTTAAAAGTTTGTAAAGTTCTTTATGTATATTTACATATATTATCATCTCATTTTATTACTCCCATTTTATAAATGAGTAAACTGAGGCATTTAGAGCTTAAGAGACTTGTATACTTGTACACTTGTACTCAGCTAAGTAAGTGTCCAAGGCAGAATTTGAACTCAAATCTTCCTGATTCCTATTCCAATAATATCTATCTGAAAAATTTTGGAAAACAGGTAGTTTTTTTTTCTGGGGGGGAGAAGGGGGAATGATACTTAATTTTTAACATGTTGAGTTTGAGACGCCTCCAAGAGATCCAGTTCAAAATGTCCAATAGGCAGAATTAGAGTTTAGAAGAAATACTGGGGCCATATTGGTAGATCCAGAAGTCATATGCATTGAGATGATAATGAAACCTTTGCAGGTTGGTAAGGTCATCAGTGAAAGAGTTTAAAGAGAGAAGGTTTAAGAAAGGGCCATGGAGGGCATCATCAAGCTTAGGGATAAGGACAAGGATGATGATTCAGTAAACAGATGGAATGGTCATCCAAGAAGGAAGAGAATCAGGAGAGAGCATTGTCACCAAAACCCAAAGGTTGAAAGAATATCCCAGAGGAGATGATAGTCAGTACTGGAAAATGCTACAGAGAGATCAACAAAGATTAAGATTGGGGAAAGACAGTTAGATTCAGCAATTAAAAAGTCATTTGTAACTATGACAAAAGCAATTTCAGTTGAGTGATGAGTTTGGAAGTCAGTCTATAGAGAAGGGAAAAGTGGAGATATGAGTGTGGATAGCTTTTTTTTTTCTAGGAGATTATTTGTGAAAGGAAGAAGAGATAGAGGAGTCCTCTGTGTCTTACATAACTGCTGTAGGATGGACCTAATAATCTGGGTGATTATACAGGACCTGTAGAGGATACTGATCCTGGGAGATGGTTAGGTGGCACTGCAGTGGATAGAGCACCAGATCTGAGTCAGGAAGCCTCATCTTCCTGAGTTTGAATCCATCCCCAGACACTTCCTACCTGTGTTACCCTGGTCAAGTCACTTAACTCTGCCTTGGTTTCCTCTTATGTCAGATGAGTTAGAAAAGGAAGATGGTAAACCATTCCAGTAGCTTTACCAAGAAAACCCCAAATGGGGTCATGAAGAGTTAGATGTGAAAAATGATTGAATACAGACAAAAACTATATCATATCTATATTAGAAATTTTCCTGGATTAATTCCAAGTGGGGAATTAAAAAGAGAGAAACAGATCTTAATATTGGGTGCCTCAAACTAAAACTAATTCATACAAATTTAGAGTCTTGGATGGCTTTTGTACACAGGATATATATTTATTATTTTTTAGAATAAATTTTTATTGATGTATTTTGTTTTTATATCACCTACAATTCACAAAGTATCCCTTCACTCTTCCCTTCACCAAGAGTCATCACTTAAAAGAATAAAAAAGAAAAAAGTTAAGCATACTTAATTAACATATTGAAAAAGTCTGACTCTCTCTCTATATATATATAAACATATGTTATACACACATACATAAATTATGACAAAAAGATTGTTCAAAGAGAACATAAGTAGCCAAGAAAGATGCAAATAAAATGCTATGACAGATCACTTTTGATGCTATTAATAACTCAGCTGTGGTAGGAAAAAGACCACAAGGTTGATGAGTTATCAAGGCCCAGGTTTTGGGGAGAAACAGGTGCAGGGCCCTGATCCTGAGGGTTAATAATACTGCGGGGGGTGGGGACACTGCTTCTGCACAACACTCAGTTCTGTGGCAATCTTACTTGGAAAAATTGGTTTTAAGATCTGAATCCCGTGGTGGTTTCTCTGATCTCAAAGGATGTTATCAATTTCTAGGAAAGTTTTGGACTACTTTTTGTAGTCCTGAGTCTGAGAAATAATGGTGAGTGGGAAAGACACTGGGGAGAACTCATTCTTTATGGACTTTCCAAACCTCTGGGGGAGGAAATACGTCTTGAGACCCTTATACCACAGAAAGATCACAGAAAGATGTGTCCCTATTCCAGTCACCGGGAGTACTTCTGTAGGGGAATTCTCAGTCTCTCAGTTGATGTGGATTAGGGGTATGTCATGATGATCACAGGATGCTGGTAACAGACAAAACAGTCTCACACATATTTAAATATACCAGAAGTCAAATCAAGCTACTTTCAACTTTGCCCAATGGAACCAATTATGTTTAATGAGAACTTGAAATATAACATAGCTATCTTTTCGTACAGGTGAGTACATTAGTGTGAATTGTTATAGTTACATTAAGGTCTCTTTTTTTTAATTTGTTTTTTTTTCTCAATAGTATTTTATTTTTCCAAATATATGTAAAGGTAGTTTTCAACATTCATTTTTTTCTTTTTTCTTTTATTAAAACTTTTTATTATAAAACATATGCTTGGATAATTTTTCAACATTGATCCTTGCAAAACCTTCTGTTCCAAATTTTTTCTTCCTTCTCCCCACCCCCTCCCCTAGATGGCAGGTAGTCCAATATCAACATTTATTTTTGTAAGATTTTGAGTTCCACATTTTTCTCCTTCCCTCCTTCATCTCCCCTCTCCCCAAAACAGCAAGCAATCTGATATAGGTTAAATATGTGCTATCCTTTTAAACATATTTCCATGTTTCTGTTGTACAAGAAAAATCAAGGGAAAAAAATCCATGAGAAAACAAATAAATAAACAATAAGGTGAAAATAGTATGCTTTGATCTACATCCAGTCTCCATAGATCTCTCTCTGCATGTGATTGGCATTTTCCATCCCAAGTCTATTGGAATTGTAAGGTGATAACATATTATGGAAGTGCTTTGCTAATGGTGCTCTTTTAAAAAAAATTTTTTATTATAGCTTTTTATTTACAAGATATATGCATGGGTAATTTTTCAGCCTTGACAATTGCAAATCCTTTTGTTCCAACTTTTTCCCTCCTTCCCCCCACCCTTTCCCGCAGATGGCAGGTTGACCTGCCATATTAAATATGTTAAAGTATAAGTTAAATATAATATATATACATATATATATATTCAAACAGTTATTTTGCTGTACAAAAAGAGTTGGACTTTGAAATAGTGTACAATTAGCCTGTGAAGAAATAAAAAATGCAATGGTACTCTTACGTATTTATTAGGCACCTACTGCATGCCAGGCACCATACTAAATATTGAGGTTACAAAAATTAAAATTTGTCCTTTTTGTTGTTTGAACTTTGTTCTTGAAGAAGATCAGTGACATCATGATTGGGGGTGAATTGGATTTAAGTGAGACAGAACTGGGCAAAGTCATGAGCCTCTCTCCTTTGAAGCCCTCTGAGTTTAGTGGCAAGACTTAGGTCAGGACGACTGGCGATGGCCTTTTAAGCCTTTCCCAGGTTTCAGTTTGTCTGAGACAACAACTCATTCCATCATTAAAGGCTAGATAAGAATCCAGGAATTTATAGGCTATCTCCAGGTCAGGACTTAATGTTAATCCTAGATTTCCAAACTATCTTGCCTCATTCTATCTTCCCTCAGAGCCAGGGAACTCCTTACCTGGAATAGCCAGCTATTCCTCCAACATTGTCAAGCTGGAACACCCCTCTGAGAGACCTGTCTCCTTCATCCACGGGGGAGTTCTTCCTGGAGCCTCCATTTTGTGGAAGGGCCCAGGGCAACCTTCATTCCCCCACCAGCCTTTTCCCAGCTTCCAGACTTCCAAACTATTCTCCCTTCCTGAATACCTTCCCTCCCCCTCTGCTTTTGAGCCCCCTTTTGTATGTTGTCCGTCCCCTTTAGAATGCAAGGTTACTCCTCGATGCTCAGGAAGTCTGTCTTTTTTCTTGTGTTTTATATTTGTCACCTTAGCAATTAGCACAGAGCCTGACACATAACAAGTACTTAATAAATGCTGCTTTCCTTCCTTCCTTAATGCATCCATTTCTGCCCATCCTGTGTGACTCTTGTCTACAGCCTCCCAGCAGATTCATTTAACCCTTGCTATGGGTCTTTCTCAAGCTCCCTCTAGGTCACTGAATTTCCAAATAGAACACAAGGATTGTCGGATACTTGTCTCTGCCTTTTGCCTTCTTTTTTGCTCATATATGTTGTTATGGGTCAGGGAGACTTGATGCTGGTCAGTCAAATGGTTTGGGTTTGGGACTGGACTGAAAAGAGCCTAGAAAAAAGAAATTTGCTTATAGAGAGCATGGAAAGGATACAGTCCTGGCCAGGTAGATGCAGACCCCTTGTCTCTATCAGGACATATTTTAGGTCAATACAGAGTGTTGGATCAAATTGATGTGATGAGTTTCCTAAAACAGTAGGTCATGGGTGGCCAAGAAGGCATATCAGTGGGTTTGATCAAAGCTTCTTATATTGTGAGCCACAACTCCATATGCAGTTGTATAACTCAATATATGTGGAGGGATCATAAAATTATTATTATGAGAAAATGTCTGGTTTGTAGACTTATATGCATAGTTTCCTGGGATCATGTCAAAATTTCTCAGATGAAAAAGGGTTATAAGTGGAAAAAGTTTAAGAAACCCTGGATTAGATCCACAGTTTCCTGAACCAAACAGGGATATCTTTCCCGCTTTTTAGTCCAGATGGAACACCAGGGAACTATTACTGCCACACACATAGCTGATAACAACCTACACTCCCTTTCTCTTTTGTAACTTCCCTTTTTCTAATGTGTTCCAGCCTATTCATGCCCATCATGATCCTTGACATTATCCCATGGGTCACCTTTAACTTCAGTTCTTCAGAGATTGTAGTGTTATGTGATTAGTAGCAATGCAGTATCAGAAGAATATTGTGCTTTATGTGGGAGAAGGGGTATGCAAGGGAACAAACATTTATTAAGCAATTACTATGTGCCAGGTATTGGGCTAAGTACTTTACAAATATTTGACCAATCTTCTATCCCAGAAGGCCCAGGATTTAATCACAAGGTATTAAACTAGCTATAATTATGATGTATGACTCCTGCCTCTCTCTGAACAACCTCATTGGGTGAACATGAATTAGATGTGTCTTTATAGGGCTTTAAATAGCTAAATCCTAAGAACAATCATTAAGTTTGAATTATTATTATTATTGTTATTATATTTCAACAACATTTTAAGGATAGAGACTGGTGAATGATCACGGGAACTATAGGCTATCTAACTCACCAGTGTGGTGGGATTCGAATGATGATAAACTATACTTAAATATTCCAAGGAACAGTGTTATTCCCTGTGTGACTACTCTTCTCACTAATGTAGATCACAGTTTCTCCGTACTTTAATATGAATTTCTTAACCAAAAATATTCATCACCTGCTGGCCAACGCTTTTAGCATTCTATACTCTGAGGACCAGCCTACCTAAGTTACCTCTATTCAAAGCTTTTTTAAATTGGTCTGAAACACTAGAGTTTGCACTTTATTGTCTTGGTTTCAAGAATTCACAGGTATCTTCTTGCTGTGTAAAGTATAACTCAAAGTAATTGTGATAACTCACACTTAACAGTTTCCAAAGCATGATCTTTAGAACAATTCCATAAAGTTGGTTTGATTCTTCCCATTTTAAAGATAGAAGTGACTGAAAGTCCAGGGTTTCTCCCTTATTCACATATGATTTATATAAATTTTCTTGCTCCCTTTCTTTTTTTTCTTTAGAACCACTCTCATGTCTTCTCCACAGTTACATTTCTACTCATGTCTGAATTCTGAGGTTAAGTTGGTTGGTTGGGCCGGTAAGCTGGAAGATATTTGGCAGAAGATATTTATTTATTTGTGATATTATTTTAAAAAAATTTCTCAATTACATAAAGACAGTTCTCAACATTCAATTTTTTTCAATGTTCATTTTTGTAAGATTTTGAGTTTCATCTTTTTCTTCTTCCCTTCTTCCCCCCCAACCCTTCAAGACAGCAAAAAATCTGATAGATTAAAACGTACAATCATGTGATGTACATTTCCACATCACTCATGTGAAAGAAGAATCGGAACAAAAGGAAAAAACCATGAGAAATAAACAAACAAACAAATAATAGTATGCTTTGATCTGATTCAGACTCCATAGGTCTTTCTCTGGATGTGGATATCATTTTCCATTACGATTTTTTTGGAATTGTCTTGGATCATTATATTGTTGAGAAGAGCCGCATCTATCATAGTTGATCATTGTGCAATGTTGCTGTGTACAATGTTCTTCTGGTTCTGCTCATTTTACTCAGCATCAGTTCATGTAAATCTTTCCATGCTTTTCTGAAAAGTTCATCATTTCTTATAGAACAGTAGTAAGCAGGAAAATATTTAAGCAAAGAGAAAAGGTTTGCAGAAGTAAGGCTTTGGATTCAGGTATAACTGGTGGGCAGAGATTTGGGGACAGTGGATTCCTTACAAGTCAGAGAGTCCAGAAGGGGGTCATAGAATACTGGATACCTAGACTCATCATGGAAGCTTCCAGTGATCTGGGGTTAGAGTTGTTTATTTGTGATTATGGAGGAGACATAAGACCCAGATTCTAGTCCTATTCTCTCCCTTTCCAAAACTGGCTGTGTGGCTTTTCCCTTTTGGGGATCTCAATTTTCTTTTCTCTAAAATCAAAGTGTTGCTTTACAAAGAATCAAATTCCAAGCAGTCCACAAAACTCCCAAATGTAACCAAACTAGATTCATATGTATGGTGTATTTTTTTTTAAATTTAAATTTAATTTTTTTTAAATTAAAGCTTTTTATTTACAAAACACATGCATGAGTAATTTTTCAACATTGACAAACCTTCTGTTCCAAATTTTCCCCTCCTTCCCTCTACCCCCTCCCTCAGATGGCAGGTAGTCCAATATAGTTAAATACGTTAAAATATAGGTTAAATCCAATATATATATAGGCATTTTTAAAATTTTAATTTTTTTATTAAAGCTTTTTGTTTACAGAACACATACATGAGTAATTTTTCAACACTGACTCTTGCAAAACCTTTTGTTCCAAATTTTCCCCTCCTTTCCTCCACACCCTCCCTTAGATAGCAGGTAGTCCAATACATGTTAAATATGTTAAAATATATATTAAATCCAATATATGAATAGTGTTTAATAAAATAAATCAAGATACGATATGAATGAATGACAATTTGTAATTTTCCAAGCCAATTTGTGGATGTGGGGCTCTGTTTCTCTTTGAGATTGAGCCATTGTTTTAGATGATATCAAGAGGATTTTGTTTTCTGAGTATCTGTGGTTAGGAAGGCTTGATAAAAGAGGTGGGGGCTTGATTTGGGGCTTGAGAGGAGGAGAGAAAGTAAATAGACATAGAGGACGGATCAAGGAGGTCCAAGTAGGGAACACAATATAAGCAAGGGCACTGACTCAGATAGACAGGCTACATTTACTGCACAGAGTAAAGTTTCTTTTTTTTTTTTTTTCTTTTCTCAGTGGTATTTTATTTTTTCAAATGCATGTAAAGATAATTTTCAACATTCATTTCTGTCAGATTTTATGTTCCAAACATTTTCTCCTTCCCTACCTCACCTCCCTCCTCCCCAAGACATCAAGCAATCCAATATAGGTTAAAAATGTGCAATTCTTCTAAACATATTCCATATTTGTCATGTTGTACAAGAAAAATCAGACCAAAAGGGAAGAAACCATGAGGGAAAAAAAGCAAACAGAAAAGTGAAAATACTGTGCTTCCCTGCACATTCAGTCTCCATAATTCTCTCTGTAGATGCAGATGGCACTTTCCATCACAAGTCTATTGGAGTTATTCTGGATCACCTCGTTGTTGAGAAGAGCTAAATGTATCGTAGTTGATCATCACATAATCTTGCTGTTACTGTGTACAGTGTTCAGAGTAAAGTTTCACATAGATATATGATATGATAACCTCTCCTTAAAATACTTAAATAGAAACTGTGATCTGCTCTGGGCGAGTATTCCATTCACTAAGGCAGATTACAGCGCTTGCATACTTTTATAGAGAATTATGAATTTCTTTCTTTTTTTTAAATTTTCTTTGCCAATTTTATTGTTTTGGGAACTCTGAGCTGTGGTTTCATTGGTGAGGAAAATTGCAGAGATGGGTATGTGTACACATACAAACACACACACACACATATATACATACATAGTCTTTTTTATTATAGCTTTTTATTTTTATTTTTAAAAAATTTTTAATAGCTTTTTATTTACAAGATATATATGCATGGGTAATTTTACAACATTGACAATTGCAAAACCTTTTGTTCCAATTTTCCCCCTCCTTCCTCCCACCCCCTTCCCTAGATGGCAGGATGACCAGTAGATGTTAAATACATTAAAGTATAAATTAGATACACAATAAGTATACATGACCAAACCGTTGTTTTGCTGTACAAAAAGAATCAGACTCTGAAATATTGTACAATTAGCCTGTGAAGGAAATCCAAAATGCAGGCAGGCAAAAATAGAGGGATTGGGGATTCAATGTAATGGTTCTTAGTCATTTCCCAGAGTTCTTTTACTGGATGTAGCTAGTTCAGTTCATTACTGTTCCATTGGAACTGATTTGGTTCATGTCATTGCTGAGGATGGCCAGGTCCATCAGAATTGATCATCATATAGTATTGTTGTTGAAGTATATAATGATCTCCTGGCCCTGTATTATAACTTTTTAATGACAAAACATATGCATGGGTAATTTTTCAGCATTGACCCCTGCAAAAATTTCTGTTCCAGCTTTTCCCCTCCTTGCCTCCACCTCCTCCCCTAGATGGCAGGTAGTCCCATACATATTAAATATGTTAAATACAATATATGTATACATATTTATACAATTGTCTTGCTACACAAGAAAAATTGGATTTAGAAAGAAGGTAAAAATAACCTGGGAAGAAAAACAAAAATGCAAGAAAACAATAATGGAAGAATTTCTTTAACCAAATATATTCATCACCCAATGCTGGAGCCTTTTAGCATTTGTCATCTGCTGGCCAGCCTAAGGAAGTTAATTGGCAAACCACTCCTTAAATGGTGGGATCCATTAAAACTTGCACTTTACTCTCTTGGCTTCAAGAATTCTGGGTTACCTTCATGCTGGGTAAGACATAACTCAGTTGGCAATTTCTAAACCATGGTCTTCAGAACTGTTCTGTAATTCTGGTAATTCAGGTGCAGCTGAGTGGGGTAGGGAATAGAGAATTGACTCTGGAATCAGGAGGACCTGAGTTCAAATTTGATTTCAAATACTTAAGACTTAACTAGCAGTGTGATCCTGGACAAGTCACTTTAATGTCCATTTGCCCTCTCTAAAAAAAAAAAAAAGTTTGGTGGTACAAGTGTTATTCTTTCCACTTTATAGATGAAGTTAACTGAAATTCAGGGGTTATCTCCCTTACTCTTGTATAGTTTATTTAGATCCTCTTTCCTTTGGCTTCTATTCTACATATAAAGACATAGGGATATTGGTCTATCTCTACTCCATTTCCAGCCTTTGACCCTTGCCTGTAACACAGGGTTTGGGATTTGATTTACTATAAAATAAACTACTGAAAACCATAAAGAGTAAATTTTTTTGACATCAAAAACATATATTTCTTTTCTTTTCTTTTTAAAAACACCATATATTTCTAATTAGTGTAAAACACTACCTCCTTCCACTGATGAAGATTATAGCCCTGTTTTAATTTCTCAGCCAAAATTATTTTTCTTAGTCTTTCTTAAATTTACTTTTTTTTTCAATTAATAGACTTTATTTTTCTCTCTCTCCCACCTTTCCCCATCATTGGAAAAAAAGAAAAAAAACAAAATCCTTATAACAAATATCCATAGTCAAGCAAAACAAGTTCCTATATTGGTCATGTCCAAAAATATATGTCTCATTCTGTGCCCTGAGTCTGACACCACTCTGTGATGGGATTAGTAGCATGTTTCATCATTAGTCCTCTGGAATTATGGTTGACCATTTGTTAGTGTCTTTCTAATTCCCCTGTGGAGTATTCACTGACATCCTTTAGTCTGTTTAGTAATAATAACAGCTAGTATTTATATGGCACTTTAAGATTTACAAAGTGCTCTATGACCACCATCTCATTTGATTTTTACATATCCATGTACATGGGAGATAAGTGTCCTTATTATCCCTATTTTACAGACAAGCAAACTGAGGAAGGCAAAGATTAAAAGATTAAATGATTTAGTCACATAGGTAGTAAGTGTCTGAGAGAATATTTGAACTTAGGTTTTCCTGATCCATTGTGCCATCTGGCTTTCTCTATTGCCTTTTGCTCATAGTGTTCCCTTGAAAATATGTGCATTTACAAAAACTAATTAAATCTTTTTTCTATCCCATAGACTATTATCTATATGGCCTAGACCTATTTCCCGAGTCAAATGTTGGAAAACAATGAGTAATCCTTCTGGTTAAAACAGAGGATTTACATAGGGAAGAACAGTGAAATAAAGCTAGACAGTAGGCTTGGAGTCAGATTGTAGGGAATAGGGGAGGGGATGAGGAGCAAGAGAGGATTTTGGATGCTATTTTAAAATAGGCACATATGAGGCAGCTAGGTGGTGCAGTGGGTAGAGCCTTGAAGTCAGGAGGACCTGAGTTCAAATCTGACCTCAGACATTTAACTATGTGATCCTGGGCAACTTAACCTCAATTGCCTCAGCAAGAAAATAAAATAAAATAGAATAGGCACATGTATGTACATCCTTATTATGCATAGGCAAATCAAATCACCATTATCACCACCTTGACCACCATATTTCCTGAGACCCTGTTGGATACAACCCAGGTCCTTGAACCAAAGAGTCTTGAAAAGGGCATTGTTTCCAACCCAGTATCCTCAGCCATCATCCTGACGTATACCCATTGTTTCTTTGGGTGCTATAGCCACAGCTGCTGAGACCCTATAAGGAAATGCTTTCCACTAGATCCTTGGCCCTGTCAAATGGTTCCAGAAACTGATGTCATTTTGCCAGTTGTCCTTCATTTCAAAGAGAACCTCTGACATTGTTCGGTGATGTCTTGGTTTGAGTGTAAATTGGATTTAAGTGAGGAAAGTTGCACAAAGTCATCAGCCTCTCTCTCAGAGTCATCTCAGTCTCATGAGAAAAGTCAGGATGCTTGGTGATGGTCCAGAATGCAGCGGATATCTTTCATGTCTGATCAAGCTTTAGAGCTTATATCTGTCTATAGATATATAGATATACACACACACATATATAATATAATTAAGTATTTAGAGAATGCTTAGGCTTTCTAAGTGGTCTGCTTCAGCCATTTTCATGATCATTGGAACAAATTATTCTCATTTGTTCATTCTACGGGGAAAAGGCTTCATATGCTTTGGATAGATACCTCCCTTTAATTCACTGATGGATTTGAGGTCTGGTTTAGCCTGTCTGCTGATAGGGTTTATCAGGGGGCTGTCTCTTGGAGTTGTGAGAGTTGGGTGAAGGTAGACACCAAAAATGGATGAGCAGCCCTCCTACCAAAGGTTCCAGTTCTACCCGAACACCCCATGCACAACCATGTTACCAGTAAAAATGACATAAAAGAAGATATGTTATCATTTGCTTTGCTACTCTACCTCAAGGACCATAGGGCCTTCCCATCTGATTTGCAGCTGAAATCTTCCTCATGTGTTGTCTTCCTCATTAGAAATCGAATTCCTTGAGGTCATCTTGCCAGCTGAGTACAGGGTTTTGTATATATGTAAACAATTGATTATTTAACTGATTCATATATATGACAGGTGCAAAGAGATGTTTTAGGAAGATTATTTCAGGAGAGTTAACGTAAGGCTGCTAATGCAAAATGAATTGTAGAGGAAACTGGGAGAAATGGGCCAGAATGGCTATGGGAATGGAGAACAAGGGATGGATCTTATTATTTTTTTCTTGATAACGTCTCTCACTCCCATCTTCCTACCATCCCCCTTCGACCTCTCATCCCTTCTCATCTGGACTGTTATAATGGCCTTCCAACTGGATAAAGTACAGATATAACCATTTATTTATTCTTGTTTATTATTATTTATCCCTTTACCTTTTTCCCAGTAGTATGATCCTTAGGATCAAACTTCTCTGGCATTTAAAGTTCTTCACAACATGGACTTTGTTTTCCTTCAGGAAAAGCTCAAGAAGCACCTTCTGCATGAACTGGGAGGAAGAAGTGGGGGTTCTCCCTTTCTTCCTCCCAACTGCTGGTGCCTGGCTCTTCAAGATTCCTTTGTATCTCCTTTGTGTATTATACATATGTAGTATGTTCCAAGAGTCTTAGTTCATTTTTAAGTTATTAAACAATAATAATGATTAACATTAAACAATTGATTATTAGCATGAATATTGAATAATTTAGTTATTAATATCAATATCAAACAACTTAATTGTTAGAGAATGATTAAGAATTTAAGTTATTAAATGTAAAAATACTAATAATTTAAAATAATTAAACAATAACTTAATTACTAACCTTAATATCAAACATTATTCTTATTGATTATTAACATTAAGACTAATAATACTTTATCAAATAATAATTTAAAACTTAACTAAAACTTTTGGAACACCCTGTATGTAAGCAGATAATAAGTAACCTTGAAAACAAGTCACTAACAGTTGGGAAGAGTTAAAGTTATGTATAGACTTATTGGGGCAGCTAGGTGACAAAATAGAGCATCAGACTTGGAATCAGAAAAGACTTGACTTCAACTATGACCTCAGACATTTGCTAATTGTGTGTTCCTGAGCAAGTCCCTCAACCCTGTTTGCCTCATTTTTTTTCATCTGTCAAAGGTCCTAGAAAAGAAAATGGCAAACCACAACAATATCTTTGTCAAGAAAACTTCAAATGGGACCATGAAGAATTGGACACAACTGAACAACATAATATGCTTATTTATATATTTAGATGCATTTATGCATATATATATAGATTGCATATAGGTGTAGTTCAAGACACATTCTAAAGAAAGATACTTCTACTCAAGAAAATGGAAAATCAATGTTGCCCAAATCTGTTTTTGTCCCAGTTTATTAATTAGAGGTAATGGAAAAACCATTACTTTAGGACAGTTCCCCTCAAGATCCCAAGGAGGTCCCTATGTACTGTGAGAAATAATACTTCTCTCTTATACTTAATGATTAATTATTGTATCAGAACGAAGATTTTTCCTCCCTGTCTACTTTCTCATCCAGAAATCAACCAATGGGAGAAATCTCTCTTAAAAATTTGCCCAGGTGATCTAATCACATAGTAAAAGAAATTCTAAGTTTGGGCTAATGGGTCTATTCCTGCTCATTGTGTATTTGCTCAGACACCTGGGAAAATGTTGATTGCCCCTAATTATCAAGACTTATGCCATAGAAATTGATGTCTCTTTGACCAAGATTTGAGTGACATAAGTACTTGACGACAGCTTACCTCCCAGTGTGTTAACCATCCACAGGTGATTAGGTAAGTAGGAACACTTACACTTCAAAGGGCATATAAACTGTGTGCCCAAGGCCATGAGGGAGGTTCTTGGGCATAGTTTCTGTTCCCAGGGAACCTGCTGAATAATCTGGCTCACCCTGGGAGTTGATGCCCAGGTTTTAGCTCTGTCACTAACTAGCTGTGTGACGATGGGAAATCCCTTTCCCTGTCCACTACCTGACTCAGCTTCTTCATCTATAATCTGATGGGGTTTCATGGGACATTCCTAAGGGCCCTTCCAGCAATGACATTCTAAAAAGTGTTGCTAAACATACATGTGTAAGAAGCCAAGTTTCTTCCTGACAAGGACTGTTTATTTAACCTTGCTCAGGAGCCTGAGAAAGTCTGTTGGCCTCTGGCAAGGTTGTGGGGCTAGTGAAGGAAATTTTGGTTAGAATACATTAGAGGGCTGGGGAATTAGTCAACAGCATTTATTAAGCATCCCAAGTGTTGTGCTTAATAGAAAGGCAAAAAACACTCTCATAGTCTAATGTAGAAGTATTTATGTTTCCTCTTTTGAGAGAGAACTTACCCAGGCCAAGGAAATGGTCTACAAGCCCCAGTCTGGTGCAGTCTGTGGACCTTTGGGGAGAATTATGGTTTTAAATGAATAGATGAAAAGACAAGATTATAAAGGAAAGCAAATGTATTGGGGGACAGCGAAGGAACTCTGGGAGATGACTATGAACCACTACATAGAATTCCCAATCCCTCTATTTTTGTCCGCCTGCATTTTTGATTTCCTTCACAGGCTAATTGTACACTGTTTCAGAGTCCGATTCTTTTTGTGCAGCAAAATAACTGTTAGGTTATGTATACTTATATTGTATTTAACTTATACTTTAACATATTTAACATGTATTGGTCAATCTGCCATCAGGGGGAGGGGGTGGGGACAAGGAGGGGAAAAATTGGAACAAAAGATTGTGCAATTGTCAATGCCGTAAAATTACCCATGCACATATCTTGTAAATAAAAAGCTATAATAAAAAAGATAGATTCTCCCCTCATCTCCTATCCAATAAACTTTACATTAAAACTTGGCTCTAATTCCTGTATTGCAGGTGGTGGGTGGAGGGAGGCTGGAAAGTCCGAGAAGTGAGACCTGGGGGACCTGGGGGTTCAGATATAAACACAATGGTTGTCAAAGCAGTAACTCAGCGCTGCTGCGGCTGGGCCCCTGGGGCTCCCAATTCAAAGTTTCACTGGGAGTGTGACCCCAATGTCAGCTTCAGGGAACACCGGGAATCAAGTCCCAGCAGGCCAGTCTCTCGGGGCTTGGCTCTGCTAGCTGGTGAACAGGCCCAGGCACCGTGGGCACAGGCTGGGAAGGAGAGGTTTCACTGGCTCCATCACTGGGGCACCACAGTGGACGTGGAGGGGCAAAGTTTCCGTTTGGAAGGAGCCTTTACCTGGCATCAGAGCCCCAGTGATACATGTGCTTAGTTTCAATCCCTTGTGATTCGTGCACCTTCATTCATGACTAAAAAAGCAGAGCTAAGTTCTTTAATAACTTGCACTTAAATACTACTTTTCAAATGTTATCTCATTTGATCCTCAGAACAATGTGAGTTGACACATATGAGATGATTATTTTCATTCTACAGATGAGGGAAACTGAGTCACTGAGATTGTGTTACTTAGAGTCATTTCATTAGCACAATCATTAGATTGTAATCTCTTTGAGGAAAGAGGGCCTCTTCCTCCTCCTCCTCTTTCTCCTCCTTCTTCTCCTCCTCCTCCTTCTCCTCCTTCTTCTCCTCCTCTTCCTCTTCCTCCTCCTCCTCTTCCTTTTCCTCCTCCTCTTTCTTCTCCTCCTCCTCCTCCTTCTCTTTCTCCTCCTCCTCCTCCTCCTCTTCCTCTTCCTCCTCCTCCTCTTCTTTCTTCTCCTCCTCCTCCTCTTCCTCCTCCTCTTCCTCCTCCTCTTCCTCCTCCTCCTCCTTCTCTTTCTTTTTTGTATCTCCAGGGCCTGGTACACAGTAGTCGTATAATAAATGTTTATTGAACAGCAAATATATAAGGCTGGAAATTTGAACTCAGGTCACACCGGCTCCAGGTAGTCCACTGCTCCATGACTTTAACCACACTTGGGGACGCTTTAACATCCCACTAGACAGACCTCTCAGCTAAGGGAGAGACGCTCGGCTTGGACCCCCACTCGGACCCCTTTCTGGTGGTGCCCCACAAGCAATCCTGGGCTATCAGACCCTAGTGAGTCAACCCTAGGCGGAAAATGGGGCTCCTCCCCCGCCCCAAGGGAGACTCAAGTCTGGCTAGCCGCTGGCTGGAGGCTGCTCCAACTGTCCAGCTCTGTTAGGGATGGGAAGAAGGGAAGAGAGGAGGGGAGAGGAGGAGGAGGGAAGTGGAGAAGGAAGGAGGAGGGGGAGGGAAGGAAGAAAGAAGAGGAAAAGAAGGGAGGGGGAAGAAAGGAAAGAAGAAGGAAGAGGGAGGGAAGGAGGAATAGAGAGGGAGGCAAAGAAGGAAGAGGGAGAGAAGAGGAAGGGAGGAGGAGGTAAGAAGGGGAGGAAAAGAGGAAGGTGAGGGAGGGGGAAGAGAGGGAGGAGAAGGAGGGAGAAAGAGGAAGGGAAAGGGAGAAGGGGAGAGGAGGGAGGAGGAGAGAGGGAGGAGGGAGGGGGAGGAGGAGGAGAAGAAGGCGGAGCTCCGGGCCGTTAGGGGCGGGAAAGGAGGAAGGAGCCGGGAGAATAACATCACGTCATCCTTTGCCCCCCTTTCCCGCCCCCGGGTGGCGCAGGCGCGGAGCGGGCGGCGGGCGGGGCGGGGGAGCTCGCTCCCTCGCTCTCCTTTCTGCACGCTCTCAGACGCCTGGCAAACAGCTGGAGGGAGGCGGGCGACGGGCGGGCTGACGGGCGGCGGCGGCGGCGGGCGGCGCGGGCCGGGCCGGGCCGGGCGGGCGGGGCGGGAACGCACGGACTGACGGCCGGAGCCCAGGATGCCGCGCGGGGCGGCGCGCTCTCCCCCCGCGCGGTCCTGGCCGCGGCGGCCGCGGGGGCCGGGACTGGGGCCGGGGCAGCTGCCGGAGCCGGGGCCGGGGCCGCGGTAGCGGTGGAGGCGGCAGCGGCGGCGGCAGCGGCACAGGCAGCGCAGGCAGCGGCGCGCGCCGGGCCCGGGGCAGCCTGAGCAGGGGTGGGGGGCCGCGGGGGCGGAGGCGGGGGGACACCGGCAGCAGCGGCAGCGGCGGCACAGGCACCTCCGGCCCCAGCGCCATGAGCGGCGGCGGCGGCGGCGGCGGCGGGGGCTCGCTTCCCAGCCGCTTCGCCGACTACTTTGTCATCTGCGGGCTGGACACGGAGACTGGGCTGGAGCCGGACGAGCTGTCTGGTGAGTGAGCTGACCAGTGGGGGAGTGATCCCGCCGGGGGGCCGTCCCTCCTCCATTTCTCCCCCTCCCCCAGCTCTGGGACGAATGGACTAGCGGTGTTTGCAGCTGGATCAACTTTGCCTCCTTCTCTCCCTCCCTCCCTCCCGACTCCGGCTCCTCCTGGCTTTGCGCCTCCCCGGAGAACCAAAGATGGGGACCCCGGAGAGTCCGCATTGTTCGTCCCCTTGTCTGAAGTGCTTCCCCTTTTCCTCGGAGAGTGGGGAACGCTGGTCCGGGCTGCAGTGCTCACCTTTTCCCGTGGAGAGTGGGGGACCCTGGTTAGAACTGCATCTTCACCCCGTTTTCCTCCCTTAGGAATGTAATACTCCCTTTCCCGTGGAGAGTGGGGGACCCTGGTTAGATCTGCATCTTCACCCCGTTTTCCTCCCTTAGGAATGTAATACTCTTTCCCGTGGAGAGTGGGGGACCCTGGTTAGATTTGCATCTTCACCCCGTTTTCCTCCCTTAGGAATGTAATACTCTTTCCCGTGGAGAGTGGGGGACCCTGGTTAGATCTGCATCTTCACCCCGTTTTCTTCCCTTAGGAATGTAATACTCTTTCCCGTGGAGAGTGGGGGACCTGGTTAGATCTGCATCTTCACCCCGTTTTCTTCCCTTAGGAATGTAATACTCTTCCCGTGGAGAGTGGGGGACCCTGGTTAGATCTGCATCTTCACCCCGTTTTCTTCCCTTAGGAATGTAATACTCTTTCCCGTGGAGAGTGGGGGACCCTGGTTAGATCTGCATCTTCACCCCGTTTTCCTCCCTTAGGAATGTAATACTCCCTTTCCGTGGAGAGTGGGGGACCCTGGTTAGGACTGCATTGTCTCCCCCCGCTAGGAATGTGCTCCCCCTTTTCCTTAGAGATTGGGGGGACCCTGGTTCTGGTTGTATTGTTTGGAGCCCTTCTCTTACCCAACACCTCCCCAGGAATGAGAAATAAACCACTGGGAATTACCTCTGAAGAGGCACAGTTGTTCGGGGGCCCCTGGGATCCATTCCCCTTGGGACCTTTCTCTCCATCCCCATTTACAAGGAAAGAGGGACTCTGGGTCAAGGCCACATTCCCATTGTTCCCTCAGAGGTGGCAGGGATTCCTCCCTTCCTTAACCTCCCCACCCCTTCCTCCTGATTCCCCTTCAGAAGGGTAGGGTTGAGGTGGACCTTGCTAGCATCTCCGTCCTCCTCCTTCCCCACGTCAGGCTTTCTGGGGTGATGGGAGTGCACGGGTGGGTGACCCCGGTTCAGGGGCTGGGAGGGAGCCTGTGAAAGATGGGTGGGTTATGAAGGGAGAGCTGACCAGGCCCCAAATATCTTGGGACTCTGCTCAGTGGGGGTGGATGGATGTTTGGGGGAAGCATTTGCTTGTTCCTCAGTGCTGTTTTTTTTTTTTTTTTTGGGGGGTGACTTTTAACCCTTTTCAGGGAAGTCTGGGCAGAAGTGCACAGTGTACTCTCGTGTATTAAAGGGACCTCCAGCCCAAGTTTCTTTAACACTTTAGTTATGTTTTGGAGAACATCTTCCCAGAGAGATCTGCACTTTGGTTCTTGACCTTTGTTGGGGCCCTTCTGGACTTGGGGCTATTCATTTTAACTTAGATCCCCAGTTAATGAACTCCTGTGGGTGAGGCCTTGTTCTGGCCCACCGTGGATCCCACTGAGGTTACTGTGGTTACTTCATCTAGCCACAGAGGTAGCAGGTCTGTTTTCTAAGGGTCCCCAGATTTCAGTCCTCCCTAAAAATGTGAAAGGGCAAGATGTCTTTTGGACTAAGCTGATGGGGATTTTAGGGTACGAATTACCTGCCTGTCTTTCTGTGGTGGACCTCTTCCTTCTGAAAAGGGGATAAAGTGATATAAATGAGTTACCAAAGCAATCAGAATTCTGTCTGACCTAGTTATCTCCTCCCTCAGTGGGACAGGTTTGGAAAATAGCTTGACTAGCTTGTGGTTCAAATACTGTACCTGGGTTTCTCTTACCTGGAAGCCTAAACTGTGTCACTTTGCTTGATTTCTCCACCCAGCTAATGGTTTGTTGTGTTAAGTTTTGTGGGTTTTTGACATTAAGATTGATACTGAAAGGAAACTCCTGCTCTTTTTCTGTAGCAGTTGCCCTCACTGTAAGGTGAAATTAGATCATAGCATTCAGGGGTCATTCATCCTGGTGACTAAATTTGCATGTCTTTGGTGATGACAGGACAGTTTTCTTATTGGTCATGAGAAAAATTCCAATGACTGCATGTCTTCTGAAAAGAGAAAGATGAAAATTCCAAGAAGCAAAACATTGCAAGTCTTTTAAAAAAGCCACAACAAACTAAATCTTAGATTTTAACTTTAACAAGATAGGGAAGAGAATTTTATCACTTCAGTTTGAAGTTGAGGGTTAAAGGTGGCCCTTAATTGGATACTTCCTTCCTGAGAACTGTGATACTAAGTGATACTTAGTATTTGGGGCCTTGGGCTACATACTTTTAACTATTTCCCCCCTGTTGCCAGCCAATTAGATATTAATAGTAAAGATGCTAATATTTCACTTTCAAATTTAGGTATTCAATAAATAAAGTCCTACAATCTCATATATATGTATTGAATATATGAGAATGTAGGACTTCTATGAAACTTAGAATTTAGAAAGGATCTTAAGAGGATCTAACCTAACTCCTTCATTTAAAAAGCCAAAAACCCTGAAGCACAAAGAGGGACTGGTACTTGCTTGTGATTTCCAGGTCAGATAGTGGTAGAACTGGGAATTTAAAAGTGATTCTTTGATCTAATCCGGGGAGGAAACCTAAAATAACTGATGATAATAATAGTTGGCACTTATTTAGTGCCTTCAAGTTTGTAAAGCGCTTTATAATATCATCTCATTTGATCCTCATCAAATCCACCTGTGGACATTATTTTCATTTTTTCAATGGTAAAGCTGTGGCAGATGACTTGCTTAGGACTACAGAGCTAGTCATTGTCTGAATCTGGATTTGAATTGAGGTCTTCTTGTCTCCAGGTCCACTCCTCTATTCACTGAGTCATCTACCTCTGGTGCTGTTTCTAACCGTAGCTTAAACCCAATCTAGTGCCAATTCCTCAAAGAATCAACAGTCCCCTAATTTTACAGATGAGGAAACTGAGGATTAGGAATGTTAAATGACTGGCCCCAGGTCATACAGGCAGGGAGTTACAGAGGATTTGGACTTAGCTTCCTTCACTTTTCCCAGTACATTAGCTTAGTGTCATTGGAGCTGATCTGACTTCAGAGTATACATTTAGTGGTCTGGTCGATTGCAAACATGCTCCTCTAACATCCTGCCATGAAGTATTAGGCAAATCCTCTCCTCCCGAGTAGAGTGGCTTTCAGGGCATTCTGGGAGAGGACCAAGGAATCATTTTTGTGCTTTTGATGTTATCTGAACAGTCAGACAATGAAGTTGCTGTTGGTTTGTGAATGTCCGCTGCTTGCCACAGGAACTGGCTTCTCAATGAGCTTTAAAAGGCTTCCCTTATAATTAAGCTGCAGGGGTGACTGAAGAAGGGAAGGAATTGCAGAAATTGTGTACAGAAGGGTAGTTTTCCTGTGCTGCTGGAGAATTTTTAAATGTGGTGGCAGCAGTGGAAAGCCAAAATCATTTGTCCAGCCTGCAGTCTTTGTATACACACAGGAATTGATTAAAGGCTCTCCTCTCTGGTCCGTTGGTAGGGGACTCTGGTATCCCCAAGAGGGTGGGGAAGAACTGGGGGAATCCTAGTTTAAAACAAAACAAAAGCCAGACAGCCTTCTGCCTGTTTGCCTGACTTTCGGTTCCAGGGCATCCATAGGCTTCTTGCAGGTCTGCTTCTCTGCGAAAAGGATGATGTCATAGTAACGGAAACTACAGGAAATCATGAATTGTTCCCGTACCTCTGGAGAGGTCCTTAGGAGACTGTGTTCTTACTGAGTAAATTGGAATTCTGGGCCCCAGGTAGTGTCCCTGTCACAATCCTGCCCCACCGGCATTATGTAGACTGTCTCTTTGCCAGCTCTGTGATCTAAACGTAGATTTAAAGGATTGGAGGAAGCTGGAGCTTGTTTTCTGCGGGTGGAAGGAGGAGGGAGGCCCTGTGATTAGCCTTCAGCATTTCTTCCCCCTTTGCAACACTGGGCTTTTGAGTTTGCAGCAACTGAGCTTCCAGTTTGAAGTTGTAGTATAACAGCTTCTGTTTTTTAGGTCAGGGGATCTTACACCTTTTTTTGTGGCCCAACTTTGGCAGTCTAGGGGAATCTTTGGACCTCTAATCAGAATATATTTTAAAATGCATCTAATAAAATACATGGGATTACAAAGGAAACCAATTTCACTGAAATCCAGTTAGCATAATATTAAAAATAGCTCATGAATCTCATGCTCTAGCATGATAAACCCTTGCTTTAGCGGGTAATTTATAAAGCATTTTCCTCATAAAAAGCCCTTTGTGGTTCGTAGTAGGGGATATTATTATCCCCATTATATAGTTGAGGAAACCGAGGCCTAGTGGAAGTCAGGTGACTTGTTTGAGGTTACACAGCTAGTAAGTGGCAGAGTTAGGATTTCACTGCAAATCTGACTCCAAGTCCGGTGTTTTTTCTACACTTCTTGCCACTTATTTAGCTTCCCTTCCTTTCTTTTATATATATATATAAAGTAACTCTGGCCCAGAGAAGTAGGAAGTAACATTTTCCATGTCTCTCTTCTCTAGGTCTGCTGAATTTCCTCCTTCACACCCCTTGCCTCCGCCCCCCTTCCTCTCTCCATCCACCCTCCCCAGCACTGATTGCAGCTTTGCAGTGATCTGATGAGCATGGAGGATGAGGGAATTGCTGGTTCGGTTCATGCTGTGACAATAGCAGGCTCTAAGGCAACGTACTTTTTTGAGCTCAGGTTTCTAGTTCAGATTGGGAAAACATGCCAAGTATAAGTATCTTCAAAGAAATTTTATTTTGCTTAAAATCAAAGCTTTCCCTCATCTTACTGGATGAGAGTGATGTCAGGGGACCACAGAAGCCTGTTGTCAATGAGACAATGACATTTCTGTAGCATTTCAGAATTTACAAAAGTGCTTTGCTCACAGCAGCTCTGCTCATGTAAGCATCATTATCCCCATTTTGTGTGGAAGGAAGCCCAAGGCAACCCAGGCAGTAAGTGTCACAGCTAGGATCCTCCAGCCCCAGAGCAGTGCTCTTACCTCTGGGAAACACTGTCTCCAATTATCACAGGCCACTCTGTTCTAAGGGAGCAAATGAAGCAGAGCCTCAGTAAGATCTCAATCAGGATAGCAGAAGCTGATCTGATACATTGGGATAGGTAAAAGTGAGATTTCCTGTGTGTGTTCAATGTGGAATAAAGGAAAAAGGACTAGGGCATGATAGGACCTTAATAGATTTATTTCTAAAACTCATTTCCTGGGTCATTCAAAAGAGAAGAGGAACTGGTATCTGCTCAGTTCTTTGTAGTTGTGTCTTGAATATGATTTATTTCCCTGCGATGTGCCCATTTCCCAAGTTTGGCTACAACAGTATCTTATATAGTCCTTTCAGGTTCCACCTATGAGGTAGGTAGGGGAAGCTAGCACCAGGCAAGGTCCAGTGACTTGTCCAAAAGTGACACAGTTGTAGCATTTATGAGTTGCAGTATTTATGAGTCTTGAGATTTGAACTCAGGGCTTCTTTCTGATGCCATGCTGCCTCCTTCAGGGCATAATAAGCAAAATCATGCATCCTAGATACCGAAATGGAGGTTGCAATCAGTAAGCAGTAATGCCCCCTCCCTTTTTCTCCCCCAAAATGGTATTTTCAGTTTAGTTTAACATACAATAAGAAGCATTTATTAAATACCTCACATGCCAGGTATTGAGCAAATTCAAAAAAGGGACACTAAAACAGAAAAAGCAACATTCCCTGCCCTCTACTTACTGGGGAATTCGACCATTTAAGCAGACCAGTATGAACGTGATGGTAATTTTTCTTTTTCTCATCTTATATACAACAGGTTACATAGAAATGATCCTGGGGCAAAAATGATCCTGGGGCAAAAAAGAGGCAGCTGGGAGGGAGAGGGAGGTGTAGTACAGGACTTCTTAAAGTTTTTCCACTTGGGACCCTTTTTCACCTGAGAAATTTTTATGCAACCCCCTGAGTATATAATAAATCATTTTTGTGACTCTCTCCCCTCTACACTCCTTTGTGTCCCTCCCACTCCTGTTCAGTTTTGAGACCTGGTATGGAGTTGTACCTCACAGTTTAAGAAGCTTTGGCATAAGGGCCTTCCAGACTGAAGTTCAAATCTAGCCTTTAAGAGAGATACTAGCTGGACAAATCACAAACTCTGTTTGTGTCAGTTTCTTCATCTGTAAAATGGGATTAATGATAGCACCTACTGGTATGGTGCTCATGAGGATCAAATGATATAATGAGATAATATTGGTAAAGCACTTTGCAAACTTTAAAGCACTGTATAAATGCTAGTTATCATCCTTTTACGTCTGCACAAAACTGTTGAGGTTTAAGCTCACTGACAGTGTCTTTGGGACAACCCTAGTAGCAGATGGCACGACAGGAATAGTTTGCAGTTCATCTTGTTCCCACACAGCTTTGGTTTCTTTCCATAGGGTTCTCTATATTTTGAGAGCATTTCATTCCATGTGGTTTGGAGGTTATAAGTATTTGGTATGCCAAAATCTATTAAGAATGTTGTTCTATAAATTTAATAGACCTGTATTGTGTCTGAGCAATGCATAAGGATTTTGGACATGGCAATCTAAAGAGGAAGAGAGCAGTTAATAACTAGGGAGAAGAGATGAACAATATGGTTTTGGAAAGAAACTTAAGATTCTAAGAGCCACAAATGAAGAGGGGGTTAAATTTTAGATTGGGGGGTGGGATATGTGCTTAAGCAAATTCAGAGATCAGCAAATAGGAGGGTTTGGCTGCAATGAGTGAGGGAAGGGAAGTAGAGTCCGGAAAGGGAGGCTGGATGGAGCCAGACTGCATGCAATGGACTTTAAATGCTAAGTGTAGACTTTGGGTTTTGTCTTGGAGGTGATGGGAAACCACCAAATTCTTAGCGGCGGAGTGACACAGTTAGATCCACTCTTTAGAAAGATTATTTTGGCAGCTTTGTAAAAGATGGATCCAAAAGGGGAAAAATTGGAGACGGGGACATCCCTCTGGCTTTTGCAGTGGTCCAGGTGAGAGATGCTGAGACCTTGAACCAAAGCAGTGGCCACCTGAATGGAGAGGCAGGGACAGAAGTGAGAGATAGCGTAAGAGCTAACAAGTACAACATGTCTTAAAGGATAAGTCCTTATGGGGTGGGAGACAGGGAGGAGTAGTGCTCCCTTCTGGAGAAACAAGGAATTTTGGTCTAGGAAGGAGAGATAATGTGCTTTCCATTGGGCATGTTGAGTCTAAGATTCTTAAAGGACAGTAATTCCTAAGGGATTGATGCTAGAATTCTTTAATAGCTCCTTTAGCAGTAATTGCCCAATTATGTTATAAATATATTTTTCTTCTATGACAACAAACTTATGCACGTTTGAAACATTATAGGTTTGTTTCTGGTGATTTGGAGTTTTGGAATAAATGAATAAATTGATTTTATTTTCATAACATCTTTCTCATATACCTCCTTTCTTCTCCCCTGACACAACCATCATTCTGTTGCAGGCCCTCATTTCCTTCCTGGGATTCTTGTGATAGCCTGCTGGTGCATCTGCCTACTACAAGGCTTTCCTAGAGCCAGTTCAGATGTTAAAGTTGGCTTAGTAAAGAGCAGGTCTGACCTATTCAGTAAACTGCAATGGCTTCCTTCTGCAGGATCAAATATAAAATTTTCCACCTGGCATTCAAAGCCTGTCACAACTTGGCTTTTTCCTACCTTCTCAGATTTTCTTAAAACTTATCTGTAAAATGGGGATAATAATAGCACCCATCTTCTAGGGTTGTGTGAGGATCAAATGAGATATTTGTGAAGCATTTTAAAACAATGCCTGGTACATTGCAAGTCTTAATAGATCTGTTATCATTATTATTATTATTATCTACCACTTCCCTCCAACTTTGTTATCCAGTAGCTCTGGCCTCCTTGCTATGTTTCTTAACACTAGACATTCATTTCCTGATTTGGGGCACTTTCACTAGCAGTGTCCTGTGCCTCGAAGGCTTTCCCTCTTTACTTCTGCCTCTGGCTTCTCTGGAGCTGAGACATGAAAGATGAACCAACAGTCAAATAGATAGGAGAACCAGGAGGAAGCAATGTCAGTCAATGAGTGTGCTGCTCCCCAAAGGCAGAAGCAATTGGAGCCTGAGAAAAGACCAGCTGATTGTGACTTAGTCATTAAAGAGATCAGAATTTGGAATTTATTAAGCACAGCCTGGGATAACTGTCTTGAAGAAATTACACTTTGCTTTTGAAATGGAAATCTGCCCTTATCTTACTGGTTGGTAATGATATAAAGTAAGCACTGACATTTTACTGGGAGTTCTGTGCTGGGAGCTGTCAAGTATAGACCAGATAAAGTCCCAGTCCTCTTGGAGTTTAGTATCTAAGAGGGGCAGGACTAGGCAGGCTGCTCTGTCTTTGGGAATATAGCCTGAGGAAAGGCCAGAAGGCAATGAATCTGAGGGCTGGTTGATCTCTTAATATGTATTCTTTCTGCTTCAGATGTCTGATTCTCTTCTGGTTTGGTGAGATATGAGAGGCTTCATGTCAGAATGGTTGGAGGACCTGTCTCAGAGTCAGGGATACTTGGGTTCAAATCTCCTATTGGCTTTGTGAGTCACTTAATAGCAGTATTCTGAGCAATGAAGATTTTAAATTGCTGACCATTTGAGTTTCATTTCTGAGAGTTCTTTACAGCCAGTAAAGTCACAGGTTTAGACCAGAGGTAGCAATCTGAATCAGCATTATCTGATGCATTTTCAGCTAGATCAGAAAATTGAATGATTGCTTTACTAGGCTGAGAATAATCAGTAGGTACATTTGTACAGGACTTTACAAAATATGTTCACAAATGGTTCTTTCATTTGATTAACACAGTAATATTTTGAGGTAGGTAACTCAAGGATTTTTCCTCATTTTATCGAATTTCAGAGAGGTTAAGTGACTTTTCCAAAGTCACACAGCTAATAATTTGCAAAAGGGGCCTTAAATTCAGATTCTACTCTTACTCTTTACATGCTAATTAAATTAAATATTAACTCATTGGGAAGTAAACTATATGATCTCTGATATAATAAGTCTTAATGAAATCAGTTATTTGTTCTAATCAGCTCTATTAGGAACTAACACTGCCTATGTTTACCTGGTTTGGGAAGAACATTGCTGTTTGTTCTTCATTCTTGAAGATGACCATGGAGGACCAATGACATCAGGGAGTTGATTTTATGTCTTGCAAGTGAATTGGATTTAATCAAGCTGTATAAAGTCACCAGCCTCACTTTGGACTTTATCCAGTGAGAAGCTATAGATCAGGATGACTGAATATTGGCCCCAGATGCAGTGGGAGGCATTGGCCTTTTTAAGCTAGGGTCTTTTCCTAGTCTCAGTTTGATTGAGGCAGTATCCACTCAGTGATTAAGGCTAGATAAGAAATGAGGCAAAAAAAAAAAAAAAAAAATGGCTTCTTTTACCTAGTAGAAACAAAAAATTCAATCCGAGAGAGGAAAATCCTCAGGGTTTCTGGCCAAAACAGAAACAATTGCTATTTATCCGGGAGAAAAATGATAATACATTCAAAAGAAGAAAAGTTGAAACAATGTAGAAAGAAGGGTTTTGTGAGTAGGGTTTTTTTTTTGGGGGGGTATGCTCTTTTGATGAGAAAAACCCCTTTATCATTGCAGATTGGTAACTTCTCCCATATATAGCCATAGAAGGTGGTATAGGTCATTGAACCAGTTAAGATGGTGCCAGTTCCAACATTTGCATTTTTTGAATATAGTTCTTCTTTTAGACTTAGAAATAGGCACAAAGTAGACGTGGTTTTGTTTGTTAAATTCATCATGATAGTTTTCAGGCTGTTGGGAGGGACAGACCTCAGAGATTATATAGTTTAACCCATTATTTTTGCATGGGAGGAAACAGACTGGAGGAGATTTAGTAGCTTGTTCAAGGTCAAACATTTTATAAATAGCAGAGTTGAGAGTCAAACTCAAATTTTCTTACTCTAGAATCTGGTATTCATTCCACCATGCTATCCTGTAGAACTATTTTTAATAGAATGAGCATATGTAGCCTGAAATTTTTTTTTTTAACAATTTTAATTACAAACCTGAAATGCTACTTTTCCCCTTTTAAAACACTACAATATTGCAGTCTGATTCAGCATGATGAAACATCATAATGCACAGTACAGTTAAGTGATATAGTTATTCTTTGGGTAACTTCCTGTTTGTTTACAGGCTAAACAGAAAGAAGAACTTTCTGGCTTTTTTAGTTCCCAACTGATTTCTTAATTTAGAAAGTTTTCCTCTCCTGGACTGATTTATTATTTTTTTTCCTTACTACTGGAGAAGTTGTTTCCTTCTGTGAAGGGTGGATCATTAGTCATCTGTGATGAATATAGTGTAAAGTGAATTTTAAAACCCATTTACTGGGGGAATTTCACTTTTCATAAGAAGGAGGAAAGATGGCTAGATTCAAGTGTATAAATGTGTAGTTCACTTATAAAAGTTTTTTTAAAAAAACCTTTTTAAAAGAAGTTTTAAAAGCATGAAATAACTCTATAGATAAGAAATTAGGTTTTAACCCATGGTGCTGTGCAACCATGGGGAAGACATGTCACTTCCCAGATTTCCATTTCCTCCTTTGTATCATGGGTTCATTAGTTGGGAAGTTTGTTAAGGTCCTGTCCAGCTCAGACTCTCTAAGACAGGATTCTTAACTTTTCTCATTTTATCCTTCCAGATGAAGCTTAGGGATCCCTTCTCAGAAGAATGTTTTTAAATACATAAAATAAAATGCATAGAATAACAAAGGAATCCTATATTAAATATTATTATCCAAATATTTAGCAGGTTCACAGACTTCCACTTTAGTCCTGCTCTAAGAGAATAATACTTAGATCATTCATTTTTATAGTGCCTAAAGGTTTACAGAAGGATTTCCTTAAAACAACTAGGTTAAGATCAGATTGGGATGTTTTTGTGCTTATTGTATGTTAAACTAAAACCATATATAGGATTTTTTTTTGGGGGGGGTGGAGTTTGGTTGTTAAAAATCCTCTTAACCAAAAATATTTGAATTTACATGTTGGACTTAAATGAAAAACTTTTTTTTTTCTTTTTAAATTCTGCTATGTGCCCAGTTTAGTGCAAATTTAATTGCATCTGTCTGGGAAGTAAAGTAAGGTTTAGGCCTGCCCAGCCTCCTTTCAGATGCAGGATCTCTCAATAGAGTGCTACAGTCAAGTTTCTGGACCTGAGTGGTGTGTTTTTATTATCCTGGATAGCAAGGCTCACTGGGCATTTATGTCTCTACTGATAATAGTTAACACTTAGAAATCCCTTTGGGGCTTCCAAAGTCCTTTCTCTTACATTGCCTTGTTTGCTCTTCACAACCTGGAGGTAAGGTGAGGGTAGTAATAATAACAACAATTTCCATGGTGCCTTACAGGTAGCCTGGAATGGTGAATGGAGCACTAGCCTCTGAGATGGAAGACCTCACTTCATGGCATGTCTCTGGTACATACTAACCTCAGGGAAGCCCCTTACTTGCCCAGTATATTAGGAGACCCCCTAAGACTGTAAATTGTGGACTAGGTGCTAACCTCTGTTGGTAGATGGAGTTTCCTTATATGGAAGTTATTTTTCTCAGGCAGTCCTAAATTCAGTGCTTTTTCCTGTCTCTGTCCTTCTCTCTCAAGAGCACTTTAATATAGAATCTGCGTTGTTCTTCACCACAACTTTGAAGTTAAGTACTACTGGCATTTTTACAGATGAGGAAAACTGCAGATCAGGGGGTTGTGACTTGCCTGAGGTCACAAAGCCAAGAGCTATCCAAACCCCACTATTTAAAGCTAAGTCTTCTTGACTCCCAAGTCCAGAAACCTATCTACTTTGCTGTGATACAGGATTATCAGCAAAGAAATTGAGGACAAAAAGGGAGAAGTTATTTTCTTCAGGCCATTCAGTAAGAAATCACAGGACAAGAACTTGACTAGAGGTCTTCTATCTCAGACAGTGGACTTTTCTATTATTCCAGGTTGTTTCATGCCTATGGATTGCTTTAGTATGAGCACATATATTTTATTTATTTAAAAAAAATTATTTTTAAAGCATTTAATTTTCAAAACATGCATCAATTGTTTTCAACATTCTTTCTCACAAAACCTTGTGTTCCAAATTTTTTTTCCTCCCCTTCCCTCCCACCCCCTCCTCTAGACGGCAAGTAATCCAATAGCACATATATTTATTTGAAAGATTTGAAACATTTGAAAATGTTCTTTTTCAATCCCTCCTAATTCTAGTGCCTTCCCTTGGCTGATTATTTCCTGTTTATTCTGCACATAGCTTGTTTGTAAATAGTTTTCATGTTGTCTATCTTCTTTTTTTTTGGGGGGGGGGAAATCCCCACTGCTTAGCACAGTGCCTGGCACATAGAAGGTTCTTAATAAATGTTAACTGAATGACTGAAATAGAACTAATTTTCTATAATATTTGTGTTTCTAGGGACAGCACAGCATAGTGAATATAGAGAAGAAAAGGGATTGGGGGGATGGGAGTCAGAAATCAAGAATGTACTTGTTAAGTACCTACTATGTGGCTGGCACTGGGATAAATGTGGCAGTAAAGAAAAACAAATGAGACTTTCCCGGCTCTCAAGGAGCTCAGGATGTCTACAAAAGAAATGCACTATAATGGAGAGAGGTAGCACCAACGATTAAGGGAATCAGGAAAGACCTTGAAGGAGGTGGCCCTTGAACTTATTCTTGAGGGGAGTCTAGGACCTCCTATCAATCAATCATTAGTATGTATATTTAAGAACATACTGTGAACCACACTCTCTCCTAGATGCGGGAAATAAAGAAAGAGATGAAATCATTCCTGCTGTGAAAACATATTTAAAACCTACTTTTTGGTTCAACTGAAAGTATTGAGAAACATAAAATAAAATTATTTTAATCTAAAGTGTGTAAAAGATCAAGTACCAAAAGCTCAGGGAAAATGGATTACAGGTAATGACTCAGTGCAAAACAAGAAATAGCCCTTGTTTAGTTAAGATCATTGCTTTCCCCTTTCTCAGAACTATGGCAGTGATATCTAGACCCTCTTTCCTCGTTCTGAAGGGATTAAGGTATTGATCCCAGAGAGTGGGTCCTTTTGATTATCACTGGAGTACACTTGATGGAGGGGAGATAAGGAGGAATTGAGTAGTTTTAGGAAAAGATGAAATGATTCTTGGTCTGTTAGATGGAACAGATCTCTTCCTTTTTGAGTTAAGTAGATGCCCAAAGGCATGGGAAGACTGTCCATTTGGATGTTTCTTTCTCTGAGCTAAAAATTCTTAGAATTAAAATGTTAAATTAATAAAAAAAATTTTCTGGCAGTTCACTTAAAATGCAGAGTGTAGTAGGTTTTTTTTTAAAAATTATTTTTATTTTAGTTTCAAATTTTCTCTCCCTCCTTCCTCACTTCTCCCTCACCCTTAGAGAAGGCAAGAAACAGGATATTCATTATGCATGTGAAGTTATGCAAAACCTATTTCCACATTAACTGTGCTCCAGAAAAAAGTGCAAGAATAAAGCAGGAGAAAAAAAAAAATGCTTCAGTCTCCATCTCCAAATCAATCAGTTTTCTCTTTGAAGGTAGATTTCTTATCCCGAGTCTTTTCAAATTGTGCTGGATTATTAACTTGATCAAAATAATTAAGTTTTTCATAGTTGATT
The DNA here is from genome assembly GCF_016432865.1 of Antechinus flavipes. Lineage (NCBI taxonomy): Eukaryota > Metazoa > Chordata > Mammalia > Dasyuromorphia > Dasyuridae > Antechinus > Antechinus flavipes. The sequence goes on along the minus strand of NC_067403.1, from coordinate 209,875,728 downwards.
GTTACAGTATTGCTATTACTGTAGATATTATTTTGGTTCAGCTTAATTCACTTTGTATCATTTCATAAAACCTATCTAGATTTTTCTGAAACTATTACCATCTTCATTTTTTTATAGTACAATAATATTCCATCACATTTATGTACTGCAGTTTGTTTAGTCATTCCCTAATTGATGGACATCCTTTTCAATTCTTTGTCACCACAAAAAGAGCTTCTATAAACAATTTTGTATGTGTGGTCTTTTTCTTTTTCTTTCTTCTTCTTCTTTTTTTTTTTTTAATATTCCCCCCTTCCCCTCCCCAATTCAATTTTAAAACAATTTCTTTTTCCTTTTTCTTTGATTTTTTTTTTTTTGGGAGGGTGGTGGTGGTGGTTATAAACCTAGTGGTAATATTGCTGAATCAAAGAGCAAACAGTTTTATAGTCCTTTGGGCATAATTCTATAGGCTAGTATTATACATTTTTTTTCTTTGACCTTGCCCTCAGAAAGCTTATATTCTCTTGGGAAACTAAATATATTTAAAATAAAAACAGTGTGATTTTGTGAAGGAAACTAGCAGAAAAGACTTTAATGTAGAAGGTGAATTTTGAAGGAAATAAAGAATCTTAAGAGAAAGTGAGGTTGGTGCATTCTAGGTATGGGGGACAGCTAGGACAAAGGCAGGGAGGTGTGGGATATGGCATGTCATGTGTGAGGAATAGCAAAGTAGCCAATTTGGCTGGACAATGGAAGGGCTAGAACAGGACTTTTTAAACTTTTCCACTCGTGAACTCCTTTTCACCTGAGAAATTTTTATATAAATGTATATAAACATAGATATGCAAATTAAGTATTTACTGATAATAAATCAGAATTTTTCGACTCCCACATTTAATTATGAGACTCCATATGAGGTTGCAAACCACAGTTTAAGAAGCTGAGATTGAGAACAAGATTGAAAAGTTAAGTTGAGGTTAGGTTGGGAAAGACTTTAAAAGTTAGACAAGAGGTGCTCAGGAGGATCAAGGAGACCAAAGAACTGAAAGATTAGGATGTTTACAGGGACATCAGAATGTCAGTAATAGAAACTCCTTCAAGATACAAGGACCAGAGTTATGGGAGAGTCAAGGAAGTGCCTTAAGAAAGAAAGGAGAATGATTTAGGACTTGGATGATACATTCAGATTGAATGATCCAAGAAGTAGAAGGTGAGGGGAGAGGCCTCTAGGCAATGGGGCCAGTCTGAGTTGAGACAGGAAAAGGGATGCTGTGGATGAAGGACAGCTTGAAGTCCAGCTTGGTTGGAATGTAGAATGATTGAGTGTATGCTGGGGAGTAAGTAAGCATCCTTAAAAAGACCTGGCCTGTAGTCCTGCCTCTGACACATTGGGACTCAGAGACTCTGGGCAAGTTTAGCTCTTCTCAGTGCTCCAGGCAATTATAAAGAACTGAAGCTTTATTGGGCAACATTGCTTCTGAGCAAAGTTTAAATTTCAAAGTATAGGGAATTGGTATGGGGAATTTTGTTCTCACTTTTTTTTTTTTAAAAGATGAATTTTTTAAAAAAACACTTTTGTCACTTCCCAGTGACTCCTCCATTCTATGTAGAACTCTCCATTAAATTAAAAAGGTACAGTTAAGCAAAGTATGTATGCCTTATTCTGCACCTAAATTGAAAGGAGAAAACTGTTTGGAGACTTATTCTGCAACACTTTATTTTTGTAAATTTCATTGATGCTTTTTACCTTGCAGCCATTTTTGTGAAAACATTTTAAACTGTATATATGTGTATATTTGTATATACATACACATATGTATATTAAACACAACACATATATACACATATATCTCACACTATTTGGTATATGTTTTGTACACACACGTATATACACATGACACTTTTTTTGTTCTATAACATTTTTGTATAGACTTCCTTTTCAGAATAATGGATTTAAATACATAAAATAAAATATATAAGGAAATCAACCCCTATTGAAGTAAAGATGTCATTTTTTCCCCATCCAAATTCACAGACCCATTGAAGTCTATTCATACCTTCTAGGTTAAGAACTTGTGCTTCAGAAGGGGTAGGGGGAAGGAGGTAGGACTGTATGATATCCAAGATCCCTTTTAATCCTAGGATTTTGTGCAGCCTTTCAGCCACCTAGGGGGCAAGTGGTAATGGAAAGCTTATTGGCAGTCAGTCCTGTGTTGGGCACTATGGGGATTGTAAAATAAACTAAAATTTTGCCTTTGGGGAACTAAGTAAATGTCTTTTTGGGAAGCTGAGACCTGTCCCCATGAAGCAAGTTGAGTTTGTTTTTACAGCGTGGTTGATTGTGTGGCACATAAAATATGTGCAGTAGTCACCCTTGGGTTGTGTGGAGGGCTTTGCCATGCCAGCAGCTTGAAGGTCACTGAGTTTTGTTTTGGAGCTGGGAGGCTGCAACTGTTCAGGCTTTAGTTTGTACTTACATTCAGCTCAGTCCCACTCTGCTCAGTGGTACCTCTCTCATTTGGCACTCACCCCAAAATAAAAAATACACATTCTCTTTGCCTGAAAGCTAGACATCAAAATAATAAGGTACCAACGTCAAACTCCTCTTGTGGCCATCTCCTTTCCTTGTATGAGCTTCTTTTCTATGGTGTGGTGGAGAGGATTCTGGTTTTAAAGAGTTGGCTCATTGTCCTGGCTCTAATTCCTACAGTCTGTATGGAGGGGAGAGTGAAGAAAACAAACATTTATTGAGCGCCTATTATGTGCCAAGTGTTTTGCAAATATTATTTCATTTGATTCTCAAAACAACCCTGGGAGATTGGTGCTAATATTATCCTTACTTTACAGTTGAGGAAACTGAGGAACAGATTGTGACTTGTCATTCAGACAGTGAGGATCTAAGGTTGGATTTGAACTTGGATTTTCCTGACTCCAGGCCCCGTGTACCACTGCTATAGTTGCCTGTTGTCACTTCCTCTTCAGAAGAAGAAAACTAATTTTCTCATTGATAAAGTTGGGATATCAATACTTGCACAACATTGTTTTTAAAGTTGAGGGCTTTTGTAAATCTTCTTGGGCTATAGAAATATGTTATTTTTCCTTAAAAGAGATAACCTTGTGTAACACATATCCTTCTCTGGTCTTCAATTTGTATCTCTGCAAAATGGAGCTATGTTTCTTGACTTCTTAAACTACAATTCTGTGGTCCTGGCCACAGGGCTTGGTCTCACCTCTCAGGGTGCTATCAGAACATGGGTTGAACTTACGAACTGGAGGTCAGAGGTAAAGTTGTTATTGTTACTGGCCTCTGACTAGTGTGATACTCTGGAGATGTTGAGTAACATTGGCTAGTATGCTCAGTTTACTGCACATCTCTCGAGGACTTTGAACATAGGTGTACAATAAATGGCTTTTAAATTGAATAAACAATGTATTAGAGAGAGAAGAGAGTTTTGCCTTCTAGAGTAACTGTAGCTGTAGCTCAGTGGCTTCTGGAGCCACCTGTTTTTTGTGAATACAAGTTGAAAATCTGGCAATGATTATTTTGATTTAAGTGTGAGGTTCTTAAAAGTCATCAAAGGGAGGAAATTTAAGGTCAGTTGTGGGAACTGCAGTTGTTTTAGATTTTAGTTTGGAGACGGTTCTTTCTGAGGCAGGGAAGGGAGAATTTTATGCCAGTGGCTGTCATTGATAAATTACAGTGGCCATAATTTGTCCTGAATATAGGACAGTCCTTTCTCTCTTGACCATGTGGCATGGCAGCCCAAAGCTATTGGTAGTGAATCCTCCAGCTCCCATCCATCATTGGTCCTCAGATGAGATTGGGACACATAGCGCCCCTGGTATAACCACATCACTGGGCAGGCCACAGGAACGTTTGGTTCTACCTTACCCTTTGGGCTAACAAGCTAAGTAAGTCTGGTCAGGAGGTTGCATATTGCTTGGACTTATTGGGTTAGATGGAGGAAGGGCTGAGTGGTTGAAAAGCTAGAATTAGATGCTCATCTCTCGAGAATGTGACTCTTCCGTTCCATCACCCGTTGTGGCATCTAGGACTCTGATTTTCAGGTCTTCTTCTGGCCCTTGCAAAGTATATTAGACTAAGCGTGTATTGATTATGCTTGTCAGAGTTCTATAATGATGGGAGGGATTAGTTTTAATTCTTTCAATGGAGAAACTGACTCAGAAGTCAAGAGAGTTTGGACACAAGATCCCAAGGATTTGAGGGACAGCTTCTTGAGGGCTTTGCTGTTCAACCTTTTATCTGCATGTTGCAGTTTCTCTCATTTGATCCTCATGACAGTTCTGTACAATAGTGCTATTATTATCCCCACTTTTCAGATGACAAAATTGTGACCCAAGAGGTTCAGTATCTTGCCCATGTATTCATAGTAAGTGTCTAAGGCATTATTGGAACTCATGTTTTCCAGACTCCAGGTCCAGTCCCCTTGCCTCTGTGCCACTTTGATGTAGGGAGGGGGTGAAGTCTGATCTTTACCACTTTCTTAAGTGTGGTTAATTTTTTCCCCCTCTTGTCATTCTGGGGATAAATATTTGACTTGCATAAGGGATTTGCTGTTCACCACACACAGGTTTGTTGAAGAGTGTTTCCTTTTCTGTGGTTCTTTTTGGGGTGACTTGTGTTTTTTCTCAGAGGTCTCTTTTCTTTGAAAATGGAAAGAAAGCTCACACTGTGGTTTGCTGCTACCAGTCTAAGAGCTCTCTCTTTCTTCCTTCCTTCCACCCCTTCCTCCCTTCATTCAGTGCAAGGGGCTGCCCGCCTCTCTTGGGGCTGCAGCCCTGCAGGTGGGGCTTCTGACTTACTGTGCCTGCCTGAATGAAAGGAAGCTGTGCCCGTAAACATGGATCAGGGAAGTGACAAGGGGCCTTTCAGAGTTTTTAAAGACAGGAAGCAAGAGGAGGAAATGATTCAGAGAGACCAGCATTAATTCCAGGATGTGAAAGACAAAAAAAAAGGGAAAAAACCCTCAACCCCAGAACAAACACTTGCGTGCCCAGCCTGCCAGCGCCCATTTTGTTAGCTTCTTTGCTTTTCAGTAATATCTGGAGTTGTCAATAATCCCACAGTCTTAGGGGGACTTCTAAGCTGACCCTCTCTAATACAAAAACATCCTAGTTGATAGGATCATATTTTAGAGGCAAAATGGGTGGATCCTGTCCTTCATTTTTATGACTGGGGATACTGAAGTCCGAAATGACCAACCACGGCTGCCCAGCAAGTTGGCGTCAGCTTTGGGAACATCCCTGGGTTTTAGTCCTCAGCTCCCCCTCCCCTGTTCTTGTGAGCATTTTCTGATGGTGGGAAAGAGGAATTGGGCTGGGAGTATGGGGGGCCTGGATTCCGGCCCTGGGGCCCTCACTTTTATTCCATGGAATGTGGCCTGAAGGATCCCTTTTCATCCTGGCACTTGCCCTCCTCCTCTCTAGGGTCAAGCCAGAGAAAGCGTGTGAAAACTTTGCATGACTATAAAGTGCTACGGAAACCAGAATGTTGCTCTTACTTCAAGTCTTCCTTTTCTAAAAATGAGATTTAATTTTGTTGTCATCCTTTGTTTTTAGATTGAGTTAGTTTCTGAATATATTTATTTCCCTTTCTCTCCCCACCGAACCATTCCCTTGTGATAAAAAATGAAGAGAAGAAAAAGAAAAGCAGGTCAGCCAAACTAAGCAGCCTGTCAGTCAATCCGGGAAGCATTTAGTAAGCGCCTACTTGTGTGTCAGGCACTGTGCTAAGTGCTGGGGCGGTGGTAAACTTCTGCCTTGAGGAGCTCTAACAGAGAGAGTGCTCCCAGGGGAGGAGGGCCCCGTGGGGCCGGAGAGTGCCGGATGGCCGTCTGTTCTTTGCGCTGGGACCCGCTCCCGTGTATCACTGATGGTCCACGCTGCGGATCCCTCACGTTTGCAGTGCGGGGGAGGCTGCGCTTTCACTTTCATTAGGGGGACCGTTCTCCCCACTGACACACAGTGCAGGCAGCGGGGGCCCGCAGACAGCTTTCCCCAGCTGCTGTGGTGATGAGCCGCCTGAGCCCTCGTCTGTGCCCTCGGGGAGCCTGTCTGAACCTGACCCAGGCCGGTCTTCATGGGACAGACAGGGCATGTCGTCACCGAGGTCTTTTCAGCTTGGGTGTGAGCGGCAGAGCCTCGTCTCTGTCTGACAGGGAGGCCGGCGGGCCGACTGCTAGCCTTACTCCTGTTCTTCTGCTTGTCCTGTAGCCCCATGCCTAACCCTAAGAGGAAGGGGGCTGTTGTAAAGTCAGGGCTCAGAGTGCTTTGTACCCATGTCTGATGGTGTCTGACTGTTTTATAGTTCAGCAGAATCTGGTCTCAGTCATTACACCTAAATGAGTCTAAGTTACTGGGGTTCCATTGGGTCAGATTCTTTGTGACCCATGCATCATACTGTCCATGGGGTTTTCTTGGCAAAGAGAATGGTGTGGGTTTGGATTTCCACTCTCTTCTCCAGTAGTTCAAGGCTAATAGGTCAAGTGACTTGCCCAAGATCATACAGCTAGTATGTGTCTGAGGCCAGGTTTGAACTCGGGTCTCCTCGACTCCTTCTCTATCCACTGAGCCACCTCACACTTAGTGTTCCTCAGTCGTCTGTTGTTGGGAGGAAAAGTTTTCTTGCATGGATGGCAGGTGTCTGGAAACACCTGCTGGTGAGGTGATCTACTGCTTTGATAGAGTCTCCATGTTTAACCTGATGTTAATCAACCAACTTTATTATTATTTATTTATTATTAGGAATCATACCTGCTGCCTACCAGGCACTAACCTGGGTGTGGAGGATAATAGAAAAAGAATGAAACTACTCATACTTTTAAAAGCTCTAATGGATATTTGTAAATCTTTATTCTTTTTTTTTTTTAAACCATTTGCTTAGTTTCCTTAGCCTGTTCCACATTTGTTTTGTCTTCTATTTATTTTTGTCACATGTTTCCTGAAAGTCATCAATAAATTTCACTGTTCTGCCTGTGAGCAGATTTAAGAATGGTTGAGCTTTATGCCAAGAGGTTACTGGCCCTGTAACAACTTAAAACACAGACAAGCCTTCCTAGATTGCCCGGTGTGAGAAGGACCTTAGAGATGCTCCAGAAGGGGAAATGGAGAGGACCAGAGATAAATTAATCTTGGCATTTTGGAAGGGATCTTAGAGATCAAGTAACCCAATCCTTAATTGCAGTTTCCTTGAGAAGTCATCTATCTTTCACTTGAAGACCTCTGCTGATAGGGAGCTCACTACATCCCAAAGGAGTCCATTTTATTGTTAGGTAACTCTGATTTTTAGGAATCAGTCATTCTGCAAGCATTTTTGAAACCCTTATTATATGACAAGTTCTATATTGGGTTCTGGGCATGAAAAGATAAAGAAGCTTAAATTTCCACATCAGCTTCCATTCTGACATTCTAGTCAATTCTTTGTTATATAAAAATCTGCCTCGTAATTGCCACTAGTCAGTGCTGGGTCTTTCTTTTGTATCTGTCCTAGTGCCTGCCATGTAGTAGGCCTTCATAAATAACCTGTTGATGGTTGGGAACCAAGAAGAACATGTGTGACCCCTCTTATATGGGGTGTTTCTTCAGGAATTTTAGTTGTAAATAATGCTGCCGAGCATGTGTACGTTGGTACCGAAGCCTATTTTTGAGCTTTCCTTATGCGGATGAATCGATCACTGCCCATCCATACTTCCTTCTCCTTCCAGCTCCTATGTTGTGTTGGGATTTAGAATGTAGGTTTCTGGAAGCCAGGGACTCTATGATTTACTTGTATTTGTACATAAAGCATTTATTCATTTCTACCTATTTATTTACCTACTCTCTGCATCTAGAAAATGTGGGAATCATGGGAATTCTCAGCTGCATTACACCTCTACAGGTGGAACTTCGAGAGCCAAGGGTAGCAAAGGCCATAGAAGATTTACTTCAGCCTCTCCTGAAACGGTGTGAAGCTTAGATGCTTACTGTAAGCATATGCTACATATCCACGAATTATTTCCCTAATTAATGAGTGCCACAAGCACTTACAGTCAGAGAAGGTTTCCTTAGCTGTAGAGAAGACGTAGTTTGCCTGAGGTGCCATGGCTGGAAGTCGTTTTGGATCCCAGGTCTAAAGTCCTTATCTCGAGATCACTGACTGTGCTTTGCCCCCTCTGACAGTCTTCAGAGCTTCTTAGTACCAGGCCTGGAGGGGCGACCTCAGCTAGCCACGTGAGAGTGGCCGAGCTCCTGTTGTGCAGTAGCTGAGACCTCTCTGTGAGTGGACGTCTCTATGGATAGCCGAGGGGACGGCATTCCCACGCAGGCTCCTGTTTTTGTAGTTCCCTGGGACTGGGTTCTGTGTGTGGAGGCCGGAGCCCCTTCTCTCTCTGCTTTTAACTGCCCTCTGACTTCACTGCCCTGGCACATTTACCTGAACCTTCCCCATGCTGCCTTTCTCACCTGCTGTGTCCATGGCCTGCTGGATGATGGAAAAGCACTGCGTTTGAGGCTTGGAGTACATGACATAGTGTGAAGAGAAGGGGATTTGGAATCGGGAAACCTGGGTTCAAATTTGTGCTCTTATACAAATCTCGTCCCTTCTCTGAGTCTGTTTCATCATCTGTAAAATGGGAGTGATGATAGTTATACATTTTCCCCTTATGCCCTCACAGAAACATGAGAAGCTGGCTTGTTGTGTGGGCCTGGTGTCTTGCGTTATTTAGGAGAAGGGAATTCAGCTTTACATTCATTCAGTAAACTTCTGTCAAGCCCGTTAGGTGCCGGGCACTGTGCTGAAATACTTTGCAAACTACGTTTTATTGGTCCTCAGAACAATCGCGTGCTGTAATCATGGTCGTCTTGAAAGAAGAAGAAACGGAGACAACAGGTTAGGTGGCTTGCTCAGGGACCCTAGTAAGTGTGTGAGGCTGGCGTGGAGGACACGGAAGTAAAATGGGCTCCTCCGGGTCTGCAGGATCTTTTGGAAGATGGAAGGTGGAGTCCTTATGGTACAAGGTTCACTTTGTGACTTTAGAACAATTGAAGTGGGCGCCATAAACTGATAGGATGCCTCTGTCCATTAGACTTCCTTGCCAGTGAAGTAGTCTTTTTTTTTTTTTTTTTTTTTTTTTTTGGTTATTTTCCTTTTCTGTAACTTCTCCAAACCCTGCCTTTGGGTCGACAAGTTGGGGAAGGAATATGATATTCGGGAGCTACTGATCCCAAACCCCGGAGCAGAATTGGTGTTCTTGGAGGGTTTAATGTTCTCTGATCATGGCTTCCCAGTCAGCCTCGGGCCTTGATGTCTGTGTGAGCAGAGCCCAAACTCGGTGCTCACTGGGACTGAGCTGGAAAGGTTCTGAGCAGGGCCCCAGTGACAGTGTCGGAGAACCAGTCTGAGACGGGGGAGGCCGGTCACAAAAGGCCCCACAGTGCCCTTGAACAGTCTCCTGAACTGGGGAGAAAGGGGGATTTTTCTAAAGTTTTGAAATGAGAGGGTTTGGACTGGGAGTGTTTGGGACATCTGGCCCCTTGGACACTCCGTGCCCTTTCACACTCCCAGAGGCTGTGGGTCGATGGCCCTCCTGCCCTGGCTGCTTGGGAAGCCGCCTTTGTCCAGGACGGGGGACGCCGGTCTGACCGAGTGGGTGGGTGAGCCGAGCTCCCCGAGGGCAGGGGCCTTGCTCACTTTTAACGTCCCTCCGTGTTTGGAAAAAATGAGGTTTCTGCAGATGGCAGGCGAGGCCTGTGGTGGAAACGGGATCCCGACTCGTTTGGGGAGGGGGGAGAAATAGGCGCTGTCACAGTCGTGGTTTGGTTAGTGAGGGGGTTTCTGTGAACACTAAGTCCGGCAGGTGTGTGGGGCCTGTGTCCCGCCCTTCGAACTCGGTTCTGAAACAGAAGGAGCCCCGGACTCGGAGGCCTCGGTCCGAGCTGGGCCGGAGTCTCTGTGGCCGGAGGCCGCTCTGCCCCTCTTGGCACCTTGCTCTTCTCAATAAAAGGCAGCGCTTGGTGAGATGGTCCTGGAAGGCTTGTTTCAGCTCTCAGTCCTCGGGCCTGGGACGTGGCCCTTTAGTAAAACACTGTGAGTGAGCACTCGGGTCCTTGGCAGCCTGTGGGGGAGTGTGTGTGTGTGTGTGTGTGTGTGTGTGTGTGTGTGTGTGTCTGTGTATGTCTCTGTGTGTGTCTGTGTGTGCACATGCTCACACGCACACATCTGTACAGACTGTCCCCGTTAGCGCTGTGGATTCTGCCCTACAACCTCTGGCCCGTTGGGTTCCTTCCTGGGTCGGTGCTCCCTCCTTGTTCAGCTGGTCCCTTGCCCTGCCTCCGAGTGGGTCTCCCCACTTTTGCGACCCCTTCCCCCCCTCTCCCCCTCTGTCCCTCGCCCATCTCTCACTCAGCGAGTAGCAGATCACGGGGTCCCTTGTTCCAGCAGCTTCCTGGTTCCCTTTTGCCTCTGAGATGAAGTGCAAACTCCGCTTGGGACAGCGTTTGTAGCCTCTCACGCAAGCATTCTCCATTCCAGCCCGGCCGGCCTGTTGGGCCTCTGCTTGGACGGCGCCCCCGCCTGGGACCCCTCCCCTTCATGGCCGTGCTTGGGATGCCCCAGCCCCCGTAGTGCAGGGCCCCCTCCCCAGGCCTTGCTGGCCTGCCCCTCCCCCAGCATCACACAGAGTTGGGAACGGGATTTTCCCTCCGTAGAACGAACGCTCCTTGTCTTTGTGTCCCCGGAGCCGGCGCAGTGCCCGGCCCGTAGTGGGGACTTGCTAAGTGCTAATTACATAGAATTTAGTTCATCCTGCTTTGTAAGCGTTGCTGCTGTGGTGAGAAAAATTCTTATGATGAATAATATCTCTGCTTTGTCAAAGGTGCGAGAGATGGTTTTTTCCTGTTTTTCCTAAGGAATTTTAAAACGCAGTAGAAAGAATGCTGGATTCAGAGCCCTCGGAATCAGCCGCCCTGGCCCTGCTGTCCATTATGTGGGTGACCTCTGGCCGCAGCTGTCTTTGCCTCTGTTTACCCCTTTGTAAAAGAGATGGTTGGCCCAGACAATCTCGGAGCTTCTTTCTCGCTATGAATCTGATCTTGTGGAACCACTTTCCTATATTAAGTTTCCTCAGGAAGTGATTTGCCCTGGTTAACTGCCATGTCTTAAAAAAAGAAGACTCCCAGCTGACACTGGGGCTTTAAGAAGGAGCTGGGAGGTCCATCCCCGGCTTTTAGGCAGGCCACACGGAGCTCAGCCAAGTATAGAAATAGAAAGCTGCTAGAAAGCAGTCCTTAAAAGCCTGCCGAGGTGGGATTCCACTTTCCAGCTGCTTTAGACTCTCGGCACTGGGCACCTGAGGGAAGTTTTTCTTTACATTCAACCCAATGAAAATGGGATTGGACGTTGTAGAATGGCCGTCCATCCAGCCTGAGGCTCTCCCCCTTCAGCATAGAGCTCGGCTCTTTGTGCTCCAGGGGTGGCTGGTTGGGGCGGTGGGAAAACCAGAGCGATAGAGGCCCAACGTGGTGAGGGTGGGGAAAGGGGCTAAAGAGCATTTAAATGCAGACCCTTTATTTTAAAAGTGGAGCCAACTGAAGCCCAGAAAGCACTTACTTGTGGCAGAGCCAGTTTCCCTCTAAACTCATTGCTCTTTTTACTATAATATCTGTCTCTAGACCAAATCCAGATTATAAAAGCTTAAATTACTGTCAATCTTTTATAGATTTCAGACTATAATTTAAAAAAGTAATCTATAATGAATCTAAAACTTTAAGCAAAAAACTCAAAAACCCAACCTATTAAAAAATTTTTTAAAGAGACACTTCTAACATATAGAAACTTTACCCTTTATAATGGCCATAGAGACTTTACTCTTTTGTGTCCCAAAGAGTGTCTTAGACAGCTGGACACTCTTAGGCCACCTTATACCTGATCAAGAAGCTGCTAATCCTAGAGCATCCCCACCCAGTGGCCATCCAGCCTTCACTTACAGACCTCCAAGCAGCAAAGGACCCTAACCACTTCCAAGGAAGCCCATGATATCATGCCAGAATTTGCCTCTCTGTAACTTCCACTGTTGGAGACCCTTCAAATACCCAAAGACATTAGTTGTTTTTAGGATTATTTTTATTTTGAAATGAACACCAAATAAAATGAGCATTTCTAAATACCTAGTAGGACAGAGAAAAAGAGATTTGTATGAGGAACTGAATGCCGTATAGTTAGTTTTTCTTTTTAAATATCAGTTCAACATGTCACTTTCTAAGTTGTTCTGCTTGCCCAAGATCCTTGTTGGTCTGCCTTCGGTCGCTTGAAGACATTTATCATAGTCCTCTGGTGCTTCTCCAGGCTGCACATCCTCAGTACCTTGTATGGCATAGCTTTGAGACCTTTTCCTGTTCTTTTTGGGATCTTCTTAAGGGATCCTCTCCTATTGATAGTTTGGCTGAGTGAGAAGCATTCCCCATAGCTTTCCTTGTGTTAATTTTGGCTCCTGGAAGTGTGTATGGAGGATGATACATAAAGGAGAGGAAAAGGGATTTGGGACGAAAGTGGAGAGCCTTGAGATTGAAGGGTTATAATAGCTAGCATTTATATAGTGTATAATTGAGGTCGCTGTTTTTGATCTTCACAGGAACCCATTGAGATAGGGGTTATTATCTCTCATTTTACCTAGGAGTCTGAGGGAGGTCAAGGAGCTTTTTCAAGGTTACATAAACAATAAGGATCTGAGGCAGGATTTGAACTCAGACCTTCCGGATTCTCTGTTCACTAAGTCACAGTGTATAGTGGTGTGCCTCTTTGCTTCAGCTTGCCTGTTGTTAAGTGAAAGGTAGTGACTGCTCAGGAGCTAGAGCTACATCCCAAGTAGACTGGGACGGCTCCTTCATAGACTAGAGTGGATTCTTTCAGGGCTATGGAATATTTGAGACACGAGGGCCATAAAATACCAGAGCTGGCAGAGACAGAGAAAGCATCTACCCATTTCACAGATGGGCAAACAGAGTACCAGAGGGGAGAAATGGCCTCCTGAAGCCATTCTGAAATGAATTCTGAAGCTGGTTTACTTCTTTTTTCCCTGGAGGCCTTCTCTTTCCTCATAGCAAGCTGACCTTTCTTTCTTAACTGTGGTTGATAAATAAAGGATGAGCTGGTCTGACTTGTGGCCAGTTTGCCCCAAAGAATGCTGCTGGTTTTCCAAGACTCTTGGGACTGACGCACGGGTCACCTGCCAACAGATTACATATGGCGGTAGAATGAGGGCACCCGGGAAGGAAGAGGCCCCCTCCTGGGCCCTAGCAAGTTGCTTCCTGTCAGTTAATTTTCCCACTCCCTTTGTGAGTATTTTGTGGTGGTTATTGATAGAAAGGATGGGTTTTTAAAGGCATCAGACTGGGGCCAGGAGTTTTTGTGGTTGGTTGTCTAGGCCCCCCGGTCCCCTGAAGAAAGCCTGGTTCAGGCTTCCACTTGCCTCTCCCTACTGACCTCCCCTCCTGGGCCCAGGCCCTTCTTATTCTCTCTCCTGAGCCAGGCTGCTCAGCTCTGGCCCTCCTCGGGCTCCTGCCTCAGACCCTGGACCCTGCCGGGTGGCTTTTACCACAGGGTGCAGGGTGCCCCAGGGTCTCCCCCTCCCCCGCCAGCTTCCATATAATACACCTGTTGTGGCTGGCTCTGCCCCGAAGCCTTGAGTGGCTCCCGTCCCTGGGCGTGCTGGTGGCCAGTGCCCCTTCTGCCTTCCTCCTACTCTCTCGTGTTCCTTCCTCTGACTGCTCCGGCTGAACTAGACAACCCCTGTCTCTGGGACACGCTTGGGATTGCTGTCCCCCCACTTTCCTCCCACTGCCTTCTCTTCCTGAAATACCCTCTCTCCTGCTTTCCCCCATCATATCTGTCCCCATTCTTTCAAGTCCAGCTGCATTCCCGCCTCCTACAGGAAGCCTTCCTGGATGCCTCTGTCCTTACCACTACTGACCTTTCCCTCCTTTTGCCCTTAGCTCTGGGCCTCCCCAAGGGGCTGCTGTAAACTAGCCTGCGCTGTTACCCGCAGGGGGCTGCAAGTTCTGTGGAATCTCCTGCACGCTGCCCTCCTGGAAGGCCCAGCACAATGCTTTGGACCCTGTGGGGCAGAACTCCAGCCCGAGGCGGGGGGAGAGGAGGGGCTCTTTCTCCTGTGTCCCTGAGCAAGACAAGGGGCCTAGGAAGGACTGGGCCAGTTCCTTCTTCAGGGGCAGCTGGGCAGTTCAGCGGGCAGCTCTGGGTCAAGCGTCATGGCCTCAGACCCTTACTGGCTGTGTCGTCCTGGGCAACGTCACTCTGTCGGAGCTTCCTCTTCTACAAGGGGGGCCCCGCTAGGAGCCCCTACCTCCCGGGTGGTTGTGAGGCCGAATGAGCGAGACAGTGTGTGTGAATGTTAGCGAGGGCTCCCCAGGACACGAGGGTGTCCCCTGCCCAGTCTATCCCGCCACTGGCTTGGGTCATCTCCTGTGATTTCCCCTAAAGCCGTATAAAGAACGGAGGCACCTGTGGGGCTCATGCCTTAGAGGAAGGGGGGCCCAACTTTCCTTCCGCCCTGCCCCGATCCCCAGGGCTCCAGAGCGCGGAGAAGGTAGGGAAAGAGGGGGCTGCACTTGTCCCGTTGGCTCACGGCCACTGTGGCCGCAGCTGCTCCAGCCCTTACAGCAACTTGTCTGGGACGAAAAAAGCCATGTCCGTGGGCCCCTAGTTTTGAGAGCCTGATGTTGACCTGACACCGGGGGCGCGCTCATCGAGACAGATGGAGCCCCTGGCTGCGCTCACCGACTGCCCCGACCTGAGGCCTCCGAATTCACTTGTGCTTTGTTAAGTGGAGTCCCGAGTCCCTCTGAAGCATGAGGTGTGAGGCCCTCTTTGGACAGGTGGGGCTATGGGGAGGGTGGAGGCTGGTTAAGTCTTAGTGTGGGGGGCTCTGGGGAAGACAATGAGCCCTGGGGCCGGAGGCCAGAGGAGGGCTCTGGAAGCCAGGTGTCTTTTCAGGGCTGCTCTTGTTATCTGAGGGGGCCCTTTGTGGCCAGAGGCCTGGAAGCTTCTGTCTGGGGCTCATGCTCTGGACCAGCTGTGGCTGCTGCTGCTGTGTGTCCGTTCTTTCCCACAGGCGTTTATTTAGTGCTGGTTGAACGTGCTGGAGATGTAGTGAGGGAAAGCAGCCAGCCCTGCTCTCAGGGAGCTTCCAGGATGTTACCATTTCCAGTGCAGTTTCAGAGGTGCTGATTTGGGCCTCATCCTGCATGAGGGCCGAGCGGGGTGAAACAAGCAGCTGTGTGGCCTGTGCGAGCCTTCTCCTGTCACCCTGGGTCTGCTTCCCTCTCTGCAAGTGTTTGGGGGAGCCTCAGGAGACGCCCCTTCTCAGAATCCTGGCTTTAAATAAAACCCATAGGATGACAGTTGAAATACATGTATTGAAAGATGACAAAATCAAGTTCATAGACTGCAGGTAAAGAATCTAAATTGAGGAGAGATCCCAGAGAGATTCAGCAATCACTAACTTGACAATCTTATTATCCTTGACCAGGTTCCTTCTCTTCTCTGAAACTCAGTTTCTTGATCTGTGAAATGGGGATAATGCAGATCTCAGTTTGAGTCACAGGGTGTTTCTGAGGAAACCCTGAAATCCAGAAACTTGAGCTGCTAACATCAGAACAGATAATAGGTATAAAAATGTTTGGTTAAAAACAAAGCACTGTACAAATTGTAGTGAGAACTTTATTTCAAGTAGATGGAGTTTCAGATGTTGCCCTCACGATAGCTCTATAAGGGATGTAGGCCAGTTGTCATTTGCTTCATCTTATAGATGAGGACAGTTAAGATCACAGAGGCTGTCTTAGGACTTGAACCCCAATCTTTGGAATTCAAATGCAGCCCTTTTCCTGTTAGTACCATGATATTCTTCATGAGCAGCAGCAGCAGCACCTCTTCACAATGTGTAGTGTTTTAAGTGTTTCCACAAAATAGGAAATTATTATTCCTGTTTTTAATGTTTTTAAACTATGACACCATTTCTATAGCATTCTAAATAATGCTCAAGAAATAGAGAACAGTGTGAAGAGGCTTGTAAATTATTTAAAGGAATTCCAGAGATTTCCCAACCTTTTGAGGAGGAGAATTCATTTCAGTTCAGTGGGTATTTGTTGAGTGTTGGCTATTGAGCACTGTGCTAACCACTGGGGTTACAAAGATGAAAATAAAGGAGTTTCTTTCCTCATAGAACTTAGACTGTGGAGGAAAACTGACTTGTCATTTCTACAAAGCCTTGACAGATGCTCTTTCACCCCAACCAGAGAGATGGGGGAGCAGCAATGACCTGAGTCAATGGCAAAACCAGGGGGAACAGGGACCACTGCTTGTGTCTATGCTGCTGTCTTTGAAGCCTATTTATGGACACCTACAGATAAATCTTCACCATCTGCTGGGGTGGTCCCTTACTCCGCTCAGTCGGTGTGACTTTGGTTTTGTAGGGCATGGTGTGACAGACTTGACTTGTTATCAGGCTGTCTTGGACTGAAGGTGGTTAGCTATGAATGCCCTTCAATCGGTCCAAGGCCGAAGGTGATTAGTTATGAATGCCCTTTCCACCCCTCTCTCCTCCTTGGATTTCCTCCTGAGAGGGATTCCAGTGGCAGAAGTAGAGCGTGATTCCCATGAAGAAAACACAATTATGTAAATCCCACTGTAGGAGATGAGTCAGGACACCCCCACAGTTATTCTGTCCTTGAGTTGAATTTAGAGTAAGGATCTGTGGGTTTGAGGAGAGAACTTTCAGTTAAGTCTAGAAATCCCAGGGATTCCCAGAGAGGGGTCTGTTGGGGCCACAAACTGGTTAACCTTCTAAATGAGGAACAGAGATAAAGAAATTGCTTTTACTGTTTGCAGTTCCATTTACTTTAATGTCCTGAGTTATGGCGGCCTGAGAGTTAGGTACAGGAACATTTATTTCCATCCCAGAATGTTAGAGCTAAATGACATGCAATCCACTATTTACTGGACAGGCTGTCCTTCTATGCTATGACGAGAAGATCCATTCACCTTCCACGTGGAAGATCTTTAGTGATGGGGAATTCATGGAGTTGTAACGAGAGCAGGGCCATCGGACCTTTTCCTCAGGTTTACTGATAATTGTGACAGACCTTTCTCAGGGCAGAAGCAGAGCTTCATGTCAGTTTCACAAAACTGGTGAGTCCCAGGAGGAAGCTCTCAGGTACTGGACCTCCTTCCTCGCTGCCCTTCTTCCTGAGCCCGCCCCCAAGGGCTTTGTCCCGGCTTCTCGGACTCTTTGTCCTTGTGTCGCTTCGCCCAGGTGATAACAAGACGCCTAGTAACCCACTGGCTCTTGAAACCGCCCGTTCCATTTTTGGGCAGCTCTCATTGTTATGAACTTTTCCCCATTAATTGAGTTGAAATCTGCTGACCCTCCAGAACAGAGCAGGACCGGAAGAGTTTCTCTTCAGCCTGATAGGCCTTCATAAAAAAAAGACTTAGCCAGGGGTCATGTTACTTCTAAGTCTTTTCTTCTCCAGGATAGACACGTGCCCTTTGTCTCAGGGATCCTTGTTTGGCCTGCTCTCCACCGTCCTGGTCATTTTCCTCTGGACACACTCCAGTTTGCCAATTAGGATAAAACTCCTCTGTTCTGTGTCAGCTACAAGACGCACCCGGCTCCTAAGCGAAGGAGATCAGGTTTCTTCTTGTTGACTCTGACAGTTTATAAGAAATTTCTGCACGTTCTGAGGGTGTTTTCGCCTCCCTCCCTGAGCGCTGGTGGAGGTGTGTGTGATGCATCAGGTATCATGGCATCTCAGCAGGCATCTCTGGGCCCTCCCGAGTCTGGCTGGTTCAGAGGTCCTTCCCTCTGCTCCTTTCCGTTTCCAGGTGGCAGCTGGGTAGTAGATTGGCTGTGTCTCAGCCTGCCTGGATGAGGGGAGACCCTCCTAAGAGAGTCTGCTTCTCCCCAACCCGAGGCTCACCCAGGAATAGCTTGTTAGCTGGGAGGGGCCTTGGGACACCTGGAGCTGGCAGGGCCTGGCCCACAGACGGCATGTGTCGAAGCCGGGAGGGGCCTTGGGGATGAGATGTTAGAACTGGAGAAACCTCAAGAACACGGGGCAAAGCTCGCCAGAGCCACAAGAGATCTTGGCGTTCAGGAGGGACAGACCATGTTCCTCATAGGGGAGAAATGGAGGACAAGAGAAGGCAGCTGCTTTGCCCAAGGCCATAGTGAGCTGGTGGCACACAGGGTACTAGAAGTTGGGGGGGGCAGGGCCAGGAGGCCCAGGCATGGGGTCCGGAGAGGAGCGCAGACTCGGGGTTGTTCCACTTACTGGCTGCTCGATCTTGGCCAGATCGCTTCCCTCCTCTGCACCTCGGTTTCCTCCTCTGTGAGATGGGGGGTGATGGTGACATGGTCTCTGAGCGAGAGTGCTCTTTCTTCGGTGACAGGCTGCGTCCTATCAGTGGAGAGCTAGGCCAGCTGGGATGACTTTACACCCGCGGGAGCACGTGGCACAGCCTCCATGGGCACAAAGGGAGGGGCTGGCACCTCCTTCTCCAGAGGAGGTATCTGTACAATGTGGTCTTGGACAAGGAGCCCCCACACTACTGACATAATCATTATTATTAACAATTATTAACATGTTTTTGTACATATAACTTGCTAAGGTTCTACCTGTGTTATTTCATTTGACTCTCACAGCAGCTCTGTGAAATGGATGCTATTTATGTCCTTTTTCAAATGAGGAAACTGAGGCAGATAGTGTGAAGTGACTTGCCCAGGGTCACGCAGTTAGTAAGTATCTAAGGCTAGATTTGAACTCAGGTCTTTGACTCTAGACCCGATTCTGTCCCATTGTACTCCTTGGCTGTCTCTTAGCATCATGGGTAACTAGGTGAGCCCAGGTATGCCGACTCAGCTTTAGGTCCAAGTTCCTTCTTGCAGTTCCTGGAACCAGTTCAGTTGGTGTTCCTCAACTTGGCCTTGGAAACACCCAGCTTAACCCCCCTCCTATTTCTGGTATTGTTCTGATTCTTCGTCTGCTCCCTTGATTCATATACTCTGGGTTTCCCCCACTTTCCACATGCTTTTTCCCCTGTTCCTGCCTTTAATATTTCTCTAGTGGGCTGTTGACCTCAGGCCTTCCATTCTGGGTCAAGTGGAGAAACCCATTCGTCTCCCTCTCTCAGCTCTCCCTTGACTCATGGGGAAGAAGAGGCAGGGGCAGTGAGAGGAGAGAAGGGGGGACTGGGCCCCTCCTCCGTCCCTCCACATGGCCTTTGGACAGTGATGTTGGGGAGGAAGGAAACTGGGGTCGCCTCTTTGGGGGCATCAGGATGGATGCCTGTGTCGTTTTGAAACAAAACTTTGTTCTGCTCTCACTATGCCCAGAGCTCCTGGGACCGTGCACAGGAGGATGCAGCATTTGCATTTGGGGGGGGGGGGGACTGTGATTTCAGTGGTTAGGAAACTTCCTCCTATCCGTGCAGATCAGGACCTGCTCAGCAGCTCACTGACTTAGAGAACTGCATTTCTTATTGTCTTTAAAAAAAATTGAGCTAGGTTCTGGAAAAAAGAGTGAAATTATGAGAAAGCTTTCCCCCTCCTCCCAACCTGTAATGTGTTTGGGGATGCAGAGGGATGTGCGCGTCCTTAATCTCTCTCCTCAGTCTCGCTCTCCTTCTCTCTGTCTCTGTCTCTCCACACACAGATGCCTATATTTGCCTGTGTGCACCCGAGCACATAACACACTCTTTCAGAACCGAAGCCATTTAAAATGCGTGTTCTGAGAAGGAGCCTGTGCTGCTGCCCGGGACTCTCCCAAATGCCCCAGACCCCCCCAAGGCCAAGCACACGGGGCTCCCAGGGCGGCTGCTGCAGGGGTTCCTGAAAGCCCCGGGCCGAGCTCTCGGGCCACGTGACCCGGCTGATTCCGCTCTGGGCTTGCCGTAATTTGGCACCATTGTTGCCCCAGCTGTCTGCAGCTGTGTGCTCATTCTGCCTGTCCTCTGCAGTGAAGATTACCAAGTTTATTTTGAGGCATGAAATTTCCTGAAATGGGAGATTGCAGAAGAACTCAAGCAGAAGGGGAAGAATAGAAAAGCAGTTGGAGCTCTGGAAGTTGGTCCGTGACAGAGGTCTGGGCGTCACAGGGAGCGATGGAGCCCTTCGCTTCTGTCCTGTCAGAGGTCTCGGGAGGGAGAAAGGAAAGCAGGGCAAGTGTTGGGTTCAGGGAAAGCAAGCTCTTCCCCTCCTCAGCATCCCTCCAGGGGTCTATGGCGGCTCCGGCCCATAGAATTCTCGCCCTCCCAGGTCAGGCCGGCGGGCAGCTCGTGAAGGGCTGTCCCCGACTCCGCTCTGAGGCCGGGCCTCTTCCTTAGGCCAGTCCTGGCTTCCTGCCTGTCGGCTCCTGCTCCTGGCTCATGGGTCCTCTCCTTGCTGGGGCATCTGCGGGTTTCCCTGGGCTCTTGGGATCCCCCCACCCGCCGAGTCCTCCCCCGTGGATGGCGCGTGTGAGAGCGGGATGGGGCGTCCGTCCTGTGGGTTCAGGATGGGGAGGGAGAGCTGGGTCCTTCCCAGAGAGGTGAGAGGCCTAGGAACCACGTGGCTGGCCCGGAGTTGGACGGCGGTCTGGCTGTGTTTGGCTGTCACCCCTCGTCCCTCTATTCTCTTGTAACGTTCTGTTGTTTCATTTGTCGCCTAGCTTTATGCCAGTACATACGGGCTTCTAAAGCCAGGGATGGCAGCAGCCCTTTCATTGCCAGTACAGCAGAAGGTAAACACCAGCTCGGCCCAGAATGACCAGAGCTTTCTGGTGGTTCTTGTAGGGGGCTCTCTGTGATGTCTTGTGCCCTTTGACCTTCTAACTTTCCAGCTCCTCTGGGAACTGTTAGTCTGCCTCTCTCTAGGTGGCGGGTGCTCTAATGCTCTTCCTTCTGTTTCTGTATTTACTTAATAATGTTTAAGTTTCAAAAGCCTCTAACCCAAGTGGGGAGGGGAGACAAGAGAGGAATTCATGGGATTTCATGTTTCTGAACTGATAAGACAGACGCCTCATTTGATTTGCTTATTAAAAAAAAGACAGCACACCAAAAATCTGTTTTTCTGTAACTCTTGTATCCTTTTTGTCTCTTTGTGCTTTTCGGAGCCGTTAGAAATGCAGATTGCATTAGGATGCAAAGCAATTTATGGTTTTGCCCTGTCACCAGCGCAATACCAAACAAACACGAACCAGCTTTGAGGACTTGCCTTCCCTGGGATTGAGTTTCCTTCATTCTCATAACCATCCTCTGTCACCCCTACCCTCTCCACACCAAAAAAAAAGGGAATGAGAACTACTGGGTTTGTATTTCTCTTCCCACTGTAAAGAAAAGCACAGACAGATAGCAGTGTCCTACATAACCGCTGCTAAACCGTTTCCGCTTCCTTCCTGCCCTAATCACCTCGCTGCTCTCCTTGGCTAGATGCTGGCCCACTAACCCTGCTGCCTGCCTTCCTCTGTCTGGCCGGCGGCCCGCCTCGGCCCCTGGCAGCCCCGGAGGAGCTCTTCCAGACTTTTCACCGTCTGTTTTTTCCCCCCAGGAGAAAATTTTGAGCAGACACCCCTGAGACGGACATTCAAATCGAAGGTTCTTGCCCGATACCCTGAGAATGTAGAATGGAATCCTTTTGACCAAGATGCGGTGGGAATGGTGAGTACGAGCCTGGAGAGCTGGGGCCACTGCGAGCCGAGGCTGCGGGCTGGGAACAGCGAAAGCTGAGCTGGTTGTAGTAATCGGAGGAGGAGGAGGAGGGCCTGAGCGGCCAGACGCCCCGCGCCGCTGTGACCACAGACCACATCTGTTGAGGGCTGACACATGCTGACCCAGATACATCCTGCAAACAATTGCAGGTAGCTTGGCCCAGTGGTTCGGGGCCCGGGTTCAGAGCTTACCTCAGTGACATCTCCTGGGCAAGCCCTCCTCCTTCATGACCACAGCCAGCAGAGCCCTGGCTCCTCTGCACCAGTGGTGGGAGTTTTCCACCCTGCTGCGGTCAGAGGTCTGGATCAGAACCAGAGCACAGTAACAAGTGACAGCTTCAAAATGCCCGTGGAGCAAGTGCCTGCTGGGTGCAGGCCCTGGGGGAGATGCGGATTTCAGAGACGATCCCTCTGTGCTCTGCTGTAGCTCACAGACTCGTGGAGGGGGCGGGGCTGGGGGAAACAGAGCAGGACACAAACACTGGAGGATGAAATAATGTCTAGCATGGATTCCCAGGAGTGCAAGGTGAGTTTACAGGCTAGCTAGTGCAAGCCCCTACCCAGTGACAAGTCCATTCTGCAGCATCCCCTTGTACTGCTGGGATGTCACTCCCTTATAACTGGAGCTCCTTCCTCATTCCCTCCTGTAGCACCCTAGTGCCCCCATACGGGGTCTTGTAACTGAATGTGTGGGTCACAGAATTCTATATTTTATCTATGTATTAGGAGCCATGTTTTATTTGTATATACCTATATACTTGAGGTCACATAAAAATTTCTTGGGAGAAAAAGAGTTGTCAGTGGGAAAAGTTTAAGAAGCACTACCATGATGGAGTGGGAAAAGTGCTGGATTTGGGGTCAGACCCCAAGTTAGACTCCTGGATCTGGCCACTTGGCCAGACTCCCTCCCTCTTGTGACTTTGGGGAAGGCATTTCCCCTCTATTGGCCTCAGTTTCCTCATCTGTAAAAGGCAAGGAATTTGGACTGGATGACCTCCCAGCTTTTTCCCAAGTCCATGAGCCTATGAAAATTCCTTCACTTATTGAGCTGAAATCAGCCTTTGTATTTACACCAGGATTTTTCTTTTGCTTTTTGTGTGCTGGATCTGTTGGACAGTCTGGTGAAGCTTATCAACTCTTCTCAGACATGTTTCCAAATGCATAAAACAAAATACTCAGGATTGCAAAAGAAAAAAAGATACTAAAATTCGCTTACTTAAATTTTTTTTTAAAGGTCATAGACCTGAGTTTCAAAACTCTTGCTTCACATCTATTTCTCTTGGCTCAGCGCTGCTCTCTGGGCTAACCAGAAATCACCCAATTCTCTTCCAAATGATGGTTCTTCCAGCCTTTGGAGGTGGGATTGTGATCTTCCTATCTTCTCCAGGATAATGTTTTCTGACTGCGTCATGTGAACGTCAGATCATGTGGAGATTCCCCCCCCTCCCCACCGTGTTTTTGTGTATCACAGAGCAGCTGAAATGGAAATCTTAGCCTTATCAACACTCTGGATGACTTTTCACGGCTGATATATAATACCATCATCACATGTTTGAATAAGCATGAGAGGCAGTGCGGTCTAACGGAGGGAGAGTTGCTCCTAGAATTGGGAGGACCCCTCCCGGTTCTTTGTGGCCGCTCTCTGAGAGTTTAAGTCGCAGACCTCCTTCCTCTGTGTTGTGACTCTGGTTCCTCACATACCCTGAGAGGCAGACCACGCAAGGGACTAGAAGCTCCATTTCGCACAGTGGAGGAGACGCAGCTGCCGGAGTAGGGGTGTCTGCCCCGGGATCTGGCCGGGCAGTCTGGGTCTCCCATCCACCAAGGCTGTGACTGACCAGGACGCACAGTGGCTCCGGATAGCCCAGTTCTTGGCTGTCAAGGACAGAGCCTGACTCCGGGCATTGTGCTTCCAGAACAGCCTGTGCTGGTCCTGAGCAGGCTCATAATTGTGCCCTTGTAGGCCTGAGAAGGGGAGGGGCCGGCCATGGGTCGGGATGCTCCTCATTTCCCGAGGTCCCTCTCCTAGAGAAGAGAGGCACATTTTCCTCCTCCCGAGTCTGTTATCTTTTTGCTTTTACACAATTTAAGACAAAATCAGGGGCTGCCCTCAGGATGGCCCCAGGCCTTTGGCTTTGGCCTGTTCCTTCCTCCGCCTGACTGCTCCCTTCCAAAGGCTGTGTGAGGATGTCATCTCCTCCCCGCATGTGATCTGTTTGCAGCGTTTTGTAGCTCGTGAGGGAAACAGATATTTGCCAGCCTCTGGCGGGGCAAGAGGAGGGGGATGGGGTTTCTGCACTCCCTTCCCTCCCGTCTTCAACAACTGTTGTTCCACTGGAGCCACGGCTGTTTGGGGAGAAGCGTAGGTAGTGAGCTGTGGGTCTCCCCCTTCTCAGGGCCCCCTGCAGAGGAGGGTTTATGGAAGCCTGGGGGGTAAGAGGCAAGTCCCCAGAAGTCGGATTGTTTAATGGAAGGGCTGCGGAGTTAGGGAGGATAATCAGGGTGTGGGGTGACAACCAGCCGTTCCACATGTGTACTGACTGGGCTTTGGCTGCCTACATCCTTGAGCTTTGGGTTTGGGCGGGGAGGCAGGGGCTTCTCAGGTGCATCAGTTCAGTCTGAAAGATGACACAGGGAAAGCTGCTCCAGGCTGTGCTGCCTGAGGCTGGATCTGGGGAGAGGCTCTCTGCTTGTCAGGGACGCCCCGAGGGCCTGTGGCCTCTCTCCCAGTGTCTCTTAGGTGCATGTGGATTCCTGGCAAGTGAGCTCCTAGGAGGGAAGGGGCGAGTGGCCCTCCCGGGGCCCTGGAGCCCAGCACGGGCTCAGACTCTTTGTTTAGCTCACGTGCACAGATCCAAACCCTCCCCCTCCCCCCCACCCCCCATTCCTCCATTGGTATTCCTAGGTGTGTATACACAGACACATGGAGCTTAAACCCCACTACCTCCCTGAAACATTCAGTGGTTCTTTGGGCCAAAAGTCAGCTCTTTTGCTCTTCTCATGTTTCTTTTTTTAAAACTTGATTTTTATTTTTGTTTTAACATCATTTAGATTTATTTCCTTCCCCCTAATCTGTAGTTATCACTTATCAAAGAAAAATTTTTAAAAAGAAATTTGAGGAATAAGAGAAAATCCTTAAAACTTATCAATGTTTTGACAAAAAAAATCTGGTTTTTTATGCCGAGTTCCATATCTGTGGGCCTCCACCTCTGCAAAGGAACCAGGAGAGGAGTCATCTGGTATCCCTTTTTGGGGGTCATTTTGGGGAGCATTTCATTCTTTGCATTTACATCATTGTCACTGTCTTGGCTCTGCTTCCTTCCCTCTGCGGGCGAGTTCTTATAAGTCTTTACAGGCTTCTCTGTTTGTTCTTTCCTCTGGCCCAGTAATAATTCAGTAAAAATCCTCCATCTTCCTTTCTTAGCACACTTTGTTCAGACCTCTTCTTTGCCCTTAATACATTTTTTGTGTTGCTGCTGTTACGTCTCATTCCCCTCTCTTTCGCTCTCCGCTACATCTTTCTTTGTCCTCCAGGGCCCAGCGTAGGATCTTGCACCTAGCTGATGCTTAATAAATGTTTGTTAGTCTAATACACTCATCCCACAAGGCACCCATGCATATAAACCCGTTTTAAATATAGAATACACATGTACTATTCTCATGCAAATTGACTCCAGATCTCTGGGAAACATCTAGAAAAATTCCCTGCTGCTGATGTCAAAAAGGTTCTGGATCATGAGACGTTAAACCCCTGAAGCTTCAGGCCCACCGATAGTTTCTTATTTTCATTTTTGTAGACAGGCTCGCAGATAATTGTCTTGGAACACACTCATTTTGACTTTGGGATTTCCAACCACAGCAATTGTTGTCACGATTCCCACTTCCTTGTGGATGTCCGGCTTACGGAATCTTTTCTTTGCATACCGGGGCTGAGAGATCAAACGATGTGACCGCCTTAGGTAGAAAGGGCGGGAGAAAGCGCAGAAGACCGTGGGGGGGCCGGTGAGAAGCCAGGCACAGGAGCCCGGCCGGCTCTGCTGGGCGGGCTCCCGTTAGCCCCCGGCTCCCTTGGGAGCTGCGTCCTGGGTGGGGCGGAGCCAGCCAGCGAGGGACCCGCGGCCCTCCCCCTCACCCCTGGCTTTCTCTTTTGCAGTTGTGCATGCCCAAAGGGCTGGCGTTCAAGACGCAGGCTGACCCCAGGAGCCCCCAGTTCCACGCTTTCATCATCACGCGGGAGGACGGCTCCCGGACATTCGGGTTCGCCCTCACCTTTTACGAGGAGGTGACCAGCAAGCAGATCTGCAGCGCGATGCAGACGCTCTACCACATGCACAACGCGGAGTACGACGTGCTGCACGCCCCCTCCGCCAACGGCCGCGAGGGGGGCGGCGGGCCCGAGGACTGCTGCGACGGCGCGCCCGGCTCCAAGCTGCAGCGCTTCAACTCGTACGACATCAGCCGGGACACGCTCTACGTCTCCAAGTGCATCTGCCTCATCGCGCCCATGTCCTTCATGAAGGCGTGCCGGCGGGCCCTGGAGCAGCTGCACCAGGCGGTCACCTCCCCCCAGCCCCCGCCGCTGCCCCTCGAGAGCTACATCTACAACATCCTCTACGAGGTGCCCCTCCCCCCGCCGGGCAGGTCCCTGAAGTTCTCCGGCGTCTACGGGCCCATCATCTGCCAGAGGCCCAGCACCAGCGAGCTGCCGCTGTTCGACTTCCCTGTGCGCGAGGTCTTCGAGCTGCTCGGGGTGGAGAACGTGCTCCAGCTGTTCACCTGCGCCCTGCTGGAGTTTCAGATCCTGCTCTACTCCCAGCGTAAGTCCGCGCGCGCCTCCCCGCGCTCCTTCCCCACCCGGGGGTGGCAGACCGTGGGGGGGGCGGACGTCACCGACGGGGGAGGGGCGGGGGGGGTTCTGCCGATGGGAGGGGCTCCGGACCGCTCCCTGGGTGGGGGGAGGGGCCGCCGTCCCCAGGATGTGGGCCCTGCGTGGCTGTGCCCCGGGGCTAGAGAAGAGCCTCGGGCGGCCTTTGCCCTTCGCTGTCTCCGGAAAGATGGGTTGCAGTTGGCAGAGGGCGCGAGGTGTCGGCTTAGGCTTCCATCCCGTCCTGGGTGAAAATAGGCTGAAAGGGACAGACGTGGCTGCCAGGCTCGTGTGTGACCTTTCATAGGCTGTGGAGGGAGGTGCAGGGGACCGGTTTATCTGTTGGCTAAAGTGAAGAGAAAAGAAAGCGCCGGGCTAACCAGCAGCCGAGCCCCTGAGAGCCCAGCAGAAGGCCGGCGGGAGGGTGAGAAGTATTCTAGACCTCGGGGCCAAAGGTCTGCCTTCGGCTCCTGGTTCAGCACTTTGGACTCGGTGCTTCCCTTCTCTGGCCTTCAGTTTCTCCATGTTATAAAGAGGGAATTAGACTAGATGGACTCTGAGGTCTTTCCCAGTCAGCAAATGTCTGTGGTCCTAAATTTGATCTCCAGGAGGACCAAGAGGACCAGTGGCATCGGAAAGGGGATGTGGCGGCATGAGGGTGAAGCGGAGCTGAGTGAGGTAGAGCTGTGCCTGAGGCCTTTCCACTAAGACTTTCTGAAACGAAGTCAGCATGAGACAGCACCCATGGGGATGAAGGCCCGAGAGCAGTGCTCCCGGGCCCCAGGCCCCTGCTCCAGCCTCACCTCATCATTGCTTGGGTTCTGATGGCCCAGAATGAAGGCAAATAGCAATCCTGAAGGTGTTCCCTTCCCGGATTGATTTTTTTTTTTGGACTACTCCATCCTGTGCCTCATTTTTTAACGACCTGAGGTAGCTTAAAAAGGCAAAGGTCTCCTACTGCACTCAGGGCCGTCTCCAGTGGTCCTGATTCTATATCTTATCACTGGGCCCAGATGGCTCCACAGGAGAAACTGAGGCAGATGACTTTGCACAGTTTTGCTTCACTAAAACCTAATCACTCACAAGTCAAGACATCACCCTCCTGCTGTCCATGGTCCTTTTCAAGAATTAAAGAATTAATTAATTTAATTAATGGCAACAATCAGACTGGCAAAAACACATATTTGGTTTTGGTTTTGGTTTTTTAATTATTTTTTTTAAAGTAATAGCTTTTTATTTTCAAAATAGATGCAAAAAAAGTTTTCTACATTCACCCATACAGAACCTTGTGTTTCACATTTTTCTCCCTCCCTTTCTCCTTTCTCCTCCTCTAGATAGCAAGTAATTCAATACATATTAAACATGTGCCCTTCTTCTATACATATCTCCGCATTTATCATGCTGCACAAGAAAAATCAGATCAAAAAGAAAAAAATGAGAAAGAAAATAAAATGCAAGCAAACAACAAAAAAATGAAAATCCTATGTTGTGGTCCACATTCAGTCTGGGTGCAGATGGCTCTCTCCATCACAA
This sequence comes from Antechinus flavipes, assembly GCF_016432865.1. Classification (NCBI taxonomy): domain Eukaryota; kingdom Metazoa; phylum Chordata; class Mammalia; order Dasyuromorphia; family Dasyuridae; genus Antechinus; species Antechinus flavipes. The sequence goes on along the minus strand of NC_067403.1, from coordinate 209,847,599 downwards.
ATCTACTGGAATTGACCTCAGTCACCTCATTGTTGAAGAGACATAGACAAAAGTACTGAAGGAAATTTTAAGAAGAAATCACTTTTAGCAAGGGAGGCAGGGGCAGAGATTGGAAAGGGCTTCTTGGAGAAGGTAGCAGCACATGAGCAGGTGGTCTGCTGGTTATAATGCTGGACCTGGAGTCAGCAAATCCTCAATTCAGAGTCTATCCTACATACGGCCTTGTAGTGTGAGCCTGGGCAAGCCACAGCCTCCCCCAGACCTCGGTGTCCTCATCTGTAAAATGGTGATAATAATACTTTAGAGGGCTGTCATGAGAATCAAATGAGACTATAAATAAAAAGCACTTTGGCAACTTTGACACATACTGTAAATGTTAGGCTTTATCATTGGGCTTTGAAGGAAAAGGATTATTTCCACAGGCAGAGAGGAGGGAGCATATTCTAGGCATAGAGCTGCTTTTGTAAGTGTGGATAGGGGGAGGTGGGGCAGGATACCCTGGGGAGGGGCCTGTCTCTCTTCAGTATCCTGTTTAATTAAGTGGATTGTCCAAGGTTGAGCAGAGGAATCGGAGATCAGGGTGCTTCTTGTCCCAGCGGTCTCCCCATGGGAGTCCTGGGGTTCCTTTCCACAAGATGTGATTGGCATTTTTAACTCTCCCAGGGGAAAGGAGGAGGGAGTAAGAGTGGGACTAGATGGATTTGAGTTCATCTGAGCTGGCAAAATTTTTTTCCTCTGCACGAAGTTGGCAGTGAGAAGTCCCCTTGCTGAGGACACAGTGGAGAACGTGTATGCTCAGAACCATGAATTCTGGGCCTGACTTCCAGTTCATTGTGAGTGAGGGAGAGTGTAATATTCTCTCTAACATGTAATGTTCTCTGCTTGGTTTACTCGGGGTCTCAGCCTTTGTCTCAGTTCAGTAATCACCATAAGTGCAGCCAGGGGTTAAAGTCCAAATCCTTTATTGTCTCTTTCAAAGTCTTATCTCCTTCACTTGGGGCTCGGCTAGCTTTCTTCAAGGCCTCCCGGAGTTGGTTTCAGTGGAGAAGTGAAGCGGGAGAGCCTGCCACTGAGGTGGTGTGAGATGGGATGAATGAATCTAAGTCCAGGGGCTGCAGCCTGCAGCCACCACAGAGATGGACCATGGAAGGAATCTCAGCCTCCGAGAGCTTCTAGTGCGCTTGTCCTGTCTGGCCCTGAGACTTCTAGCTTATGTGCCCCACACTGAGTACGAACCAATCATTACATCACTAGGAAACCAGTATTTGTTGTAGGATTAAATCGATGCTAAACTAGATTTAACCAGTGTCTCCTCAATTCCACTTAGAACCTTGTTTCAAGTTCTGGCCCATAACATCTCCTTGTTGGGATTAAATCAATCATACTGAACCATGCTAAATTAGATAATAAATTAGATAACTATTGTCTCTATCAATTCCACCGACTTAGTACCTTGTAAGAATCCTTTTTTCAAGTTCAGAGTTCTGGCCCATAACAGGAGAGTGTTTCCCAAGGTCTCTCTGTTGCCAAAGGGATTCAGCTTCTTATGCTGACCAGAACAGTGACCAAGAGTACATGCCCTTCCCAAGTGGGAGCACATTTCCCCTGGTGTAGTGGAATCGAATGAATTCTGCTAAGACAGTCAGAAGACTTGGAGGTCTTAAGTGATCTGGCACAAGCCACTTTTCTCTCTGAACCTCATTTTCTCCATCTAGGAAATGGGGGTAGTACTTTCACTCCTTATCCTACAGGGGGATGGTTGTGAAAAAATGTGCTTTGTAATTCCAAATGCATAATAATTTGCTTGAATGATTCAAGCACATTTCCTCACAAAATTTAGGAAGACTTGCATGGACTGATGAAGGGGGAAGTGAGCAGAACAGAGCAGTCTGTACATTTTTTAGGATACCTTTCTTAAGAGTTTCCAGGATTCAAAGGAGCTCACCTCTTCAGCAGAACAGAAGCAACTCCTCTGCTGTGTATTGTTCATGGCACACAAGGGGTGAAGTCAGGAAGGACCTTTGGAGATGGCCTGCTTTTGCTCCTTTATTACACAACATGTGAAAGTGGAAGGCTGACAGTCCTATAGAAATTTAGGTGCAGAGTCAAGAGTAATGACCAGGCCGCTTGAGCTCCCATTGATCTTTCTATTCTACCATGTTGATTTAGAAGATCAAAGCTGGTACAGAAACATCGAATCCTTTAGCACAAGGCTTCTTAAACTTTTTCCACTCGTGACCCCTTTCTGCCTAAGAAATTTTTCTTTGACCCCTGTATGTACAGGCATATAAAATAGGTAAACAAATCAAACATTTACTGTTAATAAATCATTATTTCATGACACTCACATTCCAATTATGAGACCCTATATGGGTTGTGACCCACAGTTTAAGAAGCTGGACTTTGAAAGGTAAGATTGGCTGTGATAGGAAATTGGTGTTATCTTTGTTTACATTGGGATGGAGCCTAGAGCTGAGATTTCATTCTTTTTTTTTTTTAATATATTTTATTTTATTTTATTTAATAATAACTTTATATTGACAGAATCCATGTCAGGGTAATTTCTTTACAGCATTATCCCTTGCACTCACTTCTGTTCTGATTTTTCCCCTCCCTTCCTCCACCCCCTCCCCAGATGGCAAGCAGTCCTATACATGTTAGATATGTTGCAGTATATCCTAGATACAATATATGTTTGCAGAACTGAACAGTTTTCTTGTTGCACAGGGAGAATTGGATTCAGAAGGTATAAATAACCCGGGAAGAAAAACAAAAATGCAAATAGTTCACATTCGTTTCCCAGTGTTCTTTCTTTAAGTGTAGCTGCTTCTGTCTATCATTTATTAATTGAAACTCAGTTAGATCTTCTCTTTGTCAAAGAAATCTACGTCCATCAGAATACATCCTCATACAATATTGTTGTTGAAGTGTATAATGATCTCCTGGTTCTGCTCATTTCACTTAGCATCAGTCCATGTAGGTCTCTCCAAGCCTCTCTGTATTCATCCTGCTGATCATTTCTTACAGAACAATAATATTCCATAACATTCATATACCACAATTTATCCAGCCATTCTCCAATTGATGGGCATCCACTCAGTTTCCAGTTTCTAGCCACTACAAACAGGGCTGCTACAAACATTTTGGCACATACAGGTCCCTTTCCCTTCTTTAGTATCTCTTTGGGGTATAAGCCCAATAGAAACACTGCTGGATCAAAGGGTATGCACAGTTTGATAATTTTTTGGGCATAATTCCAGATTGCTCTCCCGAATGGTTGGGTTCGTTCACAACTCCACCAACAATGCATCAGTGTCCCAGGTTTCCCGCATCCCCTCCAACATTCATCATTATTTTTTCCTGTCATCTTAGCCAATCTGACAGGTGTGTAGTGGTATCTCAGAGTTGTCTTAATTTGCATTTCTCTGATCAATAATGATTTGGAACACTCTTTCATATGAGTGGAAATAGTTTCAATTTCATCCTCTGAAAATTGTCTGTTCATATCCTTTGACCATTTATCAATTGGAGAATGGCTTGATTTCTTATAAATTTGAGTCAGTCTGAGATTTTATTATTATAGGAAAGTCCCAGAGGAGGCAACTCCTCCTATCTATGCGGCTCATCCTTGCTGTGTAACAGAGTGGTGGAGAACACCGAGAGGTTAAGGCATTTGCCTAGGTTCCCTTTAGGGGTGTCAGAGGCAAGATTTGAGCTGGGGTCTTCCTGGCTCTGAAACCAGCTCTTTATTCCCGGGGCTTCCCTAGCTCTCCTTTTGTTGACGTGGCCTGGGCAGTTTACTGTAGGGATCACATTTCTGCTTGTAATGGGCTTCCCCCTGTGACTTCCTGTGGTCTGAAGATGATGCTGGGTTCTTGCAGGCTGTGCCAGTAGGGACCCGCCAAGCCAGAGGTGCTCTGTGGCTGCATTTGGGGGTGGCCTCTCAGCGGACAGATTTGAACTCAGGTTTTCCAGACCCTAAATCTGGCACTGGATCCACTGAATTTCTTGATACATGGTCATGCATGGAGATCATGGACAGAAAGGCTGTGATACATGTTAGTGAGGAGAGAGCCCTTATGTCGAAATGACAGATCTAAAAGATGAAGCCACGTCTGCTAACTTAGGGTGTGAGGGATCTTTCTAAGGATGTCCATTCGAGCAACACCGGGTTGTGGCCGGGGGTCCCAGGTCTAGTTTGGATGTAGAGACAGCTGCCCTCTGTCCTTGTGTCTTTCTGCCTGTAGATAAATTATTTAAAGAAACACAAAATCGCTCATCTTGCCTCCCCCAGCCTCCGGCGATGAAGGTGGTGTTGGTTGGGATGCCAACGTTTCTCTGCCTCCGTTTGTCAGAAGTAATTGCTCATTATAACATTAGGAGAGCCGTGTGGGCAAACCCAGCCCGTTGCCAGGAGCTGACGTTGGATCTGATTGGTTGAAGCGCCCAGGATGCAGATGACCTTCAGCCACATCATCTAGCCTGTTTTCACCTTTTGGCCCGGGGGGGGGCCCGGTGTGGGGCAGGTGGCAGGCGCTGGGCTTGTGTGGGGACGGCATCGTCCGTGGGGACGGTGGCGTCCTTGGGGATGGTGCTGATGCTGCCAGCTCTGGGAGGATTACTGTCAGGTGAACGACCTGCCTCGGGCCTCAGGGATGCAGGAGCTGAAGCGTGAAGCAGCCTATTAGATCATCTTTCAAATTATGGTTTTGTGACTGTTGTTGCTGTGTTTTGGGGTTTTGTTTTCTTTTGAGGGAGTGGAGAATGAAGCTGCAGCCTGAGCTCCCTAGCACTGATTGGCCCCAACCTCTCAAAAGACAAGTCATTTATCTGATCTTATTCGACCTCTCCTGGATCCCAAGGCTTCTCCCCGTCTCTTCCTTGTGCCTTCCCCTGCCCCCCAGTGCCAGAGTTCCAAAAGCCTGATGAAGGAAATGCTTCTGTGCTGTTTTTGCCTGGGAGAAGCGCCTTTCTTGGTCGTGAGAAGCCATAGCCTGCTCTCTGGAGCCCAGTGTTATCCTCAGGGGGAGGAGGCAGACCCCAAATCCATGTCTCTGAACTGTGTAAAAATAGGCTGTATTTTTTTTAAGAGCACAGGAAATGGCTCTCCTTGGGGAATGTTGGCCTGTCTTTTGGTTCTCATGGTGAGATAGTGGATGTTTTTGGAACCTTCCACATTCGTTTTCTGTCAAGAAAGCGAGAGGGCCTGCTGAGGATTGTCTTGTAAACCTCAGGCAAGAGAGAAATAAAGGCAGAATTGTCCCCAGTCTCAGCTCATTAAGTATGGGATAGTTGGGGTTTTTAAGCAGCAGATAGACTTATTAGTCATGTCGGCCTTTTTGGGGATGTCCAAAGAGGGCCAAGGAAAAGATTGCTTGGATTTCTCCCTTTCCTGCCTGTTTCTACAGAGTTTGTAGGTTTACAAAGCATTTCCTTGTGGAGGAAGATAGATACCCTTGTTGTTGTCCCCATTTTGCAGATGAGGAAACTAAGATGCGGAGCAGCAGTAGCCTTGACCCAGGCCACGTACCTCCTAAGTGTCACAGCAGAGATGTTTCTGCCTCGGAGGCTGGCCTTCTTTCTGGTGCAGGAGAGGGGATGAAAGTCTCTCTGGTACTTTCCTGCTCCTGTGGCTCAGCACCCCACAAGGATGGTTGGCATTCTGTACCATGCGTGCCTGGGTATGCACGCCTTCCAGCAGAGGGGAATTTTTCAGCCCGAGATTTTTCCTAAGTACACGCTTGTGAACCAGTGCTGGGGTGTAGTATGACTGTGCATTTGGCTGTAAATGTCAGTTGAAGGATCTCTTCCTCCCCCATTCACTCTCCCACGCTTTTAAAATTCTCTTTGATTCATCTTCATCTGAGAGTCAAAAAAAGAAAATTCCTAGGATGACTAAGATTTTTGAGATAACTATTAATTGGCGTGCCTTCTCAGCAAGGGGACGGGAAGAGAGAAGGAATTAGGTTTGCCACAGATGGAGCCTGGGCTTGGTTTCTGTGAGGAGACAAGTGAGGAATCTGGGCTGAATTTGACCCATCTGGCTGAAATGGAGGCGGCGTAGACTATCACTCACACCCCAGCATGGCCCGCTTCAGGCCTTTGATGACTGGGAACAGCTTTCATTTCTCCACCCTCCTGTCCCACCCGTTTTGTTTGGGGACTTTGTCAATTTTCTCTCACGGGGGAATCTTCGGGGACTCCCCGTTGCTAGCCGTGTGGCTTCTGAGAGGCTGGTACTAGCCTGCCTTTCCAGCTTTGTCTCCAGTTACTTCTTTCCATCTATTCCACACTGGCCTCCTCCCTGCCCCCCGAACATACCCTAAGCTGTCCCTCCTCCCAGCCCTTATTGACATTGTTTGCCCAGCTCTTGATGCCCTCTCTGCCCCTGTTTGTGTGTCGGACCCCTGCCCATCCTTTAAAGCCCAGTTCACTTGAAACCTCTTCCAGGAAGCTTTCTCCAGTGCCTTGGGGGATGTCCAGGGGCCGTGGTATGGCTTGTCTTCCTCCCCCTCCCTGGGCGAGGTTTTACCTGTACTTTGTACCTGCCCCGTTTCCTAGCGCTGGCCTCGGTACGTAGTAGGGCCTTGATGGGAACAGAGAGAGGCTCAGATGAATTAAATGACGAGCTAAGTCCGACACCACCAGGCAAGTGAGCCCACTGCTTCAGAGATGATGTAGCCTTCCCTCCGCTCCAAGGTGCTATGTGCAGGCATGTGAATTGAACTCCTGGTTGGAGGCCCCAAGCAAAGGCTTTGTGCCATCGTGGTCCACATTGTAAACACCGGGTCTGGTGTCACCTGCCCCTTCCCACCAAGGCACCAGTGCGCGCCCGACCAACATTGGGATTCCGGCAGCTGTGCCCCACGATGTCTCTCTCTCATCTGTAGATGGAGGATTGCCCCGAGCCTTAAAGGAGGGCTTTACAAAACTTGAGAGAGTCTTGTGGGCCTTTGTCTTCGAATGATTGCTGTCTTTTGGCCTTGGGGGGACCAGATTCCAGTTGGTGATGGTAGATGATGATAGATTATTTGGATTAGAAATTCTGAGTAATTTTTCTTCTCTGAGGTGTCCCTCTTTGGCCAGGTGGGAACAGGAATTGAGAGTGAAAGGAGGCCATGTGTAGATGAAGCCCAGGCAGAAAGAAGGTGGGCTTTTGAAGCCAGACTTAGGGTTTTCTCTCCCTGCCTCCTGGGATTATTACGAAGAAAACGCTGTAAAATGTAAGGTTCTCCAGAACTGTCAGCTGCTGATCGTCTTATTCTTTGTGACTTACTTTCCCAGCCAGGTCCTCCTCATTCCCACAATGGCCCCTGCTGAGGGCTTCAGTAGGACCAAGGGAAAGCCAGCTCAAAAGAAAATGCTCATACAGCAGATGGTCCAGATGCCCTGCTGAGCGCGCCTGAGTGGCCCTAACGAGCCTCCGTGACTTTCTGGGCCGCGTGGCCAGCTGCCTTGGCGCTTTGGGAGAAAGAGGCCCCCTCGGTTCCCAAGCACACGTGTTTTTAGGTTCCTTTGGCCTCTTCACACCCCTCCATGGCCCCACCAGGTGCCAAAACTTCCTCCCCAAATGCTCAGATCCAGGCTGCTGGGTCAGATTTCCTGCCAGAGGTTTTAGCATCTGGACTCCTGTTTACTGTCCAAATGGCAGACTTTTTGGAAGTTCCTTCTATACTGTGGCTGTGCCCTGCAAGAGATTGGCAGTGAGTAAATTTTGTCAGCTCATCATCCGTAGAACCATTTTCTGGTGAAAGCGGAATGCTTGCCTTTAAAAAAAGTTTTATTAATGCCTTTTTCTTAAAACTTTTTCTTTTTTAATTATAGATTCGAAAAACTTCAACAAACATCAATGTTTCCATATATATAGAACAGAGAGTATTTTAATTACACTCAGCTTTAAAAATATGTTTGTGTATATAATGTGCACATATGTGTGTATGTATGTAGGTGCACCAATACATATACACACATAGCATTCAGCACCCATAGTGTCTCTGGAGTGGAGAGAAGGCTGCGTCATTTCCTTTGAAGCTAATAGCACCTTTCACTTGGGTTCATTTGCCTTGCAGTATACAACTTACCTCTTCATTTAATTCAGCTGAACTTCCCTTTGTTCCTGATCTTATCCCTCTCTTTTCTCCTTCACGCCTTTGATAAGGCTGTTTCCTGCACGTGTCTCCCCCCCCCCCTCCTCTCCTTCCCACCTGTTACCATCCTGTCTGTCCTTGGGGAGGCTTTCCCTGATTGGGCCAGTTGGCTGTGGCCCCCTCCATGGGTCTCTCCAAGCACTCTGGTCTGGCTGTCTGCGTACATCCCTCGTCTCCTGTCCAGCCAGACGTCGAGGGCCTGGACTGTTACTCGCCTCACAGGCCTAGGACCTCGACACTGAATATTTGTTGATTTAAAGTAAGAATCTGCAGTGACTGGCAGGGCTTCCTAACTGGAGCCTGCTTGCTTTTGATCTCAGCAAGGTGTTGGGGAAGGGCGCAGCCCAGCCCGAGGCCCGAAGCTTCCTCTCTTTTGACAGTGTCTCTGTGTGTGTTTTCCTTGCCTCAGATTACCAGAGACTGATGACTGTGGCCGAGACCATCACAGCGCTCATGTTCCCTTTCCAGTGGCAGCACGTCTACGTCCCCATCCTCCCCGCCTCTCTCCTGCACTTCTTAGATGCTCCCGTTCCGTACCTGATGGGCTTGCACTCCAACGGCCTCGATGACCGCTCCAAGCTAGAGTTGCCTCAGGAGGTAAGAGGGGACAGTGGGGTCCCCATGCACTGAGTGAGGAGGGGAGGGCGAACCTGGGATAGACGCCTGGCTGCCTGGCCCTGGACACCAGTGTCAGTGGGGACATCCAGGACTGTTGACTTGCCTGATCTGAGATACCACGTTCCCATCCCTCCTGGGACTCTGCCTTGCTCCTCTGTCTTGGTCTCTTTGTAGCAGGAGGCAGAACTAGGGCTTGGGTTGGAAACTCTTTTATGGCCTTGGAATGACATGCCCTGCTGCCTTTTGGGAATTTTGGTTTGTGGCTGAGGTGGGGAGGAGACCACGGGCTGTTACTACTCCAAGAGAGGCAACTAGTCAAGAAAGGAGGAGCTCATTGGGAGGGACCTGGCACTTTAGGGCTGGGTTACCATGGCTAGGCCACTTGACTATTTGAGCCTCAGTTCTTTTATCTGTAAAATGGGGAACTAATCTTCATAATGCCCACCTTCTAAGGAGGTTGTTGTGAGGGTTAAATAAGATAAGATTCATAAAGCAATTTGTAAACCTTAAAGTGCTAAATAAATGTTATTATTGTTGTTGTTATTGTTAGTATGTAGTGAATGGAATGTGGCACCTGGAGACAGGAGGACCTGTTATAAGGAGTCAGTACCTGTGTGATTAGGCAAATTACTTTATCAGTTTCCTTATCTATAAAATGGGAGCTGATAATACTACTTGTATCTCTTAACCTCACAGGGCTGTTGGGGAGATAAAATCTAATCCAGTAAATGATAGAAGGTGCTCTGCAAAGGCTGATTGATTATATACAGTTGTATATATGCGGTCTGGCTATGACAGTGACAACTTAGAAATGTCAGCCTTCATTCTGATGGCTGATTTCCATTCGGGAAGCATTCTTCCACATCCTGTGTGCTCGGCACTCGCTGTGTGCTGGGAGCCCAGAGCTGCTCGTTCCTTGCCCGCCTTCCGACGTTGATGTGCAGGGAGCCAGGACGACACTGACGGGTGAACTGTGCCAGAGCCGGCTTGGGTTGGAGCAGGGCCTGCCTCCGGGGCGGCCCTTTCCCCTCCCCACAGAAACAATTGGGAATTCTCTGGGTGCTGCTCAGGAACAAGAAGCCTGAAGTGTGGAAAGGAATAGCAAAGAGGGAAAGCGTTTGGATCGTGTAGCCAGCCTGGGCCGAGGATCTGGGGAGCGGGGATGGGCGGATGTCGTCAGCATCCTTGATGAGCATCCCTGATAATTAGCCCACCCTTGTGATGCCTTAATTGCAGAGAAATGCATCTCTCTCTGTGCTTTCCTTTCCTCCCCTTCAATTTTAGGCACCAACATGTCTGTCCGTGAAGCTTCTCCTTTCTCTCCTCCCTTTTCTTATCTGCATCTGGAGGGGTCTGTGCTGAGTTGAGGTAGGGCAGAACAAGAGGAAGATGAGGGGTAGGGGGGAGCAGTGAAAGAGGGAAAGAGAGAAAAAGGGAGACAGAAAGGAAGGAAAGGAGAGGGAGGGAGCAAAGGAGGAAGAAGGAAAAAGGAAGGGAATGAGGGACAGAGGGTGAGAGAAAGCAGGAGGGAGAAAAAAAGGAGGAGGAAAGGAGAGAGAGAAAGGGGGAAAGGAAGAGGGAGGGAGAAGAGAGTAAGAGAGCAAGAGCCAGCACATATTCATTCACTTGCTTTTAGCTTGGAGAAAGGAAGTGGTCTTGGCAAGGGCTAGAGAAAGCCTAGCTGTTTGAAAAGGCAGCAGTAAGATTAGTCCTGCCAGTTCCTGGGCCAGAGTCTTGTAATCTTTAAACTGAAAGAAAAAGGCCTTGGTAAGCCTGGGATGGCAGTCTTAGAAGGAAAGAGTTGGAAGGTTCTTGGAGATCCCCCGGCCCCGTCCCCTCCTTTAAGGATAAGAAAAAACTGTGATCTCAGAGGGAAAGTGGGCACTAAGATACATGATGGTAGGAAATGACTTGAACCCGAGTCTTGGGGCTCCAAACCCAGTGTCCTTTCTGCAGGTTGGGAAGGTTGAAGCTGTGAGCTTTCTGCTGCCAGAGCTCCCCGGGCAGAGAGCCGAGCTTTGGAATCTGCCCCGGGCCAGGGCTTGTTGGCCCTCGGAGGCCGAGGCAGCCCAGGGGGCCTGACTTACCGCGATGCCGCGGCTCTGCCTGAGCGGCTGTAGGCGACCGGGGAGCCACGTGCGAGGAGGGCCCGGCAGCGCTCTCGGCTACCTGGTGTGCCGAGCTCCTGGCACCCACAGCTCTCCCGGAAACCGCCTCGGCCCTCACCACATAGACTGTGGGAGCCAGAAGACGTGGCTTTGGCTCCCAAGTCACGTCCCTTCTTGGGCCCTCTGGTGCTTTGTCCATAAAATGCCGAGGTTGTGCCGGGTGATCTCTAATGCCCCTTCCTGTTCTAAAGACTCTGACTGTCACCAAGTTCTGTGAACAAGGAAATGGAGCCCTGCGGAGGCCAAGGGCTCTGGCCAAGGTGGCGCAGTGGGAGGAAGCGGGGGCCGTGAGGACAGTGGAAGCAGGGGAGGGGGTCCTGCAGGAGGCCTGTGTTCAGTTCTGGAGAAAGCTGGGGGAAGGGAAGGTCCGGTGGTCTACCCAGCCCAAATCAGAATTCATCGTGGCTGCCCGCCTCGGGCCACCAGCGGCTCCTCAATGGGCCTTTGTTTCTTTGGATAGAAACTCAGGAGTTCAGTGGGTCCAGAAGCCGGCCTTTTGTGAGCTGTCCGTCGTCTCATGCTTCTCCACAAGGGGTGGTTGTTGGAGTCTAGGAAGCAGGAAACCCGATCGCTGTTAGGGGGAGGATGGAGAGGGTAGAAGCGACTGGAAGCTGCCTCCCTTTTTTAAGGCAGCCACTTAAATGTCTGCTTCAGACACGCCTTGCTTGCCAAACCTCTGTCCGGCCCCTGATGAGCGGTGGTTTGGCAGAGGTCAGTGTACAGGGCCTGGAGCAGGCAATGGGGCCTTCCACAGGAAGAGAGCCAGACTCGGTGAGATCTGAAGTCCACGTGGTCACAGCCACTGAAAAACAGAGCCTTCCCTTCTCTCCAGAGTCTGGGGAGACTGAAGCAGGCTCTGCCATTAAAGGGGAAGCTGACCCAACATGAGGAGGGGCCCATTTCTCCTCCTGAACCACCAGTGATGAGCCTGGTGATGGTGGTGGGGATGGAGGGAGGAGTAAGGGATTTTTTTTTTCAGCCAAAGGGATGCATCTAATCTCTTACACTTAAGTGTTTGCAGGAATGAGTGCCTGAGCCACAAGCTTCCCCAGACCCTGCCTATTTTTGGAGAGGAATAGGAATTGGGGTTTTCACAATTACATTTTTATTTATTTGGTGAACTCAGTAACTGCTAAATAGTGATCCTGCTTTCCTCTCAGTAATTTGCCAGACAGTAGCACTCTCACTTGTTTTTCCATCTTTCTTTTTTTGTCTCTTCTCTTCCCTTTTTCCTCTTCTATTCCCCCTCAGTTTTTCATCTTCTCTTTTTTCTTTTCCTATTAGTAACAAAATTACTAATATTAATTAGTAATCCCCTCTTTCCTTTTACTCCCTCATCTCTCCCTTCCCTCCTTCCTTCCACTCTGTCTTTTACTTCTGTCCTTTCCTCCTTCCATGTTTCCTCTTGACATCAGTAGCCTGTTGAATGGTGATCCTCACTGCACTCGGGACCTCTGTCTCTGTCCTTTCTCCTTCCCTATTCCCCTTCATAGTAACAGGCAGAATAGTGATGCTTTGATTCCCGATGTCTGTCTCCACCTCTTTCCTCCCTTTCCCCTTTTGTTCAGTAACCATTGAATGGTGATCTTTGTCCTCTCCTGTTCCTTAGGCTACTGTCTGTTCTTGCCTCCTATTCTTGCCTCCTTTCTTGCCCTTCCCATCGCACTTCAAGAATTGCCCCCCTCCTCAAGATTTCCGTCCCCCTTATCCCCACGGCAGGCCCTCAGAGTGGCTGGCCTGTGGTCCTGCTTAGACAGATTAGTCTGTATCTGTCTCCCTGTTCCATCTGCTCGTGTCCAAGGGCATCAGCAATGTGTGTATCCAGTGTTTGTAGTTTATGAAATTCTTTCAAGTTGTCCTTCTATATTTGGTTCGGAGCAGCAGGGGAGAAGCCAAACCGCCATTATTGAGTGAATACACGCTATTTTTAGATGCCTTGTGGGTTTCCTTTTGGAGAAATGGGCCCTTTGAGCCTTCTGCGATGGCTCCCTCCCCCCCCAGTCCCAAAGTAGAAAGCTGCTGGCTTTGTGGCCTTCCGGGTGGATGATTTTTGGCAGGCTTCGAGTCTTCCTGTGTACATCTGAGTAAGCCATAGGTGAAACTCTCAGACCTGGCATTCACACCCACAACTGTGGCTTCTCTGGGCGCTGGTACGGCATTGTTTATAATTTTTAAGATTTTTTTTGGCTGAGGCAGTTGGGAGTAAGTGACTTGCCCAGGGTCACACAGCCAGGACGTGTTAAGTGTCTGAGACCAGGGCTGGTGCTCTATCCACTGGGCCACCTAGCTGCCCTGTCTCTTGCTTTTAAGGGGAGAGAACTCCTGGGAGATTTTCTAGCCCATGCTTTTCTGAGAAGGGCTTTGCTTGCTCTCACTTCGCAACTGTAATTTTGAGCCATAAGCTTTCTGGCTATTTCAGCCTGTAACTATTTAGTTATTTTCTCTCTTTTTGGTTGTTTCCCTCCAACCAAGCATTGCTGGCTAGTAGTTTTAAAACTAAATAGCTAAAAACTTTTCTGCTTGATTCATGATGTGAGCTAAAGATAATCTTTTTTTCCTCATTAGAAATGACCATTCACATTTATATGAAGCTTAGACCTATAGAATGCTGGAACTGAGAGGTGCTCTAGAACATGGAACGTAGGGCTGAGAGGGAGCCTAGAACACAGAATGCTAGAGCTGAGAGGGACCTTAAAAAACCTCTAGTGCAATGACATCTTTTTTGTGTCCTTGACTTCCCCCCAACCTTCTACCCACCTTTTAATAGTTAAGTGAATACTATGAACTCCTCAGAATAACTTCAAAAATTCATAATTAAAGGAAATGCTAAATTTTACTTAGAGGTTAGTGAAAATAAAAATGTAACTTTTCCCCCCATTCAATTCCACTCCCCTCCCACCCTGGCCCCCCAAATTTCTATTACCCGCCGCCTCTGCACCCTCCCTCCCCCATAAGTACTCCTGCTTGAGTACAACTAGCTCCCTTCTCTTTTTTTACAGATCAGGAACCTGAGGCTTAAATCTCAATTTGATCTTAGTCCCAAAGAATACCAAACCATTTAGAAAGGAGCTGATCTTAGAAGGGTGGGGGGCTCCCCTTGTCCCCTCTATCATACACCCTGGTGGTGTGTGGCGGACAGATCTACGGGATTATGTTGGTTCCCCAAATTCTCTTAGGGCCTATCCCTGACCCACAGAGTTCACTGGTGGCTTAGCTCTGCCCGGGGACTTCTGTGGGAGCAGCCTCCCCTTTAGAAAGCAGCCTGCCTCTCTTACTGAGGTTCGGACCCTTCTCACCACCTGCTTACACAAAGGCCTTCTCAGAGACCCCCGGGCTGACCTGGTTCTGCAGGTGGAGTCTGGCGGGTGGAGGCCCTGCTTTTCCAAGTGCCCTTGGGCTCTTTCTGGCCCTGCAGGAATAAGGGAAGGTTTAAACCAACAGCTGGTTTTATTTTCCCACAAGTTTGTTATGCACTAGCAGGCAAGAGGCCGTCACTTAGACCCCGAGTTGGTTTGGGCCTGCGGCCAGCCTGACCGCCACCTTCCCCAGTGCCCGAGGAGGCCCCCCACATTCTGTGGTGCGTGACCTTGGCTGAGACGGGAATAAAAGAGGCCAGATGGAACTAACCCAGCTGCGCCTGTGGCCGTGAGCCCCGGCTGCCGGGCCCTCTGAGAGCTGGGAGCCGGGGTGGCCGGGGCTGCAGATGGGCGGGATCTCGCCCCGGCCCGCAGCCGCCCTCAGCAGGCAGCCAGCCCGAGCCTCGCTGGGGGAATCGGAGAGGGCCTTTCCTTAACCCGTGAGGGCTGACACAGGCCCTGCTTCGGCCCCCTTCTGACGGGAGCTCTGCGGGCACACCTCGCCACTTGTCTCTGCCTTAGTTTGGCGGTGTGAAAGGAGGAGAGGAACGGCCTCCAAGGGCCCTCCCCGGGCGCTTGCTACGTGCCGGGCGCTGCGGCTGCGGAGACAAATAGGAAATCACCTTTGGCCCCAGGGAGCTCGCGCTCGGGGAGGGGCCGGCTGGGTGACACCGAGGAAGGAGCCAGCCTCACGAGCGTAGTAATAATGACACTAATAGCTTTATGAAGCACTTTTTGTCTGGTAGCTGTGTGACGGGGGCAAAGCATCTTACAGGTCTGACCTCGTTCCCTCCTCTTTGAAATGAGGAGCATTGTTGTAGCAAGAGGAATTTTTCCCCCTGTAACCTTGAAACACTATAGCTGTGTATATTAGTCATTTTAATAGCTCATTTTTTTGAGCCTTCATTCTTTCCTGTGAATGCTGCAACTGATAACTTTTCTTTCTTTTCTTCCTTCTTCTCTTTCCATTTCCCTCCCTTTCTTTTTTTCTCTCCTTTTTCCTTCTCTTCACCATTCCTATTTTTCTTCCCTCCTTCCTGTTTGCAGGCCAATCTCTGCTTTGTGGATATTGACAACCATTTCATTGAGCTGCCCGAGGACCTGCCTCAGTTTCCCAACAAGCTCGAGTTTGTCCAGGAGATCTCTGAGATTCTTATGGCCTTTGGAATTCCCCCTGAAGGGAACCTGCACTGCAGCGAGAGTGCCTCCAAACTGAAGAGCCTCAGGGCCTGTGACATTGCTTCAGACAAACGGAATGGGAACATCGCCAGCTCCCCTCTGCACACCTATGGACTCCTCAAGGAGAATGAGACCATTGCCAGGCTGCAAGCCCTGGTCCAAAGGACTGGGGTAAGCTTGGAAAAGGTGAGTCTCCTGCTACTTGTGGCCCCTGGAGAGAGGTGGCAAGGGGGGCACAGTGCCAAGAGCCTGGTTTTTCCCTTGTTGCTGCTTGTCCAAACAAAATGCGTCTCACTTGCACTTTAAGTCCATCTGCTTCCTGCCAGGAGGTTCGCGGCATGCTTCATCGTTGGCATTTGGCGTATGGTTGGTTGTTTCATTAATCAGAATTATCAAATCTTTCAGAGTTGTTTGTTTTTAAAATGCTGTTGGTTGTATAAATTGTCCTCCTTCTTCTGCTCCCTTCCCCTTCATCAGTTCCTACAACTTTTCTAGGGTTTCTCGGAAATAGTCCCTCTCAATTCTTTTTGTTTTAATATTTTTATTTTTCCAGTTATATGTAAAATAAATTTTTTACATTTGTTTTTAAAACTGTGAGTTCCAGATTCTCTCCATTTTCCCCACATCCCTCTATTGAGAAGGCGCATGTGAAGTTATGTTAAATATTTCCATAAGTTATCCTCCCATAATATCTAATAGCATAGAAGTGTTCTGTAATATTCACATACCCATCATTTGATTAGGCGTTCCCCAATGGTTCTTCCCACTTTATTTGACAAGAACCAGTTGAAGGCAAAAGTGAGGGACTATAGGTATGGAAGGAAGCATGCATTTTCATTCATAGCCAGTCTTTTGGTTTTTGCTTGATTGAACTTATACAAGGGAGGGTTTGGGAATGGAGGAGAAAGGAAGAGTCAGTGGCAGTGACAGTGAAAAAAGAGAATCATTTAAACTTTTTTTTTCAAAGGTGACTATGAGCCAGAATGGCTGAAATAATGTATGTGATTTTAAGCAGCCACAGTCCTGTGTAGCCTACATAGGATGGTTAGATGCTCCAGAGAGCAACATTTGCTCCTGGAAAGTCATCTATGAGTTTCTGCCTCTCTCATGAGGCCCTGCACCCAGCACAGACTCCTGGGTAGGCCTCTGCTCTCCACTGAGCCTCTTGGACGTCCATTTGGATCAAGATAAAGGATATGGTTTTTTTTTTCTTTTTTAATAACTTTTTATTGACAGAACCCATGCCAGGGTAATTTTTTACAACATTATTCCTTGCATTCTCTTCTGTTCCGATTTTTCCTCTCCCTCCCTCTGCCCCCTCCCCCAGATGGCAAGCAGTCCTTTACATATTAAATAGGTTACAGTATATCCTAGATACAATATATATGTGCAGAACCGAACAGTTCTCTTGTTGCACAGGGAGAATTGGATTCAGAAGGTATAAATAACCCGGGAAGAAAAACAAAAATGCAAGCAGTTTATATTCATTTTCCAGTGTTCTTTCTTTGGGTGTAGCTGCTTCTGTCCAAGGGATATGGGTTTTGGCTCCTACCAGAGACAAAAATCAATTCTTACCCAGTGACCCTCATTTTCTTGGTACTGTGGAAATGTTTATTGATAACCTGTGAGTTTTTTATTTTTCTATTTTACAAAAGGTATTTTGAAATTATAATGCCATTGGGAAGTTGTCTTGTTTTTGTTTTTAATGGCAACCAGTAAAAGTCAAGCTGGGCAAGTTTTTTCTCTTTGCAGTCTCACTTTCAGTACCTGTAAAATGAAGGTGTTTGCCACTTTCATGTGCTCTGTAAGGTCCCTTCTAGTTTGAGATAGATGATGTCATTGCTCCTGGAATTCTGTAGATAGCCTGTTACCCTGCCCACATCAGGCCCTTCTTTTTCTTTCTTTTTTTTTTTTTAATGTGCTTTTAAAAAATGATTTTAATCACATCATTTTCCAAAATGCACCTGCCTCCTCCCCCATTATATCCTCTCATGATAAAGAAGCACAGTTAACAAACCAAACCAGCACATTAATTAAATGACATTGTCTCACAATGTAAGTCTCATTCTGTTCCTGGGGCTCTTCCCTTCCCTATTTGGAGGAGGGAGCTGTTCCTCCTCATTAGCTCTCTGGAGTCAAGTTGGTTAATTTTTTGAATTCATTGATCTGAGTTCTTTTGTCTTTTACGATTATTTTTCTGGGTATTTTTGTAATCATTATTTTGATTATTCTCTTAATCAGATCAAGGTTAAAAGACCTGGAAGAACATCACAGAGACTCTCTGGTCCTCTTCACCTCTACTTTTTATGATGAAGAAATTAAAGTCCAGGAAAGTTAAATGCCTTTCCTAAGGATATACTGAAAGCAATTAGCAGGGATTTGAAACTAGGATCCCTGACTTTAAAAGCCAGGGCTCTTTTCTCTTTATCATGCAGAACTGGAGTTTAGATTGATTTAACTGTTCTTGCTTTCTTTCCAGCAATTTGGGAATAGAAGAGAACTTCCCCCATTTTAACTCCCCCATTTGGAGTAAGTGAGCCATTAGGGTGAGAATCGCCGGGCTAAACAGGCTTCTCGTTGCTGAAGGCTCCACATTTAGTCACCACATCCATCCCTGCTCTGCTCTCTCTTTTTGCTAACAGGTCCTGATCCTGGGCTCATTTTGGGGGTGCTCAGTTCAGCTACTGACCCCAATTCTGCTCAGGAGTCACAAAGAGTCTCTTCTCATTTCAAGAAAGAAAGGAAAAAAGGAATGCTTTTTCTAGCTGTTGTTTCTTCTCCACAGCTGGACATGCGAGAAGAGAGCAGCAGCAATAAGGATCTCAAAGTTCAGTGTGAAGAAGAGGAGCTCAGGGTTTACCAGCTGAACATCCAGATCCGAGAAGTCTTTGCCAACCGCTTCACCCAGATGTTTGCTGACTATGAAGTGTTTGTCATCCAGCCCAGCCAGGATAAAGAGTCCTGGTTCACCAATCGGGAGCAGATGCAGAACTTTGATAAGGTGAGGGTGAAAAGTAGTGACATTTAACAATGGCAATCCAGTGCCAGTGAGATAATTCAAGCCAGTTTCAATGGACTTGTGATGGAGAGAACCATCTGCAGTCAGACAGAGGACAGTGGGGCACTGAGTGGATCACAACATAGCATTTTTACTCTTTTTGTTGTTGTTTGCTTGGATTTTGTTTTCTTTCTCATTTTTTCCTTTTTGATCTGATTTTTATTGTGCAGCATAATGATGATGGAATTATGTATGTAGAAGAACTATATATGCTTAACATATATTGGATTACTTGCCATCTAGGGGAGGGAAGGGGAGAAAAGAAGGGAGAAAAATTTGGAACACAAGATTTTGTGAGGGTGAATGTTGAAAATTACCTTTGCTTATATTTTGAAAAGAAAAAGCTATTTTTAAAAAATGGCAGTCCATAAGTGTCAGGGTGGGCTCTTTAAGAATGACAGTCAAAAAATAGTGTCCTGGCAGTGTCTGTGAGAATAATGGTCCAGTGGAGACTAGTAAGGGAGGAGATGGCTCTGACTTGAGTGAACTCTGAGGTAAACCATTGGTCTTCCTAGTTCTTTTGAGACATTTGTGCTCTCATGACCTTAATGCGATATTGGGTAAGCCTTAAAGTCTTGTCCAATGAAATGTTATTTGGCATAGATAATTCTACCCCTCAGACAATCAGTCCAATTCAAGAAACATTCATTGTCCAGCCTCCAACAGGCCAGGCGCTGTGCTAAGGGCTGTGAAGCTACAATTAATAAAAACAGATAGCCCCGGCTTCAATAAACTTCCCAGCTAAAGAACGAGACAGCGCACCAAAGTCGGGAAAGCCAGGCTGGGACCCGAGGGGCGCCTTGCCCGGGAGTCTTGTTCTGTGGTGTTGAAACTAGGCAAGGCAGCAGATTAGCTGGAGGCTGTGAGCAGTTATTAAACCCTCGCAGTGCGACAAGCACTTTGTTAGTACTGGGGACGCAAGGACAGAGAATGATCAAGTGCTGCTCCCAGGACATGGATCCTAATGAGGGAGGTGACAAGTACGTGCAGTCTCTCTTCTGCCTTTCTTCTCTCTGCCTCTGTCTCTGTCTCTCTCTGTGTGTGTGTGTGTGTGTGTGTGTGTAGATACAGCATAAATATAACGTTAGTGTGTGTATATATACACTCCCCCGCACACACACATAAACAGGGTGACTGGGAAGGAGGGCACTTCACAAAACACGTCATACAGAAGGTGGTGCCTCATGGAATCCTGAAGGAAGCGGGGACTTGGTGAGGCAGACGCAAGTGGGGAGTGTATTCCACCCATGAGGACCAGAGACAGCATAGAGAGGAGAGATGGATGAGTCCAGCAGAGGAGTTTGTATTTGATTCTGGAGGTGTTGGGGAGCCACGAGGGATGGTTGAGTGGGGGAGTCAGCCCAGTGAGATCTTCTGGCAGCCGTGCGTAGGGTAGAGCGGAGCAGGGCCGATGACACTGGGAGATCCCCAGGAGTCTGTCACAGTAAGGTAGGGGAGAGATCTCAGGGCCCGACTGACATGGTGGCTGTGTGGCCTTCCCCGTCTTTCCTCCTGAGGGGTTAGTATGGAGCGGTTCATTTGGGAGGTTCGGTTTCCTCCTGCTCCTCTGGCCAGCCGCGCCGTCCCTGTTTCTCCGGTTGTGGGTGTGTATGGAGGTAGGCACTTCTCAGTTGGTCGGAAGGTCATGCGTGTGATGTGTAATGGGTTTTGTTGGAAACACACAAAAGGAGCAACTTGGTTCTCTGATGGGCAGCTGGGAAAGCCAGTGAAATCCCAGCGGATCGTTCTCGTGGGGGCGATGGCGTGGCATATTTTGCTGTTCCTGCCCTGGCTAACGTGCTTCCCTTCTTGTTTTCCTTTCCTGGGGTTCTGAAGGCCTCTTTTTTGTCAGATCAGCCTGAGCCCTACCTGCCATTCCTCTCAAGGTTCCTGGAGACCCAGATGTTCGCATCCTTTGTTGACAATAAGATCATGTGCCACGATGATGATGACAAAGACCCCATTCTGAGGGTGTTTGACGCTCGAGTGGACAAAATAAGGTTACTGAACGTGAGGACGCCGACCCTGCGAACCTCCATGTACCAGAAGTGCACCACTGTGGATGAAGCAGGTGAGGCGGGGCTTCCTCGGGCTGAGTCCTCCCCTAAGGCGTCCTCCCCACCCGGCACAGTCAGCTGGGCCCTGCCCCGCGGCCGAGGCAGACAGTCTGCGGTGGCCTTCGGCCCGCTTCCTGAGGGGTGCCCCCTTCTGGCCTTCAGCTCCGACCCCGGGCCTTTGACGGAGACGCGAGTTCTCCCCAGAGCCCTGCGCACAGTTAACGTGGGAGAGCCTCCTGTTTTTAGCCCAGACACCGTAAGGCCTTGGAAGGCTGTCGGGGTCCAGACTCCCGAGGAGGCGGCTTCCTCGGCAGCTCTCGGGCAGAAGCTGTGTGGGCGTCTTTAGTGTGTCTGCTAGACCGTGAACCCCCTGCCCGTGGGCACCATGGGCACGGCTCTGCTAGGGCTGCCGAGGTCATCGGGGCCCAGAGAGGCTGTGGTTTGTTGCAGGTCCCACGGTAGGTGATTGAGCTGGACTTTGCGCCCACCTCCTTCAGGTGTGGACTAAACAAATCATTTTCCAGACTATGTGAAAGAAGGAGCTGCAGGTCCTGCAGATAGGTCTGCTTGGGGCCTTTAGGCTATGGAGGTGTCTGGGTGCTGGGATGGACCGGGCCCGGCCTGACATTGTCGGTGGAATGACACTCACAGTCCAGTCAAACTCTCTGCAGAGGCCTGGCCTGTGGGAGCAGCTGGGCCACACGCTGCCTCTCGTGCTGGCAGAGAGCTTCTCTCCTGACATTTGGTAGCTGTGTGACTCTGTGCAAGCCATTAACCCCTCTGGCCCTCAGTTTCCAGGCTATCAAATGATAGGGATGGACTCTCTCCCCAAATATGCCCAGTCCTGCCCATATAATCACCCACGTTATGCACGTCTGGCCATACACGCACCCTACGTATGTACGGCACACCCCTATATTCATCCTCCAGATACACCTTCTCTGTTTATTCCTCTGTCTGACCTTAACAGTAGGAAAAGGTAGCTCAGAGTTGTGAGGGAATGCTATGCTCTGCTATGGTTTTTCTTTCTGGGAGTCTCTTGCCTATGATGAGGGGAATTAGTATGTTTAACTTCACGTAGGCCCTAAAGTGGCTATTTTGCAGCTTTTGAGATAGACCAGATGTTCAGAAGAGCCTCACCCTTTGTTTTTGTTCTTGTCCGCATTCCCTGCAGAGAAAGCGATTGAGCTGAGACTGGCAAAAATTGACCACACTGCTATTCACCCCCACTTATTGGACATGAAGATTGGACAGGGGAAGTATGAGCCGGGATTCTTCCCCAAACTGCAGGCTGATGTGCTTTCAACCGGGCCAGCCAGCAACAAGTGAGTAATCCTGGAGGCTGTCCACGCCGGAAATGCTGGAAATCAAGGTTGTATATGCTGGGGAGGGTTGGGCTGAGTGGTTGGGGGATCGGTCATATCCACCATGATTTCGAATCCCCTGACGGACTCTAAATTAGGTAAAGTAAAGATAAGGAAAGCCCTCTTCATTCACCAGCAGGTCAAAGAAAAATTAGGCTTAAATAGAGCAGGGTCAGGGAATTTAAAATTTAAAATTTTGGGATAACTTTATTTCAGTATAATTGATTTCTCTGGTAGCCTATATATTTTATCCTACGCATGTAAAAACATTATTCCAAGAAGGGAGCCATGAGCTTTAGCCAGAATGCTAGAGGTGCCTGTGACTCCAAACAGGTGAAAATGTCCTTCACTCTCAGATGTTCACTACCCTTGATCTGACTGTAGTTTAGTTAAGGACTTCAGACTGCTGATGAACTGTAAGACCAGATGAATTCAAGCTTGTAACTCCTCGGCAGAATCACTGCCTTCTGGTCACCATGCTGATGGCAGTGAGCTGTACTATTTGTTCAATGGCGTAGAAATGGAAAAAGGCTGGGAAAAAGTCTTTGCAGAGTCCAGGTGCCCTTGAACCTCTGTCCAGTTATCAGTGGAGATGGATGGCATCTGCCTTTCCTAAGAGACCACCCCCTCGCTCAGCCTTGGTCTCTGGCTACTCTTCTGCCAGAGCAGTGACAGCCTTTGCAGATGTGTGTGGTTCTGCTCTCCCTCCCCCCTCCCAGCCCCCGGCCCTTCAGTCCAGCCTGGGGCCTTTCACTACTCACTCCAGGAAATGGTCTCCTTGTTTCTGACAGGTGGACCAAGAGGAACGCACCTGCCCAGTGGAGGCGGAAGGATAGACAGAAACAGCACACAGAACATCTACGCCTAGATAATGACCAGAGGGAGGTGAGAGCCTCACGCGACCCGAGCCGGGGTGAAATGTTGGGGAGGGGGAGGGATTGCCAACGGCTCCAAGATCTCCAGAAAACTTTGCTTACAGCAACCCGATGAGGTAGCAGGGCAAATACCATTTATATCCATTTTATGTAAAAGGAGAGTAAGAGAGTTTGGGAAACGGGAAGATTAAACCAGATGGTGTTGCTAATAAGCAATTGAGTTGGAGCAAGGCCTTTTCGCTGTTGAGTTCAGTCTCTAGAGCTAGAAGGGAAACAAGAGCCTCTCAAGTCTCACTCATCTCCTGTTATAGAAGCAAGCAAACTGAATAGTCACTCCATGGGCAATTAGTGATGAGCTCTGTTAGAAATGGTATTTTTATTAGATATCAAACAGCTGTTTGGAGGGTGATTGTCTTACATAGATGTTTTTCTCCATCAACCAAGAGTCTTTAAAGTCTGGATCTTAATATAGTCCATGAAAATCCTCTAGGAAGGACCTTATACTATACAGTGTTGTTGTTTTTTTTTAATATTTTATTTTTTCAAATATATGTAAAGATAATTTTCAACACTCATTTCTGTAGGCTCTTGTGTTCTAAATTTTTTCTCTCTCCCTCCTTTACTACCTCCTTCCCCCAAGCAGTAAGCAATCTGACATGTTATACATGTATAATCCTTTTAACCATATTACCATATTTGTCATGTTATGCAAGAAAATCAGAACAAAAGAAAAAACATAAGAAAAAAAAAGCAAACAGAAAAAGAGGTGAAAATACGATATTTTGATCCACATTCAAGTCTCCATAATTCTCTCTCTGGATGCGGATGGCATTTTCTATCCCAAGTCTATTTGGAATTGTCTTGGATCACTACATTGCTGAGAAGAGCTAAGTCTGTCATAGTTGATCATCACATAATCTGTTACTGTGTACAATATTCTCCTAGTTCTGCTCATTTCACTCATATATCCAAGTTACAACTTTGGAACAGTTTGTCAAGTAGGAAAGGAAAAGAAAAATTACATTTTGTGATGCTTATTCATAAGCCAGTAATATATTTATTATTAGTCAAACAATAATTTTTTGTGTTATTAATATTGTAGAAATTTTTAGCTATCATTCAGTGTTATTATTTATATTTTTATTTATTATTCATAGGCTTTAAGGATTTCCAGAATGAAGGAAAAATAACAAATCACAAAGATTCAAACAATAATAGTCTCATGAAAAGAAACTAAATTTTATCTTCTCATACACACATGTACACATATACTTATAAATGGCAGTATCTTCTGATACCTTATAGTGTAGCTACAATTTACACATTTTTTTGGTTTTACTAACTTATAAATCTAAAGGACTAGTAAATTTCTAGTTAAGTTTTATGTATTGCTTAATACCAGTCTCTCTATTGACTAGAGACTTTGATATTTTGCTTCTTTATTGTACAAGGTCCACCCACCCTGTAGGTCATCTAGCAATTGCTTGAAGAATTGAATAGTGTAAGACTCTACTGTCTTTTGAAATGCCCCATTCATTTTGTGGCTCTACTTCTTAAGAAGCAAGATTTTCCATACCTCAAGCTTAGATTTACCTCTTTGCAACTTGTTCTGATTTTGCTCTTTAGGACCCTGCAGAACATGCCTACTTAATTCCTCTTCCATGTGTTGACCTTCAGGTGCTTAAAGAGCACCATTATGCTTCCCTTCCTATCTCCTCCAAGTATCTTCTTCTCCAGGCCTTACATCTTCATTCCTCTCAACCAGGCTCCCTATGGCATGGTCTTGAGGCCCTTCATCATCCTGATTGCCCTCCTCTGGATGCTCTTTAGTTTGATAATGTTCTCCTTAAATGTGATGTCAGCATCCAATATAATACTCAAGTATGGTTTGAGCAGGGCTAAGGACAGAGAGACAGAGAGACCTCTCGGCTCCTGAGTATTACAGGTTGTCATCAGTCTTGAGAGGCAGCTCAATGTAGTGGATGGAGAGTCAGTCTTGAATTTCTAGACAAGTTCTTTGGGATTTATGAAGCCCCAGCTTCTCATCTCTGCCACCTAAACTGTTAGCAATCCCTTATAGTGTGATGGCGCCTGCAAGATAGAGCTTGATAAAAACATTGGACAGCACAGGGCTAGGGATGATCTCTACCTCTTCACTAGAGATCCCTTTCCAAGTTGACAGCAAACAATGAATAAATGATTCTTCTTCCACTTTGTCCAGTCATTCAACTGATTTTGAGTTCACTTAATTGAGCTATTGTCCAGACCAGTGGTTCTCAAACTTTTGTTCTTAGTATCTTCATGTTGTTAAAAAACTATCGAGGATCTGTTCAAAGAGTTTTTGTTCACATGGATTATATTTATAGCTATTTACTATATTAGAAATAAAAAATGATTTTGAATTTGTAGACCCTCTGAAAGGGTTTCAGAGACCCCAGCAAATCTTTGGACTACACTTTGAGGACCACTGATCTAGACCATGTCCTCTCAGAACAATTTTGAGAGATATTTTTAACTACTTTGCTTAACCCTAGGCAAACTATTAACATTCTCTAGAAACCATTCTAGTAACACTGTCAAAATATGACAAGAGCTCAATCTGTCATGACCTGTCTTTTTTTTTTAAGTTTTATTGATGCCTTTTGTTTTAACATCATAGACTTAATTCCCTGATCTAGTGAGAAGTGTTTATCTTGCCCCCCCACCCAAAAAAAAAAAAAGCATTCCACAAACCAGCCAGTACATCAGCAATGTCTGACTATGACCATAACATTTTGCTCTCATTTCCCCCCACTTCTCCAATAAAAGAATCAATGTAGGTTTCTCAACTCTTCTCTAGGGCCCAGTTGGGTCATTTTAATTATACCATATTCATTTTCACTTTATGGTTCTGTTATTGACAGTATTGCAGTCATGGAGTGTTTCATTTTCCTGGTCCTGAGACTTCTTTCTGCATCAGTTTATATAATTTTTCTGGTTCTGTTTTTGCACTTCAGTTTCTTTGGCCATTCCATGGTTACCTTATGGTTTTCCCACATGTTCATTAATGAATTCATTTTTGAAAACACTCCTTTAATCTAGATACTAACTTTTTGTGAGAGGCATTGTGGTGTGGTGGATGAAAAATCGGCCTTAGAGATAGGAGAACCTGATTTGAAATCCTACCTCTGCCACTTAGTGGTTGTGTGATCCTTGAGAAACTTATTTAATTCCTCATTGTTCTAAACAACTCTTTATATGACGGTCAGTTACAGAAAAGCTGAAAACTTGAATTGGTGGGGGAGTTTTCTCATTGGGAGAGTGAGGGACTATTCATCACCTTCATTGGTAATTTCTTCATCTGAACATGGAGGGATGATATCAGTGCAATTGAAGATCCCATCTTTTTCCTATGAACCATTACTTCATGCTTTTTTTCAATTGCTTTGGAACCAATTTGAATCCTTACCATTTTTTTCTTTTTGTTTTGGTGGAAGGATCTGGGCAGGCTGCCTAATTATTCATGAGCCAGTTAACATCTAAGTTTTGTAGTTGGGCTTTTATACTTAATTATCTCTTTTTTCCATTGGATAACAATTCTTCCTTAGAATATGTTTTTGTCTATATGCCAGGGTCTTTCTCCTCTCATCTTCACTTTTTTTTTTTTTCTGGTCAGTGTCTTTTGGCTTCTTTGATGGTCACTTCCAAGAAGTGTGGCAGGATCCTGACTCAGGAAACAGCCCTCTCTAAGATAATTCAATTCAGTACAGATAGATCTTGGTCAGAAACTTGTATGTAGTACAGAAAGATCTGTATTAGAAGAAAAGAATGAGGAAAGGAACATTTTGCTTTAGGCAAATTTTGGGGAAGAAAAGAATGGAAACATTTATAGCATAGCATTTTATTCCATCAAGATTGTTTTTCATTAGTCTGGTTGAAAGAAAAATGTAATTTATACTAAGCATTTTCTCAGCCTGATAGTTAGTCATTATAAATGTGTGTGTGTGTGTGTGTGTGTGTGTGTGTGTGTGTGTGTGTGTGTGTGTTTTAGGGTGGAAGTCTATACTTCTGAGCTCACAGGAAACTCCTGATATGAAAATTCCCTTCACCAGTGTAAATCTACAACTTATTTCTAATTTCATTTTTAAGCACCTCCAATATGATAGGGGCACTCTGTTAAGTGCCTTACAAATAACTTATTTGATCAGAGAATTTCCTGGGTTACTGAGAGGTTACTCAGTTACTCTATGACAGAATGACGATTTAAAACTTAGGTCTTTTGCCTCCAAAGGTGACCTTTTCTCCATCTTACCACCATGCTGGGCATGCTCTACTTGACAATAAAAATAAAAGAAGAATTTGTAAAGTCTTGGATCACTTATTTCTTGGTAATTGAATAAGATCAATGGGCTCTTGTGGCAGAGAGAGAGCGTGAGCCTACCCACCAGTCACGTCTGGGAATTGAGTCTCAGCTGTGACATTTGCTTGTTTGACCAGGAGTAGGGAGTAGGTCAGAGTTAAGTCTTTTAATTTCTCTGTGCCTTAGTTTCCTCATCTTTATAGAGAAAGAGTTGGACTAGATTGAGAAAGGTCTCTTAATGAAAAACAATTTTTAAAAATTTTGTCAACATGGTTGAAGAAAAAATTCCAAAAGTTCTGATGATCAACTAACTTTTTACTCTTTAGTCTCTGGACTTCAGTTTCCTTTTCTGTGGCATAGTGGAGAAAGGGCTAGATGTGGAGTCAGGAAAGCTTTCATTCATTCAGCCTGGGCCAGCTGCTTAACCTCATTGGTAAAATTGCAAGATATTGTGGGGGTCGAATGAGATGATTAACACAAGTGCTATAAAAACCTTTGCTGTTGTTATCAGAACACGAAGGGTTTGGGTGAGAGCGGCTTCCTTTTTGGGAGTTCAGTGACTGTTAGCACATTTATAACTTGCTTCCTTGCCCCCTCTCCCTCTCCCGTGTCCTTGAGCAAGGTGCTTCTGCAGAACTTCCATTTCTTCATGTATAAATGGGGGAGATGTCTGTGGCTCCTGAAGGTTTCTGTCTACAGTCAGTTTTTGTGATTCTGAGTCAAAGATGGCTCCACGGTGTCTGCCTAAGAGCCTGGGAGGATGGCAGTACCATTCCTTTAGGGTAAACTAAAAAAAGAACGGTTTCTTTTTAAAAATTGTTTCATGGTATTAGCATGTTAAAACAACAGATGCTGGAAAGTCCGTTGCCCTCCTTGGTTGGGCTTTTGGGGCCTACTTGTTAGCCACATATTGTTCTCCTATACATCTTGAGGCTTGATCACTTATTCCCCTCCTACCTTCCTACTGTTGAGATGTTTTTCTAATAGAGTCAACATGAAGGTTCTTTCATTGTCTGAAACTGCTGCCCCTGACGTGGTTCGTGGGGAGGCGAAGAGCCTGGCCACTTTCAGAACAGGGACCTAGATTTGTTTTGCTAATGGGGTGGCAGGGATCTGTGCCGAAGGGCCTAAAGAGAATGCAAGAAGTATTTCTTCGTTCTTCAGCAGCTTTTAGGGGAATTCCATCCACCTGAGGTGACTGGCGCACTGCTTCTAACCCCAAATCCTTCCCCTTGATTCTCCCCCAGCATCTCCTCATCTCAGCCCTGTCCCCCAATCCCTGATCCCTCCAAGTAATGCAGTGAATGGTTCTGGGGCTGATCTTGTGGAATTCACAGAAAGATTCTGACAGGTGTGAGCTGCGAGGCGATGGCCTCATCTTTTGTGAAATGGTGCTATTGTGCTTTGATATCCTGGAAGGATTTGCTCTAATTTATGTAGAGGGTCTGATTCCTCCGGAAATTGGTGAATAACTTGTGAATAAAAATAAATGAATAATTCATCTCAGTACCCAGCTCCTCCTGGCACAAAAGAGAGGGAGAGAAAAGGGGGACTGGAGTATTGATTCAGTCCCATTGTGCACCAAACACTGCTGTACCTGAGAGGTCTTTGGGGTTGGCTGAGAAGTCT
The DNA here is from genome assembly GCF_016432865.1 of Antechinus flavipes. Taxonomy (NCBI): domain Eukaryota; kingdom Metazoa; phylum Chordata; class Mammalia; order Dasyuromorphia; family Dasyuridae; genus Antechinus; species Antechinus flavipes. Next base: position 209,818,809 of record NC_067403.1, on the reverse strand, counting down.
CAGCCCTGCTCTTGGGGATCCCAAACCGGACGGGGGGTAGCACACAAATACAGCACCATCAACTTACTGGCTCCTGGCCCCTTGGGCCTCCGAGGCCCTCTGCTCTGACCCTTGATTTGGTAGCAGGAGGCTTTGAGGTCCAGGTTGGGAAAGGTGCTGAGCAGCAGGGGCCCCAGGGGAGGGAAGGCCCCATGAGGGCCTTGAAGTGGGCCCTGGGCCCTGGAGGGCCAGAGCTGGGCAGCGTGGCTGGCGGCTGGCGAAGGGCCACGGAGCCGGTAGGAGGAACGGAGGCTGGCTCTTGGGTGGTGGTTGCAAGAAATGCTGATAGTAAGGTTTCCACAAGATGCTGTGGTTTCAAGATGGAGGACGATCAAAGCACCACTGACCAGTGAGTTTTCTGAAGAAGGAACTAGCCTGAGCGCAAAGTTCTGGATAAAAAGGGGCCAGGCCAGAGACTGGCCGCGTCAGGGACCAGGAGAAGGACCTTCATTGCCCTTACTAGGCTCATTGCATGTCATCTGACCCACCCTGAGGCGGGAGAGATGGTCAGGGAGGGGAACCGTGTCTAGAAGCAGCATGTAAGAGGAGGGTGAGGAAGAAGATAACGGGAGAGCAAGGGCCTGCAGGGAGAAGGAGGAAGCCTGGCCTTCAGTGGAAAGGCTTGTGGAGTTTTGCTCCCACTTCTGCAGGGACCCATTAAAAGTTTAAACTGCTTCCCTCCTCCCAGTCTGTTCCTTCACTGCGCCCTTCTTGGGCTTCAGAATTGTGTTCCAGAGAGCCTTGAACACCAGGCGGAGGATTTGGCTCCAGTAGGCTGGACCCTTAAGCCCAGCCTGCCCTGACTGAGGGTGGGGGGCGGCCGGGCTGGGAGCCCCCTGTCCCCACGGGGGGGGGAGGGGGGCGTGCCGATTTGTGTCGGACTTGCCTCTCCTCACAGATGGAGTGGGTGATGATTTCAGGCCTCTGCGGCTCTCTGAATCACCGGATGCTCTGCGGGAGGGAGGAGAGCTCACTTCTGACACAAAAGGGACATTTTTAACCCTAGTGAGCCTTCCTGCCCTCGCCGGAGTCCCGGGATGGGGACGTGCTGCCCTCCTCAGGCCGCAGCTCGAACTGATGCAGGCTGGGAGGCCCGTCCTGATTTTCCTCCTGTGCCCCTGCAGAAGTACATCCAGGAAGCCAGGAACATGGGCAGCACGATCCGGCAGCCCAAGCTGTCCAACCTCTCGCCCTCTGTGATCGCCCAGACCAACTGGAAGTTTGTGGAGGGCTTGCTGAAGGAGTGCCGCAATAAGGTACGGTCCGGCCGGGGGCACGCGTGTGCATGGTGGGCTGCCCGCCAGGTTTGCAGAGAAAATGAAATTTGCAGCGGCGCGATTCAGTTTGGGCAACATCTATTAATCCCCACTGTATGCCGTGCCTTGTGCAGCATGAACAAGGCACGACTCCCCAGCCTCAAGAGTCTGGGTTTTCTGGTCGGGTCTGGTTTGATCATGATTATAATTCACTGATTCAATTCAATGAGCTGAGCATCTGTAAGAAATACCTGCTCCAGGCTAGGTGCAGCCCAGGTACTCAGGATACAAAGATAAATAGGAAGTCGTCTCTGCCCCGACGGATTCTGGGGAGGAGATACGGTACCAGTGTATTTTATGGACAGGTAAGTGCATCCAAGGCTGTGTGAGGAGGAGGAAGGGGTTGATCGCTCAGGTGAGGAGGAACACGCTCTCTTGGCATCTGAATTGAGCTGAAAGGGAAATACATGAGGAGAAGAGTGAAGAGGGCTGGGCTCCCAGTATGGGGAAAGACCCCTGGGCCAGGTGGGATGCTTATTTTAGGGTGCAGCTGTGGTCACTTTGACTAGAACACGAATGGGAAATAAGCATGGCACTCAAGGCCAACCGGGGTTAGATCGTGGGGGACTTTTAAGGGCCAAGGGGAGATCACAATCCCGATGACTTTTCATCTTGGGCCATTCTTATCCTGCCTTTACAGACATTTTCCAAACAAGGCTCTATCCAAAATGCAGGAGCCTTTTTTCTATTCTTTCCCTAGCTTGGGATGACCAGTGTAAGGATTCAATCTGTCCTTCCAGTATCTTTCATTTTCATTACATGATCTTCTCTCCTCATTCATTCTTCCATCCAAGAGGCTTCAGTTCAACTCTGCTTTTCCAGGCATTAACAGGCTCTTATTAAGTCTTTGTTCTTTTGATTTACACATAGTGTCCCTCCCCCTCCAGTTCTGAAACTAGAAGCATGATGCCTGTTTATGCTCATTTAATAGCCAGCTCCTTGTCTTTAACAGCTTTGGTCCTGCCCAGTTAGAATTTTGGACACAAAAAGATGCTCACAGTACGGCGTTTTGGGGCTTGTTGATAAAATTTGCCTAAAATACTGTATTGCTAGAAATTATATTTCCATGCCAGGGTTATGTCTCTGTCTTTAGGACTTGAAATTAGAACCATTTGAAAGTTTTTGATTCACACAAATTCATTTTAAGAATAGCTTGTTTATATTTACCCTATAAAATGAGGATGATGATGAAGACAAACAAAATCTATCCAAGTTGTGAGCAATGCACAATTGAAAGAATCTTGGCTTGCAATTACCTTGGTGACATCCTGGGGTGGCTCTTGGACAGGCTGATTCCTTCCTTGGGCCTCAGGTTCCTTATCTCTCTGATGAAGGTTCTTTCTGTCCTTAACATTTACCCCTCTTAGACTCAGAATGGAAGGATTTAGCTCAGTTATGTCCACTTGGCAGTGAAACGCTTCTTTGGCTGATAGAGCAAATTCTCTGCCTTGGAGGGTCTGAGTCCTCAGGGGAGAAGGTCTCAGGCAGTGAGAGCAGAGCTAAACTTCACAGAAGTTTAGAGATGTCCCAGGGAATTCTGTTCCTGGGCACAAGGGCGAACCTGGTCATCTTTAATTTCTTCCAGTTTTGAAACACCCTGGATTTCTATGATTTTAGCTTTCTTTAACCCTAAGAGGGAGTTTGTAGATGTAGAATATTAGAGATTGGTAGTGGGGGGATGTGGGAACTGGAGACATCATCTAATCCAGTTTTACAGAGGAAGGCACTGGGACCTAGAGATACTGGGCCAGTCATTTGCCCATGGTCACTCAGCCAGTTAGTGCTTGAAGCAACTCTAGAATCCAGTTCTCTCAACACCTGACCCAGAGTCAATTTGAATACATCATTGGGTGGAGATTAGCCGACAACCTTTCTTCTCAGGCTTTTGGGGAGCTCATTACATAGAACGTGTGCTTGCATGACACAGATGTTGTTTGTTTGCCCAAGTGCTTCCCTTCCCAGATGCTAAAGGGCCATTTCTGTGCACTGTCACGTCAGCTGGTTTGTTGAATCGGATGTTCTCACTTTTGTCACTTGCCTTCTAGACCAAGAGGATGCTAGTGGAAAAGATGGGCCGAGAGGCTGTGGAGCTGGGCCATGGAGAAGTCAACATCACCGGTGTGGAGGAGAACACCTTGATTGCTAGCCTTTGTGACCTCCTAGAAAGGATCTGGAGCCACGGGCTGCAGGTCAAACAGGTAAAGGTCACTTTCTGTCCTGTGTGTCAGTCAAAGGGACTGAGAACTACAGAGTGCTTTGTGAGTGGGAAAGGTTGGGTGGTCAGGGAGGCTTCCTAAAGGAAGTGGTGGTTGATTTGGGCTTTAAAAGGAAAAGTAGGATTTTCCTGAGGGGCAGCTTGAGGCAGTGGATAAAGGGGCAATCTGAATGACTTCAGTTTAAGTCCCTTCTCTATCACATTATGGCTGTATGACTGCTGGCAAATAACTTGGCCTTCCATAGCTTATGCTCTGCTGACACCATCTCTGAAAACTGGGAGTCACCTCCATGTCCCTGCCAGAAATAGGAAAAAAAATGGGAAAGCTGTTCTTATCATTGGTGACACACCACTTGGTTTGCCCAGTAATTTCTCATTCTCACTTGACCTCAGTGCATTTCTGGGAGATGACTAACAGAAATGTCATTCCCTTTTAAAAATGGGAAAAATGAGGCTGGGTTCTGGAGGCCCCCCACGGGGTCACATCGCCTAGAATTTTGTCAGAGGACCTGGCTGGCCCAGCATTGGGCAGCAAAGTTTGAGTCTCTGCACAAGCTCGTCACCTCTCGTGGCCTGGGGGCAATGCCCAGGACCGAACTAAACAGGTGGTTTGCTTTGAGCTGGATTAGGATTAGGGTGGAAGCAGACATTCAGTCTTTTAAGTGCGTACGTCTTGGCGCAGAATCTCATTTTCTTACCTCGCAGCCTCTAGAAAGTCTAGTGAAGTCTTCCTGTGGCTAGTATGTTAAGTGGGATTACTCTATGACTAGGTAGGAATTTCAGAGCTCTTGGGCTACCGGATTTATCTCCCCAAGCTGTGTTTTGGATTAGCTGAGGTGATTTATCGGGCCCCTCCCAGCTCACATTTCTTCTCTTTTGAGCCCGTGATTAAGCATGAGATAAGCCTTCCAGCTGCATCCTGGGAGGGAGCCCAGCCTCCACTCCCTGCATAGTTGAGCAGTCACACTCCATGGCTGCCAGAAAGAATCCTGGGTCTGTGGAGAATCGCCAGGGGTGGAAACACCCTAGGAAGGAGGGAGAGAAAGAGGGAGGGTGAGAGGGAGGGAAGGAGGGAAAGACAGAGAGAGACAGAGAGACCGAGAGAATGAGACACATGCATACACACACGTGTATGAGCACACATATATGTACACATACACGTGTGTGAGTGCCCTCACACTGCACCCCGCCGATCCCCTGGGAGACAGACTGGGATGGCTCACTCCCAGCTCCATCTCCTTTACCAGACTCCACGTTTCCCACCCATCCCAGGGGACCCCAGGAAAGGCCTGCGTAAGCCCCTCTGCTTGCTGGCCCGTTCCCAGTCACAGGGTTTTTAGAACTGGAAGGGCTTCCAGTCCGACCCTGCCCCAAAGGAGCCCCCACAGTATCGTGGCCGCCCCCTCCGTTTGGAAGGGCTTCCCTGGGCTCCGAGGGGAGAATGGGTGCACAGGCACACTAAGGCCAGGGCAGGAGCCTTTCCTTTGCCAGAATTAGGATTTTCTGCATTCAGGTTTCCACTCAATTCCAAAGAAGCCTCTGGTTCTGCTCTTGCTCTTTGTAGTTTGGAAAGTAAGTGCTTGTCTCCACTCTTCCGTCTTTCAGGGAAAGTCTGCCTTGTGGTCTCACCTGTTGCATTATCAGGAGAATCGGCAGAGGAAGCTGACGGCCGGAAGCCTGAGTACCTCAGGTGAGAGGATTTCTTCTCCTTGCGAAGAGTCTGCTGTTCACTAAGAACTTGAGGGTGGCTCAGACCCTCACCTCCCTGGGCCTCAGCCCTCCCCCACTTCAGTCCTATCATCACTTCCCTGAGTCATGGACAGAAACACAAGGAAAGCCGGGCCCTCGAGGGCCCTTCCAGGTCCAGACTCTGATCCCAGGGAGTCCGAGTAGGGATGTCTCCTTTGTCAGGGCCTAGCCTGGTGCTTCATAAGCGTTGATTCATTGGATTGAACCCCTTACATAAAAGACTCCAAATCAGCTGGACATCTGCGAAATGTGTTCTGAATCATAGGATACATTCACTAGCACTGTCTGTTTGTGTTTTCTATAATTATGGGATAACCCTAATAATATTGGGAGAGACAGAGAGAGACGGTATTAGTAGGCTGGTAGCTTATTGATCTAATAAATATCAGTTGGCTAGTAATAACAGCAATGATTATTGTTGAACGTTAATAAGAGGAAGGGTAATAGTAGCCAAGGCCAACTTTCTCCCTTTGCTTTAAAGTTACAAAACATTTCTGTCTGTTCTGTGGTCCTCACAACAGCCTTGTGAGGTATGGGGAGCAAGTTTTGTTATCTTAATAGTAAAATCTGGCTTTAATCTTACTGAGGGGAAAATGTGACTCTTAGAGGGGTAGAAGAAATTGGTAGGCTCACCTGGGGAGTGAAGAGAAAGTAAGGAGGAGATCCTGCCTGGCCCTGACTTCATGGAGGAGCAGGGCCCAGAGCCTGGCCTGGGAGTCTGGAAAGCCAAGCTCAAATCTGCCCTCAGACACTCACCAGCTCTGTGGTCCTGCCAAGTCACTTGATATGTTTTAGTCTCAGTTTCCTCCTGTGTAAAATGGGGATGTTGCCATCACCCCCAGTCTCTCAGGGGTATTGTGAGGATTAAAGTACCACCACCACTGCTGCTGCTGCTGTTATTATCACTATTAATGGAGGGTAGGGGAGATACTTTATGTCCATAAGAACATGAGAGAACACAAGGGGACAAAAGATTTATCAAACTCTAAGAGAGTTTGAGGATGGAGAGGAATTTGCCAGGGAGACAGGGGATAAGGGGAGATTTCTTGGAGAAGGTGACCCCTGAGTCGGACCCTGAAGGTGGAGAGAGATGGCGGGAGGTGGGAGGGAGAGTTTCTTGGGGCGAGGAGTTGCCCATGCAAGTGCTTCCCAGGTGGGTAGAAAGTAGAATGAGATCAGGGACTGTGGATGAGCTGAGTCCTGGAAGGATGGACAGAGAAAGGGAGATGAGAAGGACAGGTAGGGCGGAGGGGACTTGGATGCTGAGGGATTTAGTCGTGCTGCACCCAAGGAGGGGAGACGGGGAGTCTGCCCATCGGGAAGAGGCAGGAGCCGGGCAGGTGCTGTGGAGGAAGGGGCCGTAAAACACTCAGCTGCGTTTGCAGAGTAGATGGACAGGACGCACACGGCGAGCAGCGATGCGCTCTTCAGAACTCCTTGGGCTTCTTGCTTTTAGGGATACTGCTGGACTCAGAGCGGAGGAAGAGTGACGCCAGCTCGGCCATGCCGCCCCTGAGGATCTCTCTCATCCAGGACATGAGGTCTGTCTGCATTCCCAAAGGGCCGGGCGCGCAGGACTTAGCGTTCTGTCCACCGCCAGGTGTCTGATGGGCCCAGTCACCTCTTCTTTTCATGAGGCTTTTGTAGGGTTCTACAGGTGTTTGGGAGGTTTTGTTTTGAAAATTTCTTCAATTGTGCCATAAGAGAGCAGGCTCCCCCGAGACTCGGTTTTTAGGAGCAACTTTGAGCCGCTGAAGCAGGGGCCACTTGTGGCAGCATCTCATAACCTGCGGCCCCAGAGGAGCTTGGGAGAGGGGGAGGCAGTCTCACCTGGGCACTGCTGGTGGCTGCCCCCACCTGCCCTCGGGCGGCCGCTGAATCGGGTCCCCATCCTTTCCAGGCACATCCAGAACATCGGGGAGATCAAAACGGACGTTGGCAAAGCCAGGGCCTGGGTCCGGCTGAGCATGGAGAAGAAGTTACTTTCCCGGCACCTGAAGCAGCTGCTCTCAGATCACGAGCTCACCAAGTAAGCACCTGTGTGTCCCCTCATGGAGGGAAGGCAGAAGATGGATGCACTTGGAAGGCCGGGATTGAGCTCTTCTTCAGGGGCCCAGCAGATTCTCCTGTTGCATTGCCCTTGGGGTTTTACAGGGTTCTCTCCTTTCCTTTCATATCCCACTCACAATGAATTCTGCCCCAGAATTCTTTTTTTTTTTTTTTGCTTTGTCCATCTCTTTGTCCAAGCAGAGATTCAGATGTGTGTATTATTGGCCTAATTTCCACAGGAATACTCTGTAAATCACTAGATTGATGAATTAAAATCAGTTCTTTTTGGGTAGGTCTTTATAATCTAGGTGAAAATTCAGTTCACCAAGTTCATATTTATAAGGAATTTGGGGTATATGGCAGGGAACATCCCATTCTTGGGAAATGAATTGTTGGAAAGGTTTTTAATTCTTGAATTTTTTTGGGGGGTAGAGCATAAAGACTCTGGAACTCTGAAAGGCATAGTTAAAAATAGTTCTACATCATACTTACCTAGTGACGGTCCAGTCTTTGCTTGGTGACCTCCAATGAGAGGGAACCCCCCACCTCGGCTCCCAGGAATCCCCCTTGTGGCTTGTGGCTGTGACCAGACCCCAGCTTGTGGCTGTCTATGGCTATTCAGAAGTATTGCCTTAGAACAAACTCAAATTTGACTTTTTTACAATTTCTACTATTACTACTTTTTTTTTTTTTGGTTACCTGGGACCTACCAGAACAAACCTAATCCCTCTTCCATGATAAAGTCCTCAAAGAAGGCAAAGGTCATGGAGGAAAATTTGAAGGTGGCCTAGGCTGTTGAGGGTGAGGAGTATGGAGTCTGCTGCATGATGGTTGGTGGAAGGAACTAGGGGTCTCTTCCCAGCTCAGAAAGTGGGGCCAGATCTGAGAAGGTGAAATTGAATACAGAGAAATGTGAAGTCTTCCGCTTGAGCTCAAAACCCACCAACTTCCTCAGTTAGAAGGTGGTGGAGACGCTACTTGACAACGTCTCATCGGAAAAAGGACGGAGGGCTTTTAGCGCCCAGAAGGGCAGGACCAGTCAGCAGTGGGGGACTGGTGGCGTCTTCAGCTGTCGCAAGAGACCCAGTCTCCAGGGCCAGGGAGACAGTGGCCCTGGCTGTTCCTCCTTGGTTAGGTCCCCTGGGACACGGTCCGGTTCTGGGGATCACATTATCCTTCGGCGTGACCGGACCTCGGGCTCCTTGAGGCTCACGGGTGGTCTTTCCTTGGCAGGAAGCTGTACAAGCGCTATGCTTTCCTGCGCTGCGATGACGAGAAGGAGCAGTTCCTCTACCACCTCCTCTCCTTCAACGCTGTGGACTACTTCTGCTTCACCAACGTCTTCACGACAATCAGTGAGCAGCCCCCCGCCCCCGGCTCTGTGGGGGCCACTCTCTCGGCCGCTGTTCCCTCTTTTCCTGTGGCCTTTCAGTGATTTTGTGTTGATGCATTGAGGCTGTGTGTGGGGAGACGTGACTGGGCACGTGTAGGTGGGCGTTGCAGTGCCCGTGTGTGTGCCCGTGTTAGTGCGTGTGCTTGTGTGAGCATGTGTGTGCGTGTATGTGTACGTGTGTTGTGAGGTGCGTGTGTAACACACACGCGTTTGCCATTTCTGGGTGGGAGGGAACAGCTGTTTGATCCTGAAGCTGGTCGGCTTGACCTCGGCCCAGGGTGGGAACATCGCCCTCTGGGTCAGCACGTGGCCAGAGTGGCCCGAGTTGTTTCACAGAGTAGTTCAGGTCACTATCCCTATTAGTACCTGCCTGGGGGCCTTAAAGCCTCGGGACAGAGCAGATGGCAAGGCAGGAAGACCAGACCCTTTAAAAGCATGGGCAGGACCCTCCCCTTCTGCAAGAAAGTGTGCTGTGGTCCTGGCTTCTCAAGGAAGGCTTGGGCAGAAGGGGAATGATTGCTCCCCAATGGGATGTTGTGCAGGAGGCAGGGGAGACGAGCTCTACTCGGTTCTTGTTCTGTAAAAGGAACGGGATGTTCTGAGGATGAAATGAGATGATGGGAGAATA